>NW_023601543.1:39563606-39757646 GCF_014898055.3 Talpa occidentalis
GGAATTTAAGGAAGGTTATTTTGTGAAGTGGACAACTCAAAAATGCCGTTCCCCTTCCCTTGAAAATCTCAATATGTCAATAAGCACCAGGTGTTCATTTTTGGTAAATTCATTCCATTTTTCTATAATTCATTGCATTTTTAAAGAAAAATTCATAAGCCAACTTCTAGGTAATAATCCACTGTTATTCTCTGATTTTCGGATTTAAATATTTGTAGAAAGAAACACAATTATTCTTTTTGTTAGCTGTTAATATGTCTGATAACTAGAGATTAGCAATCAGCTAGTGTTTAGTATTAGCTTGAGCAATTTGCTATTTAATGTATTGTTTAAGTATACTAGAACAGATAGCGGATCAACATGGTGGCGAGGAAACGCTGCGAGTAAGATCTCCCATTAAAAAAAGTTAATAGGGAGGAAAAGCGGCAGGTCCATGAGAACTGGGACACGGAAGATAAACGGACGACTCCAGTAAACTACCCGAAGAAGAAAGTTGCCATAAAGAGGACCAGAAGGGAGGAAAGCTCAGAACCTGCTACCCTCCCCCACCACAAAATCGGCACTCTCCGACCAACAGAAAGGAAAAAAAAAAAAAAAAAAATAAAACTACCACCAAGAACAAACTACGCATCAAGTGGGACGGTGAGTGGAAAGGACTATTTTAGCCACAGCACCCTGTGAACTGGAGCTGTGGAGAACCCTGCAGATTTCGCCAAAGAGGTGAGGGAACTGCTCCAGGCTCCATTAGAGAAAAACAAAGACTTCCTGAGGAGACCTACAAACAGCCCCAGGCCAGCCTGTAAGCTTGTGTGGAAAAGCAGAGCTCTTGAAAAGCACACGTAGATCACAGCTGCCTGGGTCCCCGCGCCTGCGACCTAGGCTTGCAGGGAGGCACGCGGGGGGCCCTCACTGAGGTGAATGTCCCTCACTGAGTAATCAGAAACCAGGTGCCCAGACATGGGAGTGGGGTGCAAAAGGCGCCATTTCTGCGGACTGAACTGGGCTACAGCCTGCGTCCTGGACCTGAGGGCTTTGGAACTGAGACCCGGGGCACGAAATTTGGGGCGTGGATTCCCCACGACAGTGGGGCACAAGGCAGACACAGCACCCCAAAGCCGTTGAGGCTTTCCCCACCACTCCCACTCTGTTCCCCATCCCACGGGGTGAAAAAAACAGCTCCCCAAGGACACTAGGAGAGATCTCTGGTGCCACCTAGTGACCAGAAAAAATCACCAACACCCTATAGAATAGGGACCTTTCTTCAGTAAAGACTGCTTGAAACTGGCAGAAGGCTCCTGGAGGAGCCAGTGGTGAGCTGGGAAGTTCGCCCACGCCAGACCTCTTCTGACCAGCAGTATGAGCCCAGATGGGGAGCAGGAACCCACTGCCTGGGCAGACCGGGTGCACGGAAGAGTGAGACTGTCTCCAAATCGCCATTTTAGAATAGGGACCTTTCTTCAGTAAAGACTGCTTGAGAGAGGTGAGCTGGGAAGTTCACTCACACCAGGCCCCTTCTGGCCTGCAGTCCAAGCCCAGAGGGGGAGCAGGAACCCACCACCGGGGCAGACCGGGCGCGCAGGGAGTGCGTCCCACATCGCCATTTTAGAACAGGAACATTTCTCCAGTAAAGACTGCCTGAAACCAGCAGAAGACTCCCTGAGGAGCCAGAGGTGAGCTGGGAAGTTTGCCCATGCCAGGCCCCTTCTGGTCTGCAGTCCGAGCCCAGAGGGGGAGCGAGAACCCACCGCTGGGGCAGACTGGGTGTGCAGGGAGTGCGTCCCGCATCGCCATTTTAGAACAGGGACATTTATTCAGTAAAGACTGCCTGAAACCAGCAGAAGGCTCCAGAGGAGTCAGAGGTGAGATGGGAAGTTTGCCCACGCCAGGCATCTTCTGGCCTGCAGTCCGAGCCCAGAGGGGGAGCGAGAACCCACTGCCGGGGCAGACCAGGCATGCAGGGGAGCATGTCCCCGCATCAGCATTTTACCACAGGGACCTTCCTTCAGCAAAGACTGCTTTAAACTGACAGAGGGCTCCCGGAGGAGTGAGAGGGGAGCGGAGAATGCACCCAAGATGCTGGCCAGTCCCAGCAACACAGTGTTTCAATGCATACAGCCAATTAGAAAATAGACAGTAGGGAGTAGAAGAACCAGACGCAACCTAGCAACTCCTCAGGAAGAAAGCACAACACAAAAAGAAAACCACCCCCCAGATTGTAACGACAGTAACTTGGAAGAACTTCTGAGCTTTCCATAAAGAGAATTTAAAATTGCCATTTTTAGAAAACTGACAGAAGTCATAAAGGAAAACAATGATAAGGGAAAAATAATCAACAATCAGAAGAATGAAATTGAGTCACTAAAGAGGGAAGTAAAAGAAATGCAGGAGATCAAAGAATTAAGGGAGGGCTAAAGAACTCTGGGAAAAGCATGAAAGCAGAATAGATGAAATGGAAGAACGAATAAGTACACTTGAAGAAAGAAATAAAAAGAACCAAAACAGAAAAGGAAAGAGAAGTACGAAGGAAAAAGACCAAAGAAAGACTTCGGGAACTATCTGACTCCATGAGGAAAAGAAATAAAAGAGTTATAGGAATACCAGAAGGAGAGGAGAGAGATATAGAAACAGAGAAAATATTCCAGGAGATAATTGAAGAGAACTTCCCAGATGTGAAGAAGGAGCTGAAAATTGATATACAAGAAGCAAGAAGAACACCAAACTTCCATGTCGAAAGAAAAAATAGAGCAAGATGCATAATAGTAAAGCTCCCAAGAATCCAGGACAAGGAAAAAATAATGAAGCTGACAAGAGGGAAGAAACATAACATTCAAAGGAAAACCAATCAGACTGACATCAGACTTCTCCAAAGAAACACTACGGGTAAGGAGAGAGTGGAGGGACAAAGTCAACAGACTCCAAGAAAAAAGATGCCAACCGAGAATATTCTATCCTGCGAATCTCTCCTTCCTCTATGAACAAAGAATAAGGACCTTCCCAGACAAACAGAAACTGGAATTTCATTACGACTAAACCCCATTTCCAAAAAATACTACAAGGAGTCCTAAAGCCAGAACCTCAGAGGGACGAATAACAATGAAAGAAGGCAAAAAAAAAGTTATTAAAAGAATAAATATATAAAATCAAAGGAAAGACAAACACAATGGCAAATACAGATGCTAACATATCAATATTAACTCTAAATGTTAATGGACTAAACTCTTCAATAAAAAGACACAGAGTCACAGGCTGGATTAAGAAAAAAAACCCAACCTTTTGCTGTCTCCAGGAAACACATTTAGCTACAAAAGATAAAAATACACTCAAGTTAAAAGATGGAAAACCATCCTACAAGCAAATGGACCAAAAAAGAAAGCAGGAACAGCTATACTTATATCAGATAAAACAGATTTCAAACTCAAAAAGATAAAAAGAGACCCCAACGGTCACTGCATTATGATCAAGGGGACAATAATAACACTCCTTAACATATATTCACCAAACGAAGAGCCCCAAAATATATCAGACAACTATTGTCATCTCTGAAAACAGACATCAGAGAAAACGCATACGTAGTGGGAGACTTCAACACACCACTATCAACAATGGTTAGATCAATGAGACAAAAAAAAGCAAAGACACTAAAGCTCTAAATAAGGATCTAGAGTGCTTGGGCTTAACAGACATCTATAGAACACTAAACACCCAAAAAAAAAAGAAAATGGAGTACACATTTTTCTCAAGCTCACACGGATCATTCTCCAGGATCGATCACTTACTGGGACACAAGACAAACATCAACAGATACACCAAGATTGAAATCATACCAACCATCTTTTCTGACCATGAAGGCATCAAACTAGAAATAGACCATAAAAAGAAGGCAAGGAACTCTCCTATCTCATGGAGTTTGAAAACCACACTACTGGAAGACCACTGGGCTAATGAGGAGATCAAAGAAGAAATTAAAAAATTCTTTGAATTGAATGACAAGGAGGACACCAATTTCCTAACTGTATGGGATGCAGCAAAAGCAGTAATAAGAGGAAAATATATAGCAATAGAGGCTCACATCAAGAAACAAGAAAGAACTCAAAGAAACAACCTAATCCCGAAGCTCAATGATCTAGAAAAAGAAAACAAAAACCCCAAAACCGTAGAAGAATGAAATAATAAAAACCAAAGCAGAAATAAATGAAATTGAAATTAATAAAACAATCCAAAGTTCAATGAAACCAAGAGCTGGTTCTTTGAAAAAATCAATAAAATAGACAAACCCCTAGCCAGGTTCACAAAGAAAAAAAGGGAGAAAGCACAAATAAACAGGATCATAAATGAAAGAGGAGAAATCACAACGGACACAGCAGAAATCAAAAGAATAATCAGTAACTACTATGAACAGTTATATGGAAACAAGTTCAACAATCTAGAGGACATGGACAAATTCCTACAACTCTACAATACCCAAAGCTAGATAGAAGAAAATAGAACACCTAAACAGACCAATTACAATTAGCGAAATTGAAATGGTATAAAAACCTCCCCAAAAACAAAAGCCCAGGACCTGATGGATTTACAAATGAATCTACCAAACATTCAGAGACGAATTAGTGCCTATCTTTCACAAACTCTTCCAAAAAATTGAGAAGGAAGGGACAATACCAAACACGTTCTATGAAGCCAACATTACACTCATACCAAAACTGAACAAGGACAACACAAAAAAGGAAAACTACAGGCTAATCTCCCTCATGAACACTGATGCAAAAATCCTCAATAAAATTTTAGCTACCAGAATCCAACAATGTACCCATACGATAATTAACCACAACCAAGTAGGATTCATTCCAGGGACACTAGGATGGTTCAACATCCAAAAATCAAAAAACGTTATCCAACAAATCAACAAAAAGAAATATAAAAATCATATGATAATATAAATAGATGCTGAGAAAGCCTTCGACAATGTGCAACACCCATTTATGATAAATGCCCTTGAAATTCTTGGGATAAAAGGAAAATACCTCAACATCATAAAGGCCATGTATGACAAGCCAACAGCCAGTATCATTCTCAATAGTGAAAAGCTGAAAGCATTTCCATTAAGATCTGGAACAAGACAAGGATGTCCACTCTCGCCCTGCTTTTCAATATCATACTGGAAGTCCTAGCCAGAGCAATAAGACAAGAGAAAGACATAAAGGAAACTCAAATAGGAAAAGAAGAAGCAAACTATCAATATTTTCAGATGATATGATAATATACATAGAGAACCCCAAAAGCTCCACAGAAAAACTAATTCAACTCATCAATCAGTTCAGTAAAGTGGCAGGATACAAAATCAACACACAAAAGTCAGTAGCCTTCCTATACACAAACAATAAATCTGAAGAAGAAGAAATGAAAAAAAAAATCCCTTTTATTATTGAAACAAAAAAATCAAATATTTGGGAATAAATCTAACAAAAGAGGTAAAGGACCTATACAAAGAATACTATAAAACACTGTTAAAAGAAATAGAAGGAGACACAAAGAAATGTTAAGACATCCCTTGCTCATGGATTGGAAGAATAAAGATTATTAAAATGACCATCCTACCAAAAGCAATATACAGATTCAATGCTATTCCAATAAAAATTTCAATGTCATTCTTCAAAGAAATAGAACAATTATTGATGAGATTCATATGGAATCACCAAAAACCCCGAATAGCCAAAGCTCTCCTGAAAAAAAGAGAAGGGAATGGAGGCATCACACTCCCAGACTTCAAACTATACTACAAAGCCATAATCATCAAAACTGCATGGTATTGGAATCAGAACAGACACACAGACCAATGGAATTGAATAGAAAATCCAGAAATAAACCCACAGATATGGTCAACTAATCTTTGACAAAGGAGCAAAGAATATGCATTAGAGCAGAGAAAGTTTGTTCAATAAATGGTGCTGGGAAAACTGGGTTGCTACATGCAAAAGAATGAAGCTTGATCGCTACCTCACACCATCCACAAAAATCAACTCAAAATGGATTAAATAACTAGACATAAGACCTGAAACCATAAAATACATAGAAGGGAATATAGGCGGAACACTACGTGATGTGCACATCAAAGACATCTTTACAGACACATCACCCAAAGCAGTGATAGTGAAGGCAAAGATAAACAGCTGGGACTACATCAAATTAAAGAGCTTCTGCACAGCAAAAGAGACAATAACCAAAACAAAGAGAAACCCCTCCGACTGGGAGAACATTTTTGCACACAGCACTAATGATAAAGGACTGATCACAAAAATCTGCCAAGAGCTGATGAGACTCAACAACAAAGAAAATAATCCAATCAAAAATGGGCAGAAGAGCTAAAAAGAAACTTCTCTGAAGAGGAGATGCAAATGGCCAACAGGCATATGAAAAAAATGTTCAACATCACTTGTAATCAGGGAAATGCAAATCAAAACTACCATGAGATACCATCTTACACCAGTGAGAATGGCACATATTAAAAAAACTAGCAACAACATGTGTTGACAAGGATGTGGAGAAAAAGGAACTCTCCTGCACTGTTGGTGGGAGTGCAAACTGGTCCAACCACTATGGAGAGCTGTGTGGAGATTTCTGGACCTACTAAACATAGAGCTTCCATATGATCCAGCAATTCCACTCCTAGGTATTTACCCAAAGGACACAGAGACATCAATTCCAAAGAGCACCTGTACCCTATGTTTATAGCAGCACTGTTTACAATAGCTAAGCTTTGGAAACAACCCAAATGCCCAAAAATAGATGACTCGATCAAGAAGAGGTGGTACATATACACCATGGAATATTACTCAGCATTCAAAAAAGATAAACACATGCAATTTGCAGCAACATGGATGGCGCTGGAAGGGATCATGCTCAGCGAAATAAGTTGGAAAGTAAAAGAAAAATACAGGATGGTCTCAGTCATAGCAGGAATCTAGAAAATTTAAATAAGGGACCAGGAAAATGAATAACTATAAGAAAGTGAAAATCAAAATCAACAAAAAACTATGCACCTGAGACACTCTGTGGAGAGTGGGGGGCAAGGAGGGGAGGAATTGGGGTCAAAATAAGGGTGTTTCAATTGCATGGGGAATATAAAAATAAAATTTATTTAAAAAAATAAAATTGTGTAAAAAAATGTATACTAGAACATAACATAAGAGCTTTCTTATTAAATTATGATAATATAATAGTTATAATAAGACCAGTCGAACCTCTAAGTTAGTCTCTTGGCATTTAAACAGTCTTCCTTTGATTTCAAATCTCCATTTTAAAGACAGCAAATTTAAGTAATGTATATATGATATTAATGCATATGAAGTGTTATATATACACTATACTTTTGACTCACTTTTAATCCCATTTTACAAAGTGAAGTATTGAGTCCTAAAATTGAATTCCGTGCCCTTTTCTCATCAGAATCTGTCATAATATTTTGCTACAGCAAATTCTCAGTATTCATTATGATACCTTCACTTGAATTATGGTGGTGATAACTATATATAGAAATTGAAATGCATTATACATACATAAGGTGGCTTCATGTGCATGTTTGAAGACTTGTACCCATAATTTCCTTCAGGTCTAGCTGTTCCCAGAGAGTCATCCCAATTATAAGGTGGATAGTTGTAATTATTATTTTGTTTTGGTTCATGAAACACAGAGCTATTTTAAATGAAAAAGAAAGGAAATATTTTATCATACCTAAGAAAATCAAACATTCACATGATATAAAATGTCATGATGAAATAGATTGTTACCACTATATTCTATAAGAAACTAAATGAAATAATTTATAAGTTACACTAGAGTGCTATAACATACAATAAAATAATTGTATTCCCATAAAACAAATAAAACCTCTCTTACTCAATTTCTCATTAAAGTTAGATTTTTTAAAAAATATTTATTTATATAAGCATACAAGAACTGGGGTACAGGCCAGAGATGTGGGGTGGGGTGAGAGGATTCACCAGAGACAGAGTGGGGGCAGAACAGGCAGATCTATTGAAACACACTGCTGAGGGGAGCAGCGGGCGACTCAGGAGAGGTTTGCTGCGCCATGTGTGTAGCTCCCTGGCCGGGGATCGAACTTGTGCTGCAGTGGCTGCAGTTAGCTTTGTAGGTTGCGTCTTAACCACTTGTGCCATCAGGGAGGCTCTAGCTTTACAGTTTTTGTTAGGGAATATTTCCTATATTCGTTATCAGAATGTCAGAGTAATTACTATGATACTCAGATAAATGAAAGAAGTACAATTCATACACATTAATTTTGGTCAGTGCTGACCTTTTATTAGGAATTGTGTTAAAAGAGTTATCATCTTCTGTGACATAAATGTAACTATGTTGATATTCATAGTTAGAAACATTATTATCTTTGATTATACCCCTTCCGCTTTGCAACCTCACCTCCTACTAAAAAATAAATACATAAAATGCTACTGAAATTCTTTCCAAGTAAGATCTTGCTTTTCTTTTTCAGTATTTACAAGTTCAAAATTTCCTTTTAAGAGATAGCTTACTTGTTGTTTCTTCCAGACAACTGTGGTGGTGAAGATACAGGAATTCTAGGAATGACACTCTGAGGGTATGGGCTCCAGGGATTCTGCATGTAGATATTTTTTAAAAAGGGAGAGAGGAAAGGCATAACCATGATTTTAAGGAAATTTGAAATTCAATAACACCCACGTGGATTCTACATATTAAATATCTAAATGTCAGGATATCTCCAGACCTGATCCTAAAAATGACTACCATAGTTATTGCAAATGTTTGCATATTATAGTGATAACTTACCAAGTTTCTATTTCTAGCTATCATCTATCTTCATCATTATTACCAATTACCTACCTGTCTACCTATCTATTATGGAGAATGGGTTACCGGATGGGAAATACAAATGGAAGATTCATTTCAACTGCTACACTAAGCAGTAAGTGATCCAGCAAAATGATTAAATTTAAATCCCCCTTTCCATTGTCATAGTGTGAAAAACACCTATATTCAGAGAAAACACAACTAACAAAAGTAACCCAGATATAAAATACTTAGTATGAATGAGGAGCCAGAGTATACCACAGTTTTGGAGGAAGCTAATACATACAAATCAATACATACAAATCAGTCTCCCCTAAAGACTTGGTTTTTAAAGTTCATACTGTGAGTAAGTGCATAAGCAAAGAAAAAAAATTAGTAATATAGACACTGCAGCAAAACATTGACATGAGGCATGTAACAGTGGATCTAAATCAGATCTATGCAGAACATATTCTTATATCCATAGTGATTATGGGTGGGTACGCATCATTTCACATGGCCAATTTGATGGAGTCATATTGGTATCAAAAATACTTTGATTCAGATATCTTGACATGGGGAAATTTGAAGCAGACTATCATCAATTCATTGTACCTTTTGATTTTTAAAATATTTATTATGTGAAAATACATGCCATAATGCATCCCTAAGTTTTAGCGCATGTCTACAACCATCCCTCTGGAGTGATCTGAGATTGTTAGGTGTTTTCTGGAAAGAAAATTGATACAAACAGGAAGAAGGACACAGACCCAGTATTGTTCCTCCATTGTTCAAATAGCTTTCGTTTGTCTTTGAGCTTTTCTTTTCTGCTTTGTTTTTACAATCTTCTTTAAAATTAAACAAAAAAACATAACAAAACAAAAAAACAAAACCATGACTCTTGATAATATATCAGTGATGAAAACTTCACTTGTATCTATAGCTACTCTCTATGATCTTTTCTCTCTGATGTCATAGTGGAAAGATCAAGGGTTTCTGACCATTCTGTACCTGAAGTCTTAAAGGGGCTACTTCACCTTCCATGGTAGACTTAACTTATTTGGTTCAGGCCCTTTTTTCTACCAGGCAAGAGACGGTAGTGTTTTTGATATGATGAAAAGAGGCCTGTGTAAAATTTGGATTTGAGGGCTATAAATCAGAGTCTCTAGGTACAACAGTATGGATTTACTGGGGATAAGGATCCCATAGGAAACAAGGAAGCGGTTAGTAAAGCTCAGCATGTAGAGGTACTGCTCCATGCCTCCCATTTGTCCAGTTTAGTCTTTATTTAAACTCATTAATCCAGACCTAACCCTGGATGTATCCAACTAGGTAGGTGTATAAAAGTATTTCAGGCAGAAACTCAGAGTAGAAAATTATAGAGAAGGCAGGGTCCAGCTAACAGTGAGATTTTTTTGAGATCAGACCGTAGGAATAATGATGAAACAGAGCAAACCCAAGGAACCAAACTGGGTCGACCAAGTTAGGGAGGCTCCTCACCAATGCACTTTAGAACACAGGGCAGGACCTAAAAGCAGACATACAGGGAGAAACAATAACAGGATTTATTTATACAGGAAGTGAGAAAAGAGAGAGAGAGTGTGAAAAGGGAGAGATAAAGATAGAGAGTATTTTTATAGGCTGGTATGTAGCCACATGCTGTCTATCTTACTACAGATAGCTTCTGCTGAGCAGAGACTGAGGTCCAAGCCAAAACCAAAATATGTGGCAAGCTGGCACTTTCTCCACAGACATCTCTCTTCACCAGCAGTTTAACTGCTAAAGCACCAGCAGCTCAACTTTCAAAACCCCAGTGATTAGCTGCCAGAAACCCAGCAATTTAACTGCCAAAATCACAGCAACTGATCTGGTCAAAAGCCCCAGTGGCTTAACAGGCTGAAAGCTCTTTGTTTTAACAGCCAAAACCCTCACCTCTGCCCCTTTTTTTCCATCAGCCCATCCCCGCTTTCAACCCCATTTAAGCAGAAGCTCCACCTTCTACTATAGTTTTGGGAGCAGCACCCACTGGCTTGCAGGTTTCTCTTCACTGCCCCTCTTAAATCAATGATTGTGGCCAAGTCATCTGGCAGTCTACTCTTTTATTATTATTATTATTATTATTATTATTGTTGTTGTTGTTGTTGTTATTATTATTTATTATTTACATCATTATTCATTTTAAAACAATATTTGCTCCCCCCCAGGTATAGTCCCCATAGAATTTCCTTCACCAATGCACCCATGCACCATCACCACAGTCCCCTGTGCTCTTCCCTCCCTCTCTCTGATCCCTCTCCCTCCTCCTCCCCTGCAGGATGTCTCCAGTTCATAATTGTCTGTCTACTCTTATGAGCACATGGATATCCAGTAAGAATAGCAGCTAGCTACTGAAGACAGTTTTTCCAGAATCAGTGACTGTATCAAATCTTTGATGTAGGGTGACCATATAATGTATTGTCCAAACCAGAACACTTATGAGAGTAACGGGAAACTTATTGTTTATATTGTTTATATTGGAACAAGCAATAGAATGTGGAACATTCTATCCTGGTCATTCTACCTTGAAGTCATGTTGAGCTCCCCCATGTTCTTCAGAAACAGTAAATGTGTCATCCACTTTCTTCAGCAAAAGAAATTCCTATTCCATATTTTATTTTAGAAAATCTTGAATCATCTATTCACTAGTCAATGGAATACTGTATTCCATTGAATTCAGTGTTCAATGGAGTCAGCATAATCACTGATTCCATTGTTCAACACTGACGGTGATATTGATATTGATATTAAGCTATGGCTTAGCTTATCAATTGCAAAGGAAAATAATAAATGATAAAATGATAAAAATTAAAATGATAGTCATTCAGACATAGTAAGTGTAGGAAACTCATCAGATTCCCATTTAAATTCATGATCGAAGAACATCATTTGAGGGTTGGACAAAGTAAAGAAATCAAGAGGTTTCTATAACTTGCTAATGACATTTCAAAGAGTAAACTGTGTGTAGAATGACACACAAATCCATCTTCTCTATCTGGGACAGCCTGACTAGTTGCACAATGTATTGGAAGTCACAGGCAAAGTAGTGCCATATTGATTCTCCAGTGCAAATAAAGTTTTTCCAGTTGTTGCAGATCAAAGCCCTATCTAGAACATCAGAAGTAGACTGCACCATGAGTAGCTGCATTTGAAATACTCAAATAAATTTCAGGTTTTAAAATGTATGATAAAAAGTATCCTACCTAATCATCCTACAATCTTGTCCAATCTGTCAGTACAAGCCATGTCAGTACAAATCAATGTCCAATCTGTCAGTACAGTTTGTTTGTTTTACTTATAAAATAGATCAGTTCTCCCTGTCTCTACTGTCATCACTCTACTTCAAAACATCATTGGCTTTTCTCTTGGAATTTAGTCAAATTCTATACTCCTCTTTTTTCTTCCAGTTGTAGTCCCCTTAAAGGGGACTACAATCAATCTCTGCACAGCATTCAGAATTATTACCATGGAGAAAATCCTCCAGTGTCACTTTCTACTGAACTGACAACAAAACCAAATTTATTTCCTTATTCTCAGAGCTCAGCATAATCGCCTACAACATTAACATTTCAACCATGTTGAGTGTCTTTCTTTGAACACATCAAGTCTTTTTCCCTTAGGGTTTTTGGACTTGCTGTTTTCTCTGCTTAGAAAGTTCTTTACCTGATTTTTTGTTTGGAAGGATTTTTCTCAATTTTCAGTTTAATTTCTTCTGTAATGTTCCCATGTGGCATTGTCCACCTCAAGTCACTATTACCCTATTTAATTGTATTTGTAGGATTTGGCACAACCTGAAATTAACTTATTCATTTGGTTATTTTGTTTATTGTCTGATCCCTCTCCTTTCTCTTACTTGAGCTTCATAGGGACAAGACTATACTCTAAGAATACAGTGGATGCCACTGTATCCCTGGAATGTAGAATAGTTCCAAGAAAATAGTAGGTGCTCAATAAATATTTGTTGAATGAATAAATGAATAGTGACATGCAATGAATACTACTGAATGCATTTTTATGATAAAAACAACAGAAAATAATATTGGCTCTTTCTCAAGTGGGGTCTATAATCTCTTTGCTATGACCCTATACTTTAATTGCCAATTGATATATCTATCTTGAAACTACACCAAGCACAAATGAAGAATAATCTCGACAATAAATAAGGCATACCGGGGTCTCAATCAGAGTCAGTCTACTGAAAATTTAAGGTCCTTTCCTTCTTTATCTTTCTTAATGCCTTCCATCTGGTATCCTTATGCCCTTATAAGGATAATAAGAATGAGAAATAAAATTTTGTATATAAACTTGTTAATTTTGTTTTCATCAGCTGTTTTAACTAAAAGCTTATAGATGCAAAACTACTCTGAAAGGTAATTTGATTTTTTGTTTAAGTATTTAATATATCCATATTTTCTCTTGTCTCACATTGATCAAGACTAAAGATAATTAATCACTGGGTATTTAAGATATGGAGAATAATGGTTACTTATCCAGTGAATAACTGAGTCTAAGAAATGAAAGATAAAAAAAGAAGGAAATAGTCTTTAATCTTCTACTTTAAAATTACTCTAACAATCAGAAAGAAATTTATTTTCCTGTCACTGCCCCAAATAATAGCTTCATTCACCAAATGCAATGTATCTGGATCAACGTTGAACACTTTTGGATCAATTGTGAAGTGAATTTTAACATTCTCTGAATTCTTTAATTCATTCTAGACTGGATCATTAAACCCAGATGAAAGTTTTTTACCCATGACTTGAAAATAATCCAAAGGTATGTAGAAAGTGTATATAAGTAGAGTTAAAAGAAGTAATTGAGGACACAACTTAAAACAGTTCAAGTATGTATTAGTATACAATACACTGTTCAAAATGGATCTTTAAAACTAGCATAACAGAGTCCAATTGCCTTACAATATTCATATTAGTTAACAACCTCCTAAACTATGTTTAAATCCTCTCTAGCCAGAAGCAAAAATTCTAATGAAATTAAATATTATAAATCTTTGAGTAATTTTCCCCTTACTTTTAAGTCTCACATAAATATAAACTCACATATGCACAGATGTACAAACACACATGTATGTGACTGTGTTGGAAACTACATTAAAATCCAGTCATCTTCTGTTTAGTACCATAAAATAGTATCCTGAGGTATTATAGAGCAGAAAGACTGAATGCATCTGCCAAAGGTACACATTTTACAACTGTTGAGTAATTTAAGTTGTGAGAGAATCTGACTCATGTTACTCACAGTTTCCTCCACTGGCACTACACCTAAGAGAGACCATATGTCAAATTTTTATAGGGAACAACACTGACTTCGTGTTGCCTTTTTCAATAATGGAAATTTCATAAATGTATTTCTGATATTTGATACCATACCTGTGTAGAAAATAACACAGACTAAAATAAATATACAAATGAAAGGTGAAAGTTGGGGCTACTGGGCCACAGGCTATCTCCACTATCATGGAATGTAGGGCCAAAGATCCTAGTCCCCAGAAGATACCTCCAGCCCAACTTATGTACCAGCATAAGTAATCATCAACTCAAACAAAGCTGAAGAAGAGTAAGCGTGCCCAGTCCCCAAGAAGAAGAGGAGGGGGTGCCAGGGCAGACTCTTCCTTTACAAGCCCAATATGCTATATAGAACATGGAGGAGTTTGTTTATAACTACTGGGAGGGATGCTGGAGAGTCATTCCTTATGTTCTCTATCAATGACTCCCTGTTACATGGCCATAGACCTCCTATGCCCTCCATTCAGGTTTGCTTCAAGAG
Organism: Talpa occidentalis; assembly: GCF_014898055.3. Taxonomy (NCBI): domain Eukaryota; kingdom Metazoa; phylum Chordata; class Mammalia; order Eulipotyphla; family Talpidae; genus Talpa; species Talpa occidentalis. Next base: position 39,578,247 of record NW_023601543.1, read on the forward strand.
CATCTTCTGCATCCATACAGAAACAGACATCTACACCCATCTGCTTGTTTTTATACAATTTCTTTTTTTGGAATCTTGACCATGCTTAGACAAAATACGTACTTCATGGCCCCTTTTCAGAAGAAGGTGGTTTTGGGGGTAGAGTGCTGTGCTTCAGCTTCCTGGCTCTTTCATACCATCTGTTGTCATTCAGAAAAAGTTTCTCAGACAATCCATTTTCCAAACTGGTTTATTCAGGGATTGCTCTATTAATTATGGGTAACTTTGTGCCCTGGCTCTATTATTCCTGCTACTGCTCCCCATAGATGCAGCTCATCTACCTTTCCATCATCCATGTCCTGGGCACATCTGCATCATTTTGTCCCAGTGGGGCCATTTTGCCACTCCTAAGCACCAACAAATAAGAACAGGAGTGTTCCTGGGATTTGGCTTGAGCAGTGTTGTGCCCACAGTACACTTTACTATCACCAAGAACTTTGCAAGGCCACCACAGTGGGATACATGGGCTTGCTCTTTCTTATGACTGTGAGGTATATTACCAGAGATGGATTCTATGCTGTTTAAATTCCTGAGCATTTCTTTCCTGGACAATTTGACATATGAATATTCTATTCTCATCAGATTTTTCATGTCCTGGTGGTGGCAGCAGCCGTTGTCAAAATCTATGGGGTCTCTGACCTTCTGGGATTCTATTATGGCCTACAAGGTGGCTGTACTGATGAGTCACTTCTTTGAGTCTTCCTACCTGAGAGGTGAAGTACAGACTTCCCAAGTGCTTTTGAAAATTAACTTCTTTCCAGAAGCAAGGAAAACAATGTAGAAGATAAACAGCTGGAAGTACATCAAACTAAAAAGCTTCTGTACAAAAAAGGAGATAGTAACTGAAATGAAGAGACATCCTACTGAAGGGAAGAAAATATTTACACACCATACAACTGATAAGAGGCTGATATCAAAGATTTGCAAAGAGCTTACACAATTCAGCAAAAACAAATAATCCAGCAAAAAAAAAAAAAAAATGGGCAGAAGAACTAAAAAAGACAATTCTCCAAAGATGAAATGCAAATGGCCAACATGAAAAAATGTTCTACATCACTAATTATCAGGGAAATGCAAATCAAAACCACAATGATGTACTACCTCACATCAGTGAGAATGGCCCACATAAAAAAATAATTGGATACAACAAACTCTGGAGAGGTTGGGGAGTAAAAGGAACTCTTACACTTCTGGTGGGGATGTAAACTGGTCCAGGCTCGATGAAAATCTGTGTGGAGTTTCCTTAGAACACTAAGAATGGATCTACCATATGATCCTGCAATTTCACACCTAGGAATTTACCCAAAGAACACCAAAACACTAATTCGAAAGGAAACCTGAACTTCTATGTTTACTGCAGCACTATTCACAATAGCCAAAATCTGGAAAAAAACCAAAAACCCCCAGACAGATGGATGGATCAAAAAGTTGCGATATATTTACACAATGGAATATTAACTCAGCAATCAAAAAAGACAAACTCATGCCATTTGCAGCACCATGGATAGAACTGGAGTGGATTATGCTAACTGAAATAAGTGAGAAGGAAAAAGATAAATATCAGATGCTTTCACTTAGGTGAGGAAGTGAACAAAGTGTTCACTTTTGAACAAGTGTTCAAAAATGAACAAAGAGGAAGCAACATGGCGGCAAGGAGATGCTGGGAGTAAGATCTCCCATTAAAAAAAGTTAATAGGGAGGAAAAGCGGCAGGTCCCAGTGAGAACTGGGACACGGAAGATAAATGGACGACTCCAGCAAACTACCTGAAGAAGAAAGTTGCCATAAAAGAGGACCAGAAGGGAGGAAAGCACAGAACCCTGCTCCCCTCCCCCACCCACAGAGTCGGCACTCTCCGACCAGCAGAGAGGAGGAAAACAACAAACTAAAACGACCAAGAACAAATTACGCAGCAAGTGGGACTGTGAGTGGAAAGGAACAATTGCAGCCACCACACCCCGTGAACGGGAGCTGTGGAGAACCCTGCAGGATTCGCCGCGGCTGTGAGCGAACGGCTCCGGGCGCCATTAGAGAAGAACAAAGAGACTCTGGAGACGCTCACACAGCCCCGGCCGGCTGGTAAGCTTGCGCGGAAAAGCGGCAAGCTTTGCGCGCTTGAAATGCAAACGCGGATCAATCGGGATCACGGCTGCCCAGGTCCCCGCCCCTGCGACCTAGGCTTGCGGGGAGACGCGCGGAGGCCCTCACTGGGGTGAAAGTCCCTCACTGAGTAAGCAGGAACCAGGCGCCCAGGCACGGGAGCGGGGTGCAAAAGGCACCATTCCCGCGCCACTGAACTGGACTACAGCCCGTGTGAGGGCTTTGGAACTGAGACCCGGGGCACGAAATTCGGGGCGTGGGTTCTCCACGACGGTGGGGCCCAAGGCAGACAGCACCCCAAAGCCGTTGAGGTTTACCCTACCATTCCCGCTCTGTTCCCTGTCCCACGGGGTGGGGGGAGGCGAAAAACAGCCCCCCCAAGGACAATAGGAGAGATCTCTGGCGCCACCCAGCAACCAGGAAAAAAAAAGTCACTAACACCCCATAGAACAGGGAAATTTCTTAAAGACTGCTTGAAAAGGGCAGAAGGCTCCCGGAGGAGACAGTGGCCAGCTGGGAAGTTAGCCCACGCCAGGCCCCTTCCGACCAGCAGTCTGAGTCCACAGAGGGAACAGGCACCCACGGCCGGGGCAGACCGGGCGCACAGAAGAGTGTGCCTGAGACCGGAAGCGCAGGGACTGAGTCCCGTGTCGCCATTTTAGAACAGGGACATTTCTTCAGTAAAGACTGCCTGAAACCAGCAGAAAGCTCCCTCAGAAGCCAGAGATGGCTCCTGGAGGAGCCAGAGGGGAGCGGAGAAGTTCACCCAAGAGGCCGGCCAGTCCGAGCAACACAGTGTCCCAATGCATACGACAAATTAGAAAACAGACAGTAGGGAGTAGAAGAACCACACGCAACCTAACAACTCCTCAGGAAAAAAGCACACCACAAAAAGAAAACCACCCTCCAGATTACAACGACAGTAACTTGGAAGAACTTCTGAGACTTCCAGAAAGAGAATTTAAAATTTCCGTGATTAAAAAAATGACAGAACTCATAAAGGAAAACAATGATCAGAAGAAGGAAATTGAGTCCCTAAAGAGGGAAGCAAAAGAAACGCAGGAGATCAAAGAATTAATGGAGGAACTAAAGAACTCTGGGAAAAGCAATGAAAGCAGAATAGATGAAATGGAAGAACGAATAAGTACTCTTGAAGACACAGAAATAAAAAGAACCAAAACAGAAAAGGAAAGAGAAGTACGAAGGAAAAAGAACGAAGAAAGACTTCGGGAACTATCTGAGTCCATGAGGAAAGGAAATATAAGAGTTATAGGAATTCCAGAAGGAGAGGAGAGAGATGTAGGAACAGAGAAAATATTCCAGGAGATAATTGAAGAGAACTTCCCAGATGTGAAGAAGGAGCTGAAAATTGATATACAAGAAGCAAGAAGAAAACCAAACTTCCACGACGAAAGGAAAAATATAGCAAGACACATAATAGTAAAGCTCCCAAGAATCCAGGACAAGGAAAAAGTAATGAAGCTGGCAAGAGGGAAGAAACAGATAACATTCCAAGGAAAACCAATCAGGCTGACATCGGACTTCTCTGAAGAAACACTATGGGCAAGGAGAGAGTGGAGGGACATAGTCAACAGACTCCAAGAAAACAGATGACAATCAAGAATACTCTATCCTGCAAAGCTCACCTTCCTCTATGAAGAAAGAATAAGGACCTTCCCAGACAAACAGAAACTCTAGAATTTCATTACGACTAAACCCCCACTCCAAAAAATACTACAAGGAATCCTAAAGCCAGAACCTCAGAGGGACTAATAACAATGAAAGAAGGCCAAAAAAAAAGTTATTAAAAGAATAAATAAATAAAATCAAAGGAAAGACAAACACAATGGCAAATACAGATACTAACATTCAATATTAACTCTAAATATAAATGGACTAAACTCTTCAATAAAAAGACACAGTTGCAGCCTGGATTAAGAAACAAAACCCAACCTTTTGCTGTCTCCAGGAAACACATTTAGCTACAAAAGATAAAAATAGGCTCAAAGTCAAAGGATGGAAAACAATCCTACAAGCAAATGGGCCAAAAAAGAAAGCAGGAACAGCTATACTTATATCAGATAAAACAGACTTCAAACTCAAAAAAATAAAAAGAGACCCCAATGGTCATTACATTATGATCAAGGGGACAATACTTCAAGAAGAAATAACACTCATTAACATATACTCACCAAACGAAGGAGCACCAAAATATATCAGACAACTGTTGTCCTCTCTGAAAACAGACATCAGAGAAAACACATACATAGTGGGAGACTTCAACACACCACTATCAACAATGGATAGATCAACAAGACAAAAAATAAGTAAAGAAACTAAAGCTCTAAATAAGGACCTAGAGCATTTGGGCTTAACAGATATCTATAGAACGCTAAACCCCAAAAAAAACGGAGAACACATTTTTCTCAAGTGCACACGGATCATTCTCCAGGATCAATCACATACTGGGGCACAAGACAAACATCAAAAGATACACAAAGATTGAAATCATACCAACCATCTTTTCTGACCATGAAGGCATCAAACTAGAAATAAACCATAAAAGGAAGGCAAGGAACTTTCCTACCTCATGGAGATTAAAAACCACACTACTGGAAGACCACTGGACTAATGAGGAGATCAAAGAAGAAATTAAAAAATTGTTTGAATTGAATGACAAGGAGGACACCAATATCCTAAATGTATGGGATGCAGCAAAAGCAGTAATAAGAGGAAAATCACAACGGACACAGCAGAAATCAAATGAATAATCAGTAAGTATTATGAACAGTTATATGGAAACAAGTTCAACAATCTAGAGGAGATGGACTAATTCCTACAACTCTACAATCACCCAAAGCTAGATAAAGAAGAAATAGAACACCTAAACAGACCAATTACAATTAGCAAAATTGAAATGGTAATCAAAAACCTCCCTAAAAACAAAAGCCCAGGACCTGATGGATTTACAAATGAATTCTACCAAACATTCAGAGACGAATTAGTGCCTATCCTTCACAAACTCTTCCAAAAAATTGAGAAGGAAGGGACAATATCAAACACATTCTATGAAGCCAACATTACACTAATACCAAAACTGAACAAGGACAACGCAAAAAAGGAAAACTACAGGCCAATCTCCCTAATGAACACTGATGCAAAAATCCTCAATAAAATTTTAGCTATCAGAATCCAACAATGTATCCATAAGATAATTCACCACGACCAAGTAGGATTCATTCCAGGGACACAAGGATGGTTTAACATCCGAAAATCAATCAACATTATCCAACACATCAACAAAAAGAAATATAGAAACCCTATGATAATATCAATAGATGCTGAGAAAGCCTTCGACAAAGTGCAACACCCATTCATGATAAAAGCCCTTGAAATTCTTGGGATACAAGGAACATAACTCAACATCATAAAGGCCATCTATGACAAGCCAACAGCCAGTATCATTCTCAATGGTGAAAAGATGAAAGCAATTCCATTAAGATCTGGAACAAGACAAGGATGTCCACTCTCATCACTGCTTTTCAATATAGTACTGGAATTCCTAGCCAGAGCAATAAGACAAGAGAAAGACGTCCAAGGAATCCAAATAGGAAAAGAAGAAGTCAAACTATCACTATTTGCAGATGATATGATAATATACGTAGAGAACCCCAAAAACTCCACAGAAAAACTAATTCAACTCATCAATCCGTTCAGTAAAGTGGCAGGATACAAAATCAACACGCAAAAGTCAGTAGCCTTCCTATACACAAACAATAAATCTGAAGAAGAAGAAATAAAAAAAATCCCTTTTATTATTGAAAGAAAAAAAATCAAATATTGGGAATAAATCTAAGAAAAGAGGTAAAGGACCTATACAAAGAAAACTATAAAACACTGTTAAAAGAAATAGAAGAAGACACAAAGAATTGGAAAGACATCCCCTGCTCATGGATTGGAAGAATAAACATTATTAAAATGGCCATCCTACCAAAAGCAATATACAGATTCAATACTATTCCAATCAAAATTTCAATGTCATTCTTGAAAGAAATTGAACAATTATTGATGAAATTCATATGGAATCACAAAAAACCCCGAATAGCCATAGCTCTCCTGAAAAAAAAAGAAGGGAATGGAGGCATCACACTCCCAGACTTCAAACTATACTACAAAGCCATAATAATCAAAACTGCATGGTGTTGGAACAAGAACAGACATACAGACCAATGGAATCGAATGGAAAATCCAGAAATAAACCCACAGATTTATGGTCAACTAATCTTTGACAAAGGAGCAAAGACTATGCATTGGAGCAAAGAAAGTTTGTTCAATAAATGGTGCTGGGAAAACTGGGTCGCTACATGCAAAAGAATGAAGCTTGACCACTACCTCACACCATACACAAAAATCAACTCAAAATGGATTAAAGAACTAGACATAAGACCTGAAACCATAAAATATATAGAAGGAAGTATAGGCGAAACACTACGTGATTTGCACATCAAAGACATCTTTACAGACACATCACCCAAAGCAGTGATAGTGAAGGCAAAGATAAACAGCTGGGACTACATCAAATGAAAGAGCTTCTGCACAGCAAAAGAGACAATAACAAAAACAAAGAGAAACCCCACCAACTGGGAGAACACTTTTGCACCCAACACTAATGATAAAGGACTGATCACAAAAATCTGCCAAGAGCTGATGAGACTCAACAACAACAAAGAAAATAATCCCGTCAAAAAATGGGCAGAAGAGCTAAAAAGAAACTTCTCTGAAGAGGAAATGCAAATGGCCAACAGGCATATGAAAAAATGTTCAACATCACTTGTCATCAGGGAACTGCAAATCAAAACTACCATGAGATACCATCTTACACCAGTGAGAATGGCACATATTAAAAAAACTAGCAACAACAAATGTTGGCGAGGGTGTGGAGAAAAAGGAACTCTTTTGCACTGTTGGTGGGAGTGCAAACTGGTCCAACCACTGTGGAGAGCTGTGTGGAGATTTCTGGACCTACTAAACATAGAGCTTCCATATGATCCAGCAATTCCACTCCTAGGGATTTACCCAAAGGACACAGAAACATCAATTCCAAAGAACACCTGCACCCCTATGTTTATAGCAGCACTGTTTACAATAGCTAAGCTTTGGAAACAACCCAAATGCCCAAAAATAGATGACTGGATCAAGAATATGTGGTACATATACACCATGGAATATTACTCAGCATTCAAAAAAGATAAGCACATGGAATTTGCAGCAACATGGATGGCGCTGGAAGGGATCATGCTCAGCAAAATAAGCCAAAAAGAAAAAGAAAAATACCGGATGGTCTCACTCATAGCAGGAATCTAGAAAACTTAAATAAGGGACCAGGAAAATGAATAACTATAAGTAAGTGAAAATCAGAATCAACAAAAAACTATGAAACAGAGACACTTTTTGGGAGGTGGGGGGCGGGAGGAGAGGGATTGGGATCAGAAAGGGGGGGTTGCAATTGTATGGGGAATATAAAAATAAAATTTATTATTTAAAAAAAATGAACAAAGATATAAGAACATTACAAAAAATAACTTATTTGCTAAAGTGAGAGGGAGTCTGAGTTATCTCTTTCTAGAAGAAACCTCTTAGAGAATTCAGTACCAACAAAACTTCAGCCCGCTTTCACACCTACTGGGCAATAAACTTTCCATTTTCCCAACTGAGGAGTAGAAGGATGGTTAAAATTAGTCAGCCGCCTTCCTCAGTAGTACCCTCCTCAACAAAGCAACTACTGTCTCCACACAGAGACGGTCCTTTGAAGCTTATATTGAGATTATACCCCTCCAGATAGCTAGATAGCTAGAAAATTTAAGAAAACAGATTTTACTCCCCCCCTCCAATCATTTTGGGGAAAAAAATGATGGACTGGACTCTCCAGGAATGCTGTTTCTGGAAGAAAATATCTCATCCTTACCCCTGTCCTTATGTTGTAAGCTGGCTTAAAATTGGCTACACATCTTTGTAACACTCTTTTCAGAAACAATGATAACCTGGTATTTTCTTTCTAGAACCTGGATCTGCTCACACAGCAAGAAGAACAAAACCACCAACTTTACAAAGCCAGTCTAATCATGGAAGTATCTCAAGGTTTCAAGTAACATGAGTTTTAATCTTTTTTCTTGTTACAGTAATGTAATATTAAACTGGGGAAATATATTTTAAATTTCATTCTAAGCTTTAAAAATATCTCCAATTTTTGCTATGTTCTTAATTCAGGCTATGATAATAAAAGAAAATATAAAAGACACTTGGCATTCAAAAAAATTAAAATATAAGTGGAACAACTTTTTCAGACATGTCTAAATTTTTAGAACAGAAATTTTAGTCTTCAAGTATCATCCTTTATTTTAATGAAATAACTTCATGAATCAGTGATGAGTAAGAGAACACAAAGTTTAATGGGATAAGAATGAAGATTCAAGGGTAAGGTTTTACTTTAGTACCGTTTTTATCCATGTGCTTGCTTTGTGTGACTACATACACTCCCAAGGTTTGATTACCAGTACATCGTTATTAACTTCTTATAGCCTCAATTTTCTCTTTTTATAATGACAGTAACAATAATAATGTAATAATCACCTCTGCATTATATGTTTATGTTATGAATATTAAATTAGATAATGCATATGAAGTGCTGAGTCCAATATATGGAAAGGTATATCTTTTCACTGGGCCTCTCTGAAAGAAAATCTTTAATATAGAGATATAAATTCCTTAACTATGCCATATTTTTTATTGAGATCTTCCTATGTTTCAAGCATCTAGACATTTCCATAAGACAATTATAGTTTGGGGGGATGGAACAACAAAAAAGTATATATTCTAGCTACCATCTCCAATGAATGATAAATAAGTGGAAGAACATACATGAAATATTTTTTAAATGAAAAGTAGACAAGGAAATCAGAAAAAAGAAAACTATGTACCAATATCACTATTGAATATAGATGCAAAAATCCTTAACAAAATCTTAGCAAACTGAATTCAACAATAGATTAAAAAGATTGTACATTATGACCAAGTGGGATTTATTCCAGGGATGTAATGACAGACAAGATCTACAATCTATAAATGCCATTCATCATATCATCAAAAGTAAACACAAAAACTGTATGATCATCTCAATAGATGCAGAGAAAGAAGTTGACAAAATACAACTGCAATTTATGACACTCTTGAAAAATGGAGGATAGAAGGCCATAACTCATATGATAAAAACATTATATGACAAGCTGACAGTGAACATCATACTCAATAGTGAAAAAGTGGAAACTTTCCCTGTAAGATCAGGTGCAAGCAAGGATGCCCACTCTTACCACTATTATTCAAAATTGTATTGGAATTCTTAGCTAGAGCATCAGCAAGAGATTGGAATGAAAGGAGTACAACTTGGAAAAGAAGTAAAACTATTAGTAGTTTTTGCAGATGACATGAAAACATGCATACAAAATCCTAAAAAAATCCACCAAATACTTTTGGAAACAATAAATCAGGGCAGTAAATGACAGACTACAAAATCAATATACAAAAGTCTATTGCATTATTATGTGGCCTCTCTACTACTTAGGGCCTCTGCACCTGTGTATGTATGGGCTCTCTATGCACCTGTATGTGTGTGAGAGATTTGGAGAAGGCACTCCTGCATGACTCCTGTAAGACAATGGCCCACATCATGAGGCAGCCAGGGACACCTAGGTAGCCATTGACTGATTGTGTGGCCATACTCAGAGGTGGTCTGGGAATAGCTCAGAAATTACATCAAGTACCAGCACAAGATTTCCTTCCTGTATACATGGCCGACATGTCCTCTCCATTTTCTGTTCCCCATAAAGTTGATTACTCTTTGCCTCTCCTGGACCCTGCTTCTCCTGCCATTGTCACATAATCAATCATGCTTGTTTATTACTGCTAATAAGTAGCAAGAGGGCTGCTCACTGAGCAGCAGAGTCTTGCTTTGACAACCTGTTCCACGACTCATCCCTCAGCATGTCTCCGGGGATAAGCCGGCATGTTCCTGACCCAACATTATTATATGCAAACAAGGAACAAAAGGAATAAGAAACCAAGAAAAGAATCCCATTTGCAATTGCATCAAAAAGAATCAAGTGCCTCAGAACAAAATTTAGAAAAGTGGGTAAAAGATATGTGCAGTAAAAACTACAATATTGTTAAAAGAAATAATACACAAGGAAATGGAATGATTATTACATGCTTATGGGTTAGATTGGAATAATTTATATTGTTAAAATGGCCAAAGTATCCAAAGTAATATACAGATTCATCGGAATGTGTTGGGTATGCTATGCTTCTTCCTCTAAGAGTTAAAATCCTTTTTCCTTCCAGTCTTTTTTTTTAAGATTTATTTTGTTTATTTATGCATACAAGAGCTGGGGTGTTGGCCAGAGATATGGGGCAGGGAGGAGTGAGAAGATTCACCAGAGACAGAGTGGGTAGCAGAACAGGAGGATCTACTGAAATACACTGCTGAGGGGAGCAGCGGGCGATATAGGAGAGGTGGGCTGCACCTTATGTGAGTTAGCTCCCTGACTGGGGAATCAAACTCGCCCTGAAGTGGCTGCCAATAGCTTCATAGTGCTGAGTCTTAACCCCTTGCGCCACCAGGGAGGCCCTCCCTCCAGTCTTTAGGAAAGGATATATTTAGAAAATAACAACTTCCGGTTCAATCTTCACACGTTGTCATAAAGACCTTTGTAAATTCAAATTTGAACATGCCCTCAACTTTTTGGGACCCTGTAGACAATGTATGTTTTTATCTGGAATCATATTTATCTGCTTCTCTCTGGTTTGACTGGAAAACATGTTTTTATTTCTGAAATTATGTGCTAACCCATAAGTTTGGAACATGGAAGAAAAACAAAAATTTGGAGTCATTTACTCACATTGTTTTAACTATCATCTATCATCTCTATGGTAATGTCTCCCAAATCAATATTTGCAGCCAAGACCCTTCTCCCAAAATGCAAACCTATATATTCAACTGTCAACTGTCTTCTGTCTGTATCCACCCTCATTATCCACAGACCCTTCATATTTAACATAGTTAACAGCCAAAACTGTTGTCTCCAAATATAGTCTTCATTCTTTATTTTCAGTCTTACTGAATGGTATACCCAGTACTCAAATCAGTAACCCAAATTAGAAATCTAAGACCTTTTCTGGATTCTCCCTTTTCCTTAACATACAGATCCTATCATTGCTATCTATTCTATTTAGTATCTTTTGCATCATTATTAATAAGTCATTTGAGACCATGATCACCTCTTGCTTTGATTAAAACTGTTGTCTCTGTTTCCAATATTATCAACTATATCCTCTACTTCCATCCATTCTGCACACAATAACCATAGTGATAGTTCTAAAATGTAAATCTTATCATGACACTGGGGACTGTGGTGATGGTGCACAGGTGCATTGGTGAAGGAAATTCTATGGGAACTACACTTGGGGAGAGCAAACATTGTTCAAAGATGAACAATGATGTAAAGATATATAAAAAATAATAAAAATCTACTATGCAAAATGGATGGTGGATGTGAGAATGGGGCAAATCTGAAAAGTGATAGGGCAGTAAAAAGGCTATGGTAATAGACCAGGTGAAAGACAATGGAAGGTTGAACTAAGACAATAACAATGGAAATGGAGAACATTGAGATATTTAAGAGCTATGCAAAGTTATCAGTTTGATTTTGGTAATTGACATGGCAAGTGAGGATGGGAGAATAGTTAAGGATTAAGTTCATGTTTCTGAGTGATGATCTTTTACTGAGATAGATTAAACTGTCACAGTTAGGTGTTTAAAACAACTATACAACATATTGAAAGACCACTGGATAGAGATTTGAAGGGTAATGGAGTCCTCAGCTTGTTTCAGGAAATACAGAAGAGGAAGCACAATAACAAATCCTTCACATAACTTGAATAAGTTCCAGGGACTTTACCTCTTAGTCAAGAGCACTATCACTGACTGTTCCCAGCTCTCTCTCTACCTCAGAAGTCAGGCTGTATATTTCATGGAACTATTTCTCTCAAGGTTACAACCCCTCACTCCTAAGTGACTCCACAACATTGTGCCCAGATCATCAACTTTATTCTGGAGAATATCAAGTTACCATTACCTGAGCCTCAAGTGATATATTCTTATTTTAAAAAGGAAAAGTTGACCTCAATTGATGCTGAAAAACATGCTTGCTAAGGTAACAATGATAACATCGCCCACCTATGCTTGTAATAATGACCTTGATTCTCATTTAATTCAATACTTTAGCAGTTCTCTTATGACCAGATGTCAACATATGTCTGATAATGTGCATTTGCTTTAAATATTTTTCTTGGTAGTTTATACCTTATATTAGTTGATTCATCATTTTTTTCTTCTGAACCTACGTGCATAAGTGTTCAAGTTTTGTTTTGTAAGCCTAAAAGTGACTTTCTTTTTAATCTGTTAGTCTATGTTAGAAAAAGCTCAAATCAGACACAACATTCAAATTGAGATTATAATATATATCTGCACTTAAGCAAAGAAAAAAACACCATATATATATTTGACATTTTAACTTTTATAGATTGATGGACATTTTGGCATTTAAATCACAATGATTGATTGTTAGCACATCTTTGTAGGGTGCTACTCTAAAGAATCAACTCAAGTCCTAACCTCATCACACTAATTTCTCTCTAACCCACTATTGTTCTGATTGTTATTTTATCTTTTAACTGTACTTAAATGTACATATGTTGCTTTTGTCTCTCCAATTTTATTATAAGTTCATGAATGCAAAGAAATACATCTTTAACTTCTTCATTGTGCCACACCATATGTAGTAGAGAAATACTGGATTAGCTGACTGAAATATCATGTTATATAAATACTGTCTTCTAGGGTATATGAAATTGTGATAGTTGATTAGCTTAGAAGAATGAGCCTCACTATTTTATAGAATTGTGCACTTGCTTCTCTTTTAAATGAATAAGTTCTATTGAAAAAACAGTCATAGAATTGCTAAAAGTTCAATAAATAGCAAAATATTTGTTCTAACATAGTAGTATATCTTTTAGTGGATATCATCTGAGTATGTCATTCATGTTGAAGTTTCTTTTATAGCATGCTTTCTAGCGATTTTAATCTTAATATAGTTATTATGCTAGTTAGTAGAATAATACAACCTGTTTTGTTACTTGCAAAATAAGACCATAACCTTTATGATACCAACATAAGTGCATTAACTATCTGAAGATAATCATAAGCTTTTACTTTGGAAACAACCCAAATGCCCAAAAATAGATGACTGGATCAAGAAGATGTGGTTCATATACACAATGGAATATTATTCAGCATTCAAAAAAGATAAACACATGCAATTTGCAGCAACATGGATGGAGCTAGAAGGGATCATGCTCAGCGAAATAAGCCAGAAAGAAAAAGAAAAATACTGGATGGTCTCAGTCATAGCAGGAATCTCGAAAACCTAAATAAGGGACCAGGAAAGAGAATAACTATGAGAAAGAAAAATCAAAATCAACAAACAACTATGAACCAGAGACACACTATGGAGGAGGGGAGGGATTGGGGTCAAAATAAGGGGTTACAATTGTATACGGAATATAAAAATAAAATTTAAAAAAATCATAAGCTTTTAGTAACATTACCATTTCCATTTCTTTTTTTTATAGATAACAAAGCAAATATATAGAGCTGTGAATTGACTATGTTCATGTAACCCACCTATAATTCTATGAACTTTCAGAAAGATCAGAATTTTTGAAGTAATTTAAAGACTTGATTTTAAAAATTGGTTAGAGGTTTTCCTTTCAGAGTTAAAGGAGTGGGAATGGCTACTGCTACTCATAAAAGTAGGTCACTTTCTTGAATCAAGTTGGATTTGAGTCTGCTCTGGGGCAGACTGGAATGTTCCCAGAGATCTTTATGTATGCTCAATCCTCCATTTACCCATAAAGTAATGTTGAAATGCTAGTTTAATTTAGTTTACTGTCTCAAGTTTCCAAGAGTAGTCATCTTGAATCACTCTGGACTTTAGATTAGTCTTTGATTCTTCTTCAGAGTGAACAAGAACTGCTCTACCAAAACAGATAGGGAGGAAACACTTACCTGGGCATTCACTTAGCTGATTTTTTTCTCAATATTTAGTTCCAGGAGGGGAGGAAATACATACACACACACATGCATGCACACACACATGCATGCACACACACATGTATGAACACACATGCCCTCACACATGCACTACCTAGTAAGTTTTCACTTATTTTTTCCAGTTGAGCTATTTTATCAAATGACAAATTTTACTTGTGTTAAATGATTTTTGTGTTTGGCCAGCACCAACTCTAATCTTTCCATTTCCATTATACTTAATGTCTTCTAGAGAAAAGAAGAGAATTAAATAGAATTAACATAAACCTGAAAACATCTACAAATATATATTTGAGTGTTATGATAAAAAAACTTAAATTCTTGAAAAGGAATAATAAAATGCATGAGAAAAGGCAGAAAATTTTGCTGATGCAACAGAATAGGATTGGGAATTTATAAACTGGATTGGGGATCTATAAACAATAATGAATTTTGAGTCCCGTCTAACAACCCAGAAACACTTCCCATTGTGGCACCTACCTCCCTCTATACAGTTAGAATATGATTTGTATCAGCAAGTTTGCAACACCTGAAAATTATATTTCTACTGACTTTGCTTTCAACTTGAATACCTTTAGATAAATTTTATAGAATGTAAATAGGGGAAGGAAGAAATACTGGAAAAATGGAAAAACAAGATTTTTGAAGACAAGAATCTGACTTTATCTATTTTTTCAACCTGCCTGTTTCCTCCAAGCTTATTACAGTGCTTTGTACATGATGAACACTTAAGGTGTATTTTGAAACTGAAGTGTAAAGAGCTCCTCAAGCTAGTCAGTTATCATGTTTAAAGAAAAAGGGGAGCAGCAGAAGAGCTGACTCATCAAATTCTCCTTGACTTGCATAAAACATTTTGACTCTGCTAACAATGTTATTTAACTTGTATTTTATACTTTTTTTCCTCTGTAAAATTCATAGGGTTGTTGTAAGGTCTAAATAGTAATGTATGGAAATTATCTGGTATGTATCCTGGGACATATGTGCTAATTTTGCTAGATATTATTATCATCATTTTTAAATTACGCAGGAGGCAGCTGCGGTTTAGTGGAAAGACGATGGACTCAGACTTCAGGGAGCTGCTTTTGAATCCTGATTCTGTTGCTTAGTACCATGGCCAGGGGTGAGTCACTTAATCTACCTTACACTTGATTTACTCATTTTTTTAAATATGGATAGTATATAGAATATATAGGGTAGTCATAACAATTAAAATATGTTATAGATATCCTGTGATTAAAAAATTCAGTACATGGAAAGTGTGTGATGAATGTTATAGTTCTCTCTTTTATTACCTGACTCATATCCCAAAATACTTTGCTTACAGTAAAGGCTTAGTGACTACTGAATGGATGGTTGATTGAGAAAAAAAGTCTTTAGAACTATTTAATGACCATTAGTCAAATGATTCATATTTTATAAATTAAATATGTAAAAATATGAAGGTCACAGAACCATTTTTCAAACTGTAATCATATGATTCCAAATTCAGAGCTTTTTACACTATAACCCAGAGAGCGAAATGAGAGAACAGGAAAGCTACTCCTAAAATGTAACAAAAAGATTAGAAAAGAGATTACATAAATTATTTTCATTGATTTTTTACTGGGGTAAATTAAAAACATGCTCATCTCAAAGTATGTAGTAAATCAAATAGGTCTAAAAAATCAGAGAAAATTATTTTAAATGTGTATTCTTTTTTTTTTAGTATTTTTTTAAAGAGAGAATTCACCAGAGCCAGAGCGGGGAGCAGAGCAGGCAGACTGAAGTACACTGCTGAGGGGAGCAGCGGGTGGCAGGAGAGGTCTGCACGCCATGTGGGACCCTCCTCTGGTGGCCGGGGAGCAGCCGGGGATCGAACCGGCACTGCAGAGTGCTACGGGCAGCTTCACAACCCAGCGCTCAACCGCTGCGCCACCAGGGAGGCCCTAAATGTGTATTATATTCTATAACTATTCTATCTAAAAGGAAGTCGTTACCCATATTTGGATATGATTTGGAAAGTTTTGTCAAGACAATCAATGTACTAAGTGTAGGAAAATCAAAATGGTTGGAGAACTTCTGTGCATTTTGAAGGAGCTCAGAATTGAAATTTTGGAATAGATGACCATAAAACATTTCTCATAAGTCACCACTATGCTAATTCCAAACCATCAGGACAGACTCCTGAAAATTATAGATCAATAATTTTTACTCTTCCATTGCAGATGATGTGGCAAATTAAAAAGAACAATTGTGTCCAATGCTTAAGAAAACATACCCTAATAAATAAAATCAATCATGATTTCTGCAAAGGAAAATTATGAATAACAAAATCAACTAAGGTTTTTGAGCATTTTGAGTAAGGGAATTGAAATGGTAATAACTCTTTTATACTTAAAAAAAGACTGACAAGTTACCACACCAAAGGCCTTTAAAATTTAAATCACTATGGGGATAAAATTCCTTCCAACTTAACATTTGATGCTGACCAGCTGGCAGGTATAATCTGTATGGAGATCTTGCAAAGATGGGTGAGCAGATAAATTTCAATAAGTTAAATGTTATTTATAAAAAATAAAAGTGGGGGGGGTGGAGGAATGGGAAGGAGGGCTTCAAAGAATAACCTTGGTATTTGACATACTGAGAACACAAAGTTGAAAAACAAAATACAAGAACTCCTTTGATTATTCAGATAGGAAGGAAGCTAAAGATAATTTAAAGTATGATATACCAAAAAAATACAGAATCTTATAGTTGGCTATAATAGAATCTTAGCTGTTGTCTAGTCTGTTCTCCCACCTGAAGATGTCACTTCTGTCTCATCCTAGCCTCTTCTGAAATAGTTCCAGTTTTGAGGAATTATTTCCTCAAGGGAGAGAAATTTTCCTCACTGGAACAAGCTACTTAATTATTTGCTTCAATTTTTAGAAAAATACATGCTTTATATTAAACTTAAACTCATGGTGTATCTTGGAGAATGTTCCATGAGCCTTTGAAAAGAATGTGTACACAGTTTATTAAGGGTGTATTCCCTATAGATGTCCAGTAGCCCCATGAAGTCTAATTCCTTATTTGAGGCTATTGTTTTCTTATTGATTTTCTGTCTGGCTGTTATGCCCATTAATGTAAGTTGGGTATTGAAATCCTCTAATACTATTAGTTTGAGACCAATGTCTGTTTTTAGGTTCACTAATAGTAGTTATATATTTTGGTGATCCTTTGGTGTATAAATACTGATGTATTATGTCTTCTTGATGTACTGGTCCTTAATCGTTATATAATGCCCATCCCTGTCTCTTGTTATCTTTTTGGCTGGAATTTAATTTTATCTGCTAGAAGTATAGCTTTCCTACCTTTTTGTGGAGGGGGGGGTCCCATTTGCTTTTAGGATTGTTTCCCAACTTTTGACTTTGAGCCTATGTTTATCTTTGTTGCTCAGATTGGTCTCCTAGAGACTACAGGTGGTTGGATTTTCTTTACTGATCCAACCAGTCACAATGATTTTTGATTGGTGAGCATAATATTCCAATTATTTTTAAAGTGAATATTGATATATAAGGATTTGTTGTTGTCACTTGTTTTTAATGTAGTAAAATTTCACTAGTAACTATTTTTTTCTTTTCTTTTTTCTTTTTCTTTTTATATTCCCCATACAATTGCAACCCCGATTTTGACCCCAATCCCTCCTTCCCAACCCCCAAAGAGTGTCTCTGGTTCATAGTTGTTTGACTAGTAACTTTTTATAGCTCCTCTATTTTGAGTCTCAGTTAAAAAAGAACAACCCCATTTCAATATTATAAAGAATTTCTCTAATGTTTTCTTTTAGTAGTTATATAGCCTAAATTCTTTATATGTAAAATTTTTATCCTTTTAATTGCTGGCGTGGTTTACTTTGTTATATCTTCTAACTTCTTATTTATATAAATGGGAGTTACCAAATCTATACAAAATTCACTTTGTTTTTCTATATAGAAAATGTTTCTCCTATATATAAATAAGAGATTTAATTCTTCCTTTCTATTTTCTGTAATGTCAGTTTCTTTCTTTGTCTAAATATATTGGCTGGCATCTCAAATACTATTAAATAATAGTCCTGATAGTGAGTGTCCTTGTCTTGTTCCTTACTTGAGAGAGGCTAAGTCTGTGTTTCTTATAACTGATGCTCACTTTCAGTTTGGGAAAGATACATTTTATTATGGTAAAGAAGTACTCACCCATCTCTATTGAGTGTTTTATATGAATGGATATTTATTTTTATCAATGTCTTTTCAATATTTTTGAATATTAGCATCATTTTTCCCTAGATATGTTAATATGATTGATTTATAACCTCACATTCCTGGAATAATACTAGTTTGCTATGACTTGTTATTTTTTTAATGTGCCACTAGACACTGCCCACTAATATTTTATTCATGATTTTAGCATATATATTCATGAAAGTGACTGGTTTATCTTTTAAAATGTAATATTCAGATTTTGATATCAATATTATATTTATTTCATCAACAATTGGGAAGTTTCATTCTCTTTTGTACTCTGAAACAATTGAAATATCAGAATTCCTCACTGAAACAACTGTGTCGTGGCGGGGGGGCAGGGAGAACTTTATTAATTTCATGGAAATAAGTCTGTTTGACTTTTCTATCTTTTCTGCATATAGTTACATTTTACTAGATAGCTAATTCATCTTTTAAAATACTTCTGTGTAGGGTTAAACAAGTTGTCTTTTGTGATTCTTTTAATTTCATTTTTTGAAGTTATTTCCCTCATTTACTTTGCATATTTGAAGAAAGCAAATAACTTTTATTTATTTTGAATAATATGGAAAATTTGAAATGAGGGAGAAAATGCTCTTAACCTCCCATCTAAAGAAAAATAGGCTTAATATAACAGTGGCTTAACATAAGGTAGAGATATAAAGTTTTATTTTAATTATTTCTTTATTATTTATATTTTAGAAAAGGGATAGTTGTAATTCTTCCTTATCTACAGTTTTTTATTTCCCTAATTTTTATTTGATTGATTTTTACTTTATAGTGCCATTAGCATGGGACAAATTATTGAAAATTTTATCAGAACCATAATAATTTGATACCGGTGGTACACTTCTCTGAATGATTTGTCCCTGAGTCCTCAACTAAAGCATTTTTGCTTTTGAATTTTTACAAAAAAAGTTCTTTTGTTCCAAATGGGGAACACCAATAAAGATACAGTGGTTAATCTTTGCCATCTACTGGTAAAAGTGGAAAATTTCATATGGTGACTTTTCCTTAGGGCATGGATATATTATTGTTTATAAAAACATACTGTAAAAAGTAATTCCAAAAAATTTGGAACGTGGTAATCTTAAAGTAGCAAACAAAACAGAAACAATAATTCAGGAATATTTGTTTTGTCAACACATAGTGTTTTTTCTTCTTAGCTTTTCAATATAGATGTTCATCTTATATATTTAGAAAACTAATTTAATCTTCTTGTTCCCAAACTAGCTAATAACTCCATTACCTGTGTAACCAGATTTTTTATGATTACCATTATTTTTGATGCCATATGATCTAGACAATATTATAATAGTGGCTTAACATAAGGTAGAGATGTAAAGTTTTATTTTAATTATTTATTTCTTTATTGCTGATTTATGTATTTATTTTACTTAAGGTCTCTATAAATCCTAAATTAAGTCTAAGAAGCACAGGAAACAGGAGAGAAGATAAAAACATAAAATATTCGAGGCACAGAATAACATTTTCCTTTTCCTCTCTTCTATCACACGTGATATTCAAATTAGCATTGCCCTCCTTCTAAACAATTATTGCACTTACACTTTCACATTTATTGGTATGCTTATTTGAGGGATATCTATTTATTTATTTATTTATTTATTTTTGCTAAACTAGAAGCCCCATAAGAAGAAGAATTTTTATTTATTTATTTTTTATTTGACAGCATCCCCAGTACTAAAAGAGAGTCTGACATGTAATAAGTACTCAAAAAATATTTTTGAATAAATATTTATGTGAATGCATGTTATGGTTAAACACTACTCATGCCCCAATACATGCATAAATACTCTTTGTATACATTTCTACCTGTAAAATTGCTTTTTCTTCTGGTGAAAGTTCCAGAGGGTTTGAAGAAAATGAGAGATAATTGGTTGATAATATCCCTTTCTTGCTTTTATTGTAAAAGTGGGAGGTCTGATTCACATTTGCGGCAATGCCAATATCCTCCTCTTTTGGTTTCCTGATCAGAGATTCCAGTCAGTGTAATTCACAAGGTGAGTATCAGTCCAGAAGGATGTAGTTCAACGCACTGTCTTTGTACTCTTTGCTGTGGACCCAACCTGTGAAGAGTACTCTGTTTTTGCCCTCCATCAAAGTTGTATATATCTACCTAATTTCACTCTCCCCTCCCCAGGGTCCCTGACAGAGCTGGCTGCCCTGCCATTTGCTCTTGCCCAAAACAGCAAACTCCAGGTGTTTCTCTCCACATGTTGCTCAATGGAGCATGACTGTGCTCTATACAGTCTGTTGGTCTCCAGGAATCTGGTGTTACTTCCCTTTGGTGAATTCTTACATGTTCCTCTCAGGAGTGAAGCAAGGAACCTCCTCTGTCATCATCTTGGTAGATTCTTTAGCCAAATTCTGAGAAAACTATTTGTCTTGTGGCTGCTGAAAATGAATTATTCCTCTTCTAAAAGGAAAGTAGTAATCTTCCCTGCCAATTTCAGTTGGAGAATGTCACACAGCTCCAGCAAGGCAGCCTTCCTGCTCCTAATTGCCACTCAGATGTGATGACACACACCTCAATCACCTGATTATACACTTCATGTCTAAAAATTCCTTTTTTAAAAAGATTTATTTATTTATGCATACAAGAGCTGGGGTGTAGGCCAGAGGTACAGGGGGAGGGTGGATGGGGGGCGGGTGAGAGGATTCACCTGACAAACAGGTGGATTGTTTGAAATACACTGCTGAGGGGAGCAGCAGGCAAGACAAGAGAGGTCTGCTACACCATGTGGGTCAGCTCCCTGACAGAGATCAACTCGCTCTTGCTGCAGTGGCTGTGGCTAGCTTCATAGTGCTGAGACTTAACCCTTTGTGCTACCAGGGAGGCCATCATGTCTAAAAATTCTTATGGTATACAGAACAGGGACCTTACTTCAGTAAAGACTGCTTGAAACCAGCAGAAGGTTCCTGGAGGAACCAGTGGTGAGCTGGGAAGTTTGCCCATGCCGGGCCCCTTCTGACCAGCAGTCCCAGCCCAGAGGGGGAGCAGGCACCCATGGCCGGGGCAGACCGGGCACGCAGAAGAGTGTGCCTGAGACGGAGCGCGCAGAGAGTGCGTCCCGCATCTCCATTTTAGAACAGGGACATTTCTCCAGTAAAGACTGCCTGGATTAAGAAACAAAACCCAACCTTTTGCTGTCTCCAGGAAACACATTTAGCTACAAAAGATAAAAATAGGCTCAAAGTTAAAGGATGGAAAACAATCCTACAAGCAAATGGACCAAAAAAGAAAGCAGGAACAGCTATACTTATATCAGATAAAACTGATTTCAAACTCAAAAAAATAAAAAGAGACCCCAGTGGTCATTACATTATGATCAAGGGGACAATACTTCAAGAAGAAATAACACTCATTAACATATACTCACCAAACGAAGGAGCACCAAAATATATCAGACAACTATTGTCCTCTCTGAAAACAGACATCAGAGAAAACACATACGTAGTGGGAGACTTCAACACACCACTATCAACAATGGATAGATCAACAAGACAAAAAATAAGTAAAGAAACCAAAGCTCTAAATAAGGACCTAGAGCATTTGGGCTTAACAGACATCTATAGAACACTAAACCCCCAAAAAACAGAGTACACATTTTTCTCAAGCGCACATGGATCATTCTCCAGGATCGATCACATACTGGGGCACAAGACAAACATCACTGAGTTTCAGTATTTACCTGGCCTTGAGTTGCTTGTGAAGGTCTCATATCTATATCATTAATATATGCAGAATTATGTTGAGGTTGGAGTTCTGATACATTCTTGTGTTCACTGGCACATAAAAAAAAAAACAGGATAGAAAATTGCTTAATTGGCTACAAATCGCTTTTAATTAATTTATTTATATATTACATAATTATTCATTTGTGTACAATATTTGCTTTATCCTCTCAGGTGTAGTCCCCATAAAATTCCTACCATCAGTTTACCCATGAACCATCAACATAGTCCCTTTTTAGAATCTTATTTGTGACAATACAAAATGAGTGTTCCCATGACTGTATGAACCCAAAAGAAGGCAATGATAATGGTTACCATATGTTGAACGATTTCCAAGTTCTAAATGTTTTACTTAACATTCTCTTATTTTTTCCAACATTTTATTTTGAAAAATTTCAAACATCCAGCAAAATTGAAAGAATTTTACAGTGAATGTTCATATATCTTACCATCGTGAGTCCATAATTAACATTTTACTGTACTTAATTTAACATATGCCTGTCTATATATCCATCTCTCTACCCACCCATTCATCCATCTTATTTTTATGACATCAGTATATTTCATTAAAATTATCTTATTTGAATAATTACAAAAAAGCATGCAAGATTGGTATTATTAACTCCATTTTGCAAATGAGAAATCTGAGGCTGAGAAATACTAAGAAAATTCCTCAAAGCCACATAGTAATTTGTATGTTACAGAGATTTGAGCTCTAGTCGGCCTGGCTTCTTGTCAATAATTTTTCCACTATTCTAAAGAATCTTAACAAGTATATCACTTTGTCAATTTATGATCCAGGGAATGGCAGAGGAACAACAAAAAAGTTCAAGTTAAATTATAATTTAACTGGAGGAAAATAAAACAACTTAAATCTTTATCCAAAAAATCTATAAATTAGCCTAAACACTTGTGACTACTGCTACCATCTTGATTTGTAATCAAGCTTCTTGTTTTACTTTTGCTTCTCAATGCCGTTTTCCATTAATTATTGCATTTGATTCTCAAAACTATAGAGCAATAGGATATGAATTATCCAACTCACCATTAATAGAGAAGGAAACGGGCTAAGTGATCCACTCAAAGTTTGTCAATTCATAGAAGAGAGAGGATTAAAATACAAATCCAGTATTTCAAGAAAACTTTGGAAAAGGGAAGTTATAGAGAATGCTTAAAAGGTAATTTGTTTCCAGGTATGATTTCTAATTATAATGATTCTTCTAAATTTTATGAGATTTCCAATTTTAGTCAAGTGGTAATATGAAATGCTTCACATTAATTTCAATTTACCAAGTTAAGGTTGAGTGAAATTGATTTTATGCATATATACTGTGTACCACAGAGTACTTTTTTTTTGTTTTGTTTTGTTTTAGTTTTCACAGAATGCTTTTAAAAATATGGAATGAAGGTGTATGTGAACAAAGATAAGGACTTTGAAATGACAAAACATTGGAGAATTTAACTCACCCCTCCCAGTGACAAATATCTAAGAGTGTCCAAAATTTTATTTTGTTGAAATTTGCAAGTTTATTCTTAGAAATATGAGGTCTACATTATCAGTCAGTTCCAGTTTTAAGGTAATATTTCAAGCTATTCTCATACTGCATAGATGGTAACATCATATCGTTAGTTGAAAATAAGGCAACTACTATATAATTTTGCTCATATTTGGTATATAACAAAACAAACTGATGAACTAAATAAAACAAAAACAAACTTTTGTATTATATGGTAAATTGGTGGTTACCTGAAGGGAAGGGGGAAATGGAGGGTAAATAAATTGGTGGCCTAGGGGTTATGTCTCAGTGCTGCCACCATGACTGCCCACTGTAGTCCATCCAGGCCAGGGAGGTAACCCACATGGCTCAGCAGACCTCTCCTGTTTCACCTGCTGCTCCCCTCAGCAGTCTGTTTCAGTAGATCCACCTGTTCTGCTCCCCACTCAGTCTCTGGTGAATCCTCTCAACCCCCACACCTCTGGCCTACACCCTAGTTCTTCTATGCAAAAATAAAGAAAAATATTTAAATATAAAAAAATTATGTTTCTGTGTCCTTTGGGTAAATACATAGGAGTGGAATTGCTGGAACATATGGAAGCTCTATCTTTAGTAGGTTGAAGAATCTCCACATAGCTTTCCATAGTGGTTGGACCAGTTTGCACTCCCACCAGCAGTGCAGGAGAGTTCCTTTCTCTCCACATCCTTGCCAACATTTGTTGTTGCTAGTTTTTTTAATATGTGCCATTCTCACTGGTGTGAGATGGTATCTCATTATAGTTTTGATTTGCATTTCCCTGATTGCAAGTGATGTTGAAACATTAATTCCAAAGAGCACCTGCACCCCTATGTTTATAGCAGCACAATTTACAATCGCTAAGCTTTGGAAACAACCCAAATGCCCAAAAATAGATGACTGGATCAAGAAGATGTGGTACATATACACAATGGAATATTACTCAGCATTCAAAAAAGATAAACACATGCAATTTGCAGCAACATGGATGGAGCTAGAAGGGATCATGCTCAGCGAAATAAGCCAGAAAGAAAAAGAAAAATACCGGATGGTCTCACTCATAGCAGGAATCTAGAAAACCTAAATAAGGGACCAGGAAAAAGAATAACTATAGGAAAGAAAAAATCAAAATCAATAAACAACTATGAACCAGAGACACTCTTTGGGGGGCAGGGGAAAGGAGGGATTGGTGTTAAAATCGGGGTTGCAATTGTATGGGGAATATAAAAATAAAAAAATAAAATAAAATTTCAAAAAACAAAAAAAAAAAATTTAAATCTGCAACGCTAGTATAACCTTAAGTAATTTGAGGAAAAAAAAATTGAGTATCTCAGACGTATTGTATGCTTTCAAGGGTTAGTCTTACCGGTTGTCTAGAGGAAGAGGGGGAAAATAGAAAACAAGTGGGGAGGAGAGTACAATGGACTATGATGGAGGACTACAGGTGCTTTGGTGGTGGTAAAACTATGGTGCCCATACCTAAGGAGAGAAATCCTATATTAAAAAAAAAAAACAAGGATGTTTAAAAAATTATGGAGGGCCTCCCCTGGTGGCGCAGGCAGTTGAGCGCTGCGCTGTGAAGCTGTCTGCAGCCTCTGCAATGTTGGTTCGATCCCGGCCAGCCAGCGAGAGTCCCACATGGTGCGGCAGACCTCTCCTGTCTCGCCTGCTGCTCCCCTCAGCAGTGTATTTCATCAGTCTGCCGGTTCTGTTCCCTGTTCTGTCTCTGGTGAATCCTCTCACCCTCCCACGAATCTGGTCTGTACCCTGGTTCTTGTATAAATATATAAATAAATCTTTAAAAAAAAATAAAAAATAAATTATGGAAAAAAGTCTAAAATACTGTATGTAGACATAAAAGTAAAAAAAAAAAAAAATTAAAACAAAAAGTCAGACAGAACCAAACCCTAGAAGTGTGACTATAGAATTTAGTCTACTAGAAGGGGAGGAAGAGAATGGAGAGGAGGCACAATGGACTATAGTGAACTATAGGTGTCCTGGTAGTGGGTGTAGTGTGACAACATATATCTGGAGAGGTATAATCCTATATCTGTGAATCATACAGTGTTGTAAACCAATGTTACCTCAATTTAAAAAAAAAACTGAAAAAATTGACATAAAATTGGGATCAAAGGAGTTTTTTTCAATAAATTGCTTTTATTGAAATAAAAATAAAATAATTTGGGCCTCCCTGGTGGCACAGCGGTTGAGCTCTGGGTTGCGAAGCTGCCCGCAGCCTCTGCAGCGCCGGTTCGATCCCCAGCTGCTCCCTGGCCACTGGAGGAGGGTCCCGCATGGCGCGCAGACCTCTCCTGCCGCCTGCTGCTCCCCTCAGCAGTGTACTTCAGTCCTTCTGCCTGCTCTGCTCCCTGCTCTGGCTCTGGTGAATTCTCACCCTCCTGTGCTTCTGACTGTACCCAGTGCTTGTATAAATAAATAAATAAATCTTTAAAAAATAATAAAATAATTTTACTTTAAAATATAAAAAAAAATAAAATGTAGGGCCTCCCCTGGTGGCCCAGCGGTTGAGCGCTGGGCTGCGAAGGTGCCCGCAGCGTCTACAGCGCCGGTTCGATCCCCGGCCACCGGCAAGGGTCCCACATGGCGCGACAGACCTTTCCTGCCACGTGTGCTGCTCCCCTCAGGAGTGTATTTCATCAGTCTGTTCTGTTCCCCGCTCTAGCTCTGGTGAATTCTCTCACCCTCCCACACTTCTGACTGTACCCAGTGCTTATATAAATAAATAAATAAATCTTTAAAAAAAATTAAAATGTAACAAAGAAAATAGAACTTAGAAATGCAGCAAATATATTTGTTTACTTATTAGAGATAATAGCTCTCTAAAAAAATCCCTCCAATGTTAAGTGAAAACAGACATATAATTTCTAAGTTCATTTTTATTTTAAAATTGTTCCATCTTTGGCTAATAGGAATCTTTGAGTTGACTCTTGTGTCCTTTTGACATAACCTCAGTAGTCTTTGACAAATACATCTGTTTTGTAGATGACACCATTTCTTGCTCTAGATCTGGAAGCAGCTACATTTTTTTCCCTTAATGGTCCTTTTTTCTTTTTTTAAGTTTTTTATTAATTAATTTATAGATATTTTACATTATTGTTCATTGTGTACAATGTTTGCTTTCTTCTCTCAGGTGTATTCCCTGTAAAATTCCCACAGCCAATTCACCTGTCAACCATCACCATAGTCCCTTGTGCTCTTCCCACCCCATTTTGCTCTTTCTCCTTCCCCCTTCCCTGAAGAATCTGATTTATAGCTGCCTGTTAATTATGTTTTTTCATTTATTATTGCTATTGTTATTATTTTTTTCTGATCCCTTATTTCTTTTCCCTATATTCCTCCTATAAGTGAAATTATATGATATTTTTCTTTTTCCTTCTGATTTATTTCACTGAGCATAATCCCTTCCAGCTCCATCCATGTTGCTGCAAATGTCATGACTTTATCTTTTTTTTATTGCTGAATAGTATTTCATGGTGTATATATACCACATCTTCTTGAGCCAGTCATCTATTTTTGGGCATTTGGGTTGTTTCCATATCTTACCTATTGCAAACAGTGCTATTGTTAGGGGGAAAAGGATGTCCTAAAGCTAATTCCATACAGGCTTTGTGGATTCCACCCCAACCCCAGGCCAAAGCCAAAGACACTGGGAACTCCAAATCCCATCACCACCAAAGGGAAGGTGTCTGGGACCTGAGGGTGGGGTTAAGCAGCCAAGTGAGTATAAAGACAGACACGTGGGCTTTGAGGGGGTTCCCCATTTTGGCTCTCCACCAGCTCGCGGCGTCAGGCCAGCTCTGAGAGTGACTTTGGGTTTCCAGGTCGGCGAATTGGGTAGGACGCATTAAAGACTTTATTTCCCTATTTTCTCCCTGAGTTGTACATTTTCCTTATTTCCTTTTCCCTTGTAAATAAACCTTTTATTAACCTTTTGTGTGTGCCTGTAGTGGAGTATTCACAAGTCCCTTTTAAGCGCGCAGATGAGGACCCACAGCCAGGAACCCGTTCAATATTGGGGTTGTCCTATAACACTATGATAAACACAGGGGTGCAGGTATCCTTTTGAATTAATGTTTTTGTGTTTTTTGGGTGGATTCCTAGGAGTGGGATTGCTGGGTCATATGAAAGCTCCATTTTTAGTAGTTTGAGGAACCTTCACACAGCTTTCCATAGTGGTTGGACCGTTAGCATTCCCACCAGCAGTGTAGGAGAGTTCTTTTTTCTCCACACCCTCACCAACATTTGTTGTTGCCAGTTTTTTTTTTTTTTAATATGCCCCATTCTCATTGGTGTAAGGTGGTATCTCATTGTTGTTTTCATTTGCATTTCCCTAATTACAAGTGATACTGAACATTTTTTCATATGCTTCTTGGCTATTTGCATTTTCTTTTTGGAGAAGTGTCTTTTTAGCTTTTCTGCCCATATTTTGATTGGGTTGTTTTCTTTGTTTTAGTTGAGTTGTGTGAGCTCTTTTTAGAAATTTGTGATCAGACCCTTATCAGTTGTGTTAAATACAAAAATTTTCTCCCAATCAGTAGGGTGTCTCTTTGTTTTGGTTAATGTTTCTTTTGCTCTACAGAAGATTTTTAGTTTGATAGTTATACGTTAATTTAAAGATGAGTATTTTCAGAGACTGTAACTGCAGTGAGGGATTGTTGTCTTAACAATTTTTTGTAAATATTTATTTAAATATTCAAAAAGGGATTTAAAAAATTCTTTAGAATTGGCATCAATTTGATTTCTTTGCTTACATTCAAATGGGTTGTCATTTTTAATTCCAATTTCCTAAGGAAAATAATGTATTTGCATTGTTTTTATGAATATATATTAGAAAGTTAGACAATTTTGTTACAGTTGCCAATTATTTATATTCCATTTTATTTTTTTGTAATTGAGGTAACATTAGGTTACAACAACATTTATGGTTTAGGGGAATAGGTTCACACCTTCTCAGATGTACCTTTTGTGAATTTCCTTTTCTAAGTTTTGTTTTCCATTTTCTTTTTCCATATTCCAAGAATAGAATCCCTTGTTTCTAGTATACATTTTAAAAATGAAGTTTTATATGTTGAATTATTATAATGTCTGAGTTAGATTTCTACTAAAGATTATCTATTAAACAAGCAACTGAACAAATATTTATTGACCACCTATCCTATGCCACACAATATTTATAAATACCTATGAGGGATGATGATACAAAGGTAAATAAAACAAAATAATTTCTTTTCCCCTTGGAATACAATTTTAATGGGAATATTAAAAACTCTATTCTCTTAAAACTACTTGTAAAAGAAGGAAATGGATAAGATTTTTCCCAACTGGTAAAACCCCTACTGTCTAATTTTGAGCCAGTGTAAGGTATAAAGGGTTTTGTTTGCTTTTAAGCAAATAAATTAAGGGAATGTAGTTAGAACTGTCAAAGCACTGTATTATCTCATAAAATTTCATTAATATGGGTTAGAAATAAAAAGTTTAGTCCTTGGAGCCAGATAAATATGGGTACAGATTTAGCTCTGTAATCTGAGTCAAGTGACTTAATCTCTCTGTGCCTCAGTAATCTCATCTGTACTCTGTAGGGTTCTTTTGAGGATTGAATGACTTGACAGATATGAAACATTTATAATTCAGCCCAACAGACACAATAAACCTTTAGTCAATGATTGCTGTTTTCAGTATTATTCTCACCATCTCTGTAAAGTCAGATTATAATAATCTCAATTTTATAGATGAAGAGATTGAAGCCCAGTGGGGTAAAGAGATTTATGTAAAACAGTGTCAGATTGCTATCAAGTCTATTGTATTCCTCTTGCCATTTCTCTGACATTGTTGAGGGGGTTGGAGCTGACTAAAAGGTGCTGGTAAAGAAAACCTCCTCATACTTATGGTAATATTGTTCCACTGCTCATACTCTATTCAGCCCCTCACAAATATTGCCTTGGTGGAAGGAAAGCATTGCGATAGGACAGTTTTTTACTGAATTGCACTTAATTCTTATCTGAGGAAAGTGCTCCAGTTTTTGATGTAACCAAAACCTGAAAAAATACATTTGTTCAGTTTTAATTAAATATTGATAAACATGAAAGAGAACATACCAGGTATATTTATGATAAATATCTATTGTTTCTTGATTCATTGGATAATCTCACAAGAAATTTCCCATTATTATCAAAGATATTTATAAATTTCTTACCGGTGATTTTGTATATTCTTTGACTTCTGTTTACAATAGTGGACAGTCTGCATTGTTACACCAACTATTAAAGCCAGTCCTATTGCAGGTAATGCTGCTACTAAAACCAGGTCCCGTGTATTCCAGATTTGCTCACATTTGGCACCCATGTACCAATAATTTCCCCACCGACCTCTGAAATTGGGACACCTAGATAGAGATAATAGAAACAGAGAAGGTTGACAAATTAAAACAAATAAATTGTCTCCCTTAAGTGAGTAAACCCTTCATTGTTGCTCAACCATGAAGTCCCCCTTTAAGGCCACAGATGATTTATGTTGTCCCATTTTCCACTTGACCAAACACTCTAAAGTCTACAGGTTTGAACACATTGAGTGAGCATGCAGAACACCATCAGGCTTTTCTAACCAACAGCTAATGAGTAAGTAACAATTAGTTAAAAGTGGAAAAAAGAGTTCACCCAGCATGGTTGTCACAAGACTGCTGTTATTTTTATTTATTAATCTTATCTATTTTTTTACTGAGGTAACATTACTTTATGGCACTATATATGACTCAGGAGAACAGGTTCACATTGCCTCAGAGGTGCATCACAACACCACACCCACCACCAGATCACTCATATCCCTTAATCATATACCATAAGGCCCCTTTCCTACTCTATTCGAACCCCCAAGACTGCTTTTAAAGCTAGGTATGCTCACTGCCCATACCTCTATTCACTCCATCTACTTTGTTCTATCAGTGCAATGAAAAGTCTGACGGTTCTGTAAGTACAGGCAAGAAGATCTGCCCACCCACCCCTCCAGCTTTGAATACAGGCTACTAGGCTGATTCTGTCACTATATGGCAATAAAAGAAACATGAGAAGGTGAGAGTAAGCTGTCTGTCAGCAAAATTTGTCTATGTCATTCTTTCCCATGAGTCCAGATTTTCCTTTTCTATTGTGGAAATGATTCATATATGAACTTGTAGTGTTTTTATAAATCCTTGACACACTGCCAAATAATCTGAATGTGGTTATTTGGTAAACAAACTGAACTGGCATGGTATAAGCCCACGTAAAATTGCCTATGAGTTTGTAGAGAGGAAGACTATGACTTCTTACCATCTTCCATGGGAGTGACTAATGGTGAGGGTAGTTCATGTAGTGTCTTTAGAGATTGCTCCATTGTTTCCCATGGAATTAATATAGGATTACCCTGTTGAACAGTAAATAGCAGGTCCTAAGTGAACTACTCCTGGCTTGTATTTGTTTCAAAATGTTAAGAAGTACTGTCATGGATGGCATAAAGAGTTTGATGAAATGATTACTACAATTAATTTATAGTTTGATAGTCTAGGATTTTCTAAGAAAACATTTCTCCCAACTTGAAATGGGTAGTAATATACTTAACAGGACATAACTTCTGTTATGTAACAATTGAAACATATTTGAAAAATATGTCTCATCAATCCTCATGAATTTCTTCATGGGAAAGAGAATTTTTCAATATTATATTTGTTTAACTTAGGAATGAATTGCAAAGGAATGATCTATAAAATAATATTTCATTTATTTGTTCAACAACGTTAACTGGTTACCTACCATGTGCCAATTACTGTTCTGGGATTTTAAGATATTCCAGTGAATAAAACAAAGACCCACGTCCTCAAGTAGCTTAAAGTGTAGCAGAGGAAGACAAATTACAAAAATAAGCATAATTATTAAGTTATCTAAAATACTAAAGATGATAAATGCTAAGGACAAAAGAAAAAGTAGAGTTGGATAGGAGGTTTGGTGATATGAGTGTAGTAGCACACTGTGGGGCAGGTTTCAATGATAAATTATAGTAGTAAAGGAAAAATTTACTGAGAAGATAATATTTGAAGAAAGACTGAAGGATTTGAAGGAGTTACTCATAGGATCTTCTGGGAGAAGGTCATTCCAATCAGTAAGAACAGCAAGCCCAAAAGACTAAAGCAGGAGGGAGTGTGCCTATATATTTGAGTAACACAAGGAACCAATGTGGCTGGATCACAGTGAATTACCAGAGTAGAAGATAAGGACAAATAGGGAAGGATCCTAGATAATAAAAGTCCTATTAAGCTATATTTAAGGAT
This sequence comes from Talpa occidentalis, assembly GCF_014898055.3. Classification (NCBI taxonomy): domain Eukaryota; kingdom Metazoa; phylum Chordata; class Mammalia; order Eulipotyphla; family Talpidae; genus Talpa; species Talpa occidentalis. Next base: position 39,610,428 of record NW_023601543.1, read on the forward strand.
TTTGACTTTTTCACTAAGTGTAATGAGGAACAATAACAGGATTTTGAGGAGAGACATAATTTAGATTGTCTTAAAAGGATCACTCTGTTTTCCACTGCATTGACAATGAGAAAAGCCACAAGTTTGTTCAGTAATATAGGCAAGAAATAATAACAGGAGCTTAGACCAGAATAATAGTAGTGGGAGTGGGGGGTAAAAGACAAATACTGGATGATTTCACTTATATGTGGAATATAAAGAAATAGAGGAACAAAAGCAAACCAAAACAAACCCTAGAAATAAGATTACAGAATTGAGGCTACTAGAGGGAAAGGGGAGAGTAGAGAATTAAGGGGGGAGGGGCCCCAGTGGGCTATGATGGAATACTATGGGTGCTTTGGTGGTGGTTATGGTACAGTAACATACATCAGAGGAGGTATGAACAAATTCTCCTAAATCATATACAATGTCTTAAACCAATGTTACTTAAAAAAAAGTTACAGATAAAGAAATAAAAAAAGAAAATGAACTTTGTCCAAAAAGTGGTTACTTTCTTGTTATATATATATTTTTATTGTGTTTTTTGCTGACAAAGGACATTCATTGGCTTTTTTTTTAAAGATTTATTTATTTATATTTTATTTATACAAGCACTGGGTACAGTTAGAAGCGCGGGAGGGTGAGAGAATTCACCAGAGCCAGAGCGGGGAGCAGAGCAGGCAGAAAGACCAGAGTACACTGCTGAGGGGAGCAGCAGGCGGCAGGAGAGTTCTGCGCGCCATGTGGGACCCTCCTTTGGTGGCCGGGGAGCAGCCGGGGATCGAACCGGCACCGCAGAAGCTGCGGGCAGCCTCGCAACCCAGCGCTCAACCGCTGCGCCACCGGGGAGGCCCTTTCTTGTTATTTTTTTAAAGGCAGAACCAACAGGATATCCTGATGTACAGAAAATAGAGTGTGCAAGAAAGGTGAAATAAGGATGCCTTCAAGGTTTTTTAACTAAAGAAAAGGAAAGATGGAGTTTCCATAACTGAGATGGGAAAGAGTATATTAGATGGAGCAGGTTTGAGATTATGGTGATGGGAGTTCAGAAGTTCAGTTTTGTACTTGCAGATTTTGAAGTAAGTATTATATATCGAAATAGAGATGTTGAGTAGGCAGTTGCATTTTTGAACCTGAATATGCATTTCCCAGCTTGGTTGGGATTGAAAGACATGTCGGGTGAGGGCACAATGGACTATGATGGAAGACTATGGGTACTTTGGTGATGGGTGTGGTATGGTAACTATATTTGAAGTGTATGATGCTATACCCCATGAATCATACACAGTGTTGTAAATCAATGTTACATCAGTAGGAAAACAAAAACAACTTTGTCATCAAAAAATAAAATAAAAGCAGAAGTGTGGGTGAGATCACCAAGGGAAGAAATATAGTAAAGAGTAAAGAGTAAGCCTTGGTACACTCCAACATTAAGTAGGCGGGGGCAAGAAAAGAGACTAGCAAAGGTAATTGTGAAATGGACAGTGAGGCAGGCAAACAATATGCATGAGAAAGTGATGTCCTAGAAGCCAAGTGAAATTCGAAAAGTAGAGTGACCAACTGCCTTAAATGCTGCTGATGGACTAAATAAGGTGAAGACTATGACCTGAAAATTGGGCTGAATATCATGGAGGCTAGGGAGAAAACATGAAATGACATTTTGGAACATCTCTGAGGCAGTTTCTGTGTGAGGAATTGAACATGTTTTGTCTTATCCTGGAGATATGTGAATTGTTTTAGTCCTACATAAAAATAAAACCTGTATATAAAAATATATTTAAGGGCCTCCCTGGTGGCGCAGTGGTTGAGCGCTGGGTTGCAAAGCCGCCCACAGCCTCTGCAGCGCCTGTTCAATCTCTGGCCACTGGGCGAGGGTCCCGCATGGCGTGCAGAACTCTCCTGCCGTGCCCGCTGCTCCCCTCAGCAGTGTACTTCAGTCCTTCTGCCTGTTCTGCTCCCCGCTCTGGCTCTGGTGAATTCTCTCACCTTCCTGTGCTTCTGACTGTACCCAGTGCTTGTATAAATAAATAAATAAAATCTTTTTTAAAAAAAAGAATAAAATAAAAATACATTTGAACTGTATTTATTTTCCCCCAATAACCAATAACATTTTCCCCCAATAACCAATACCAATGTGAGGAATGTGAACATTGGTTGAAATAAGTTAACTGTTATAAATAAAAGCAGTAAAACTTATAGAGGCAGAAAATATAATAGAGGTTTTCAGCAGCTAGTGAAGGGGGAAGGGGGTAGGGGAATTATTTTTCAATGGGTATAAGGTTTTTGTTAGGTAAGATGAATAAGTCTTAGAGATCTATTGTACAACACAGTACCTATAGTTAACAGTATGGTACTGAGCCCTTAAAAATGTTTTAAGAGTAGGGCCTCCCTGGTGTCACAGGGGTTAATGTCTCGAAGCTATCAAGCTATCACCAGCCACTGCGGCATGAGTTTGATCCCCTAGATCCCCAGTCAGCTAACCGACATGGTGCAGCAGACCTCTCCTGTCCTGCCTCCTGCTCCCCTCAGCAGTGTATTTCAGTTGATCTGCCTGTTCTGTTCCCCACTCTGTCTCTGGTGAATCCTCTCATCCCCCACATCTCTGGCCTGTACCCCAGTTCTCGTATGCATAAATAAATAAATCTTTAAAAAGTTTTAAAGATTTAAACATCTCATGTTAAACATTCTTACAAAATAAACTCTCTCTATATATACATATATATGTGTGTGTGTGTGTGTGTGTGTGTGTGTATACAAGAGAAAACAAGGAAATGTTTGAAGGTGATGGAAATGTTTAGTGCCTTGGTTGTGATGATGATGTCACCAGTGTATGTATATGTCCAAATTAATCAAGAAGTATATGTTAAATGTGTATATTTTTTATATCAACTGTACCTCAATAATGCCAAAAAATTTTAAATCCTGTTTAGCTCTATTGCTATATTGAGTCTCATTTTGATGACATTGGTGGAGGTAGGGGATCAGAGTTAAGTGGAATTTTTTAATCTAAAATTATCTTAAATCACTGTTATTCTGTGTAGCAATGTAAAACATATTTGTTTGAAATAAAATATGGCTGAAAAACTTTAAAGTATATATCAAACACATGTTCTTAGTTTGGCCAATTTTATTAAATATTCAACCTATAAACATTTTATTTTTAATTTTTAAAAAAATGTTGTTTTTAAGTTATTTAACCATTCTTGTTTATTTTTTCACAGTATTGGATTTCTCCTCTCAGGTGCACTCACCACAGTTTCTCACCACCAAAGTACTCACTGTCCTCTACCACACTCCACCTCGCTCTCCTCCTACTCTCTTCTCTATTCTCACCCTCACTTTCCCTCTCCCCTCCTGAGTGTCTCAGATCCATAGTCTGCTTTCATCGGTCAGTCTTACAGTTTGTTTTCTGATCATTCTTTTTTGAATGTAACATTTGGAATATATATGTACCTATGCCTCTATGTGTGAGTGGTGGTGGCATGTAGGTGTATCTTTAGACAATTTAAAAAATGCCATTGACATGTTTTAAAACTTAAAATTGATGATTATGCCATTTAGTGTAATATGTTCTATTCTGATTTGTTAGTGCCTATCTCAGATTAACAATGCTAAAATAGCTGATGCAAACTGTGTGGTGTTAGTAATAAAAAATTATTCTTTCTTATCAGATTGAGATTTGAAAAACCTGACATATCTGTCAAAACCAAGCCTAGGGCCTCCCCTGGTGATGCAATGGTTGAGTGCTGGGCTGTGAAGTTGCCCACAGCCTCTGTAGCGCCGGTTCAATCCCTGGCCACCGGGCGAGAGTCCCACATGGCGCGACAGACCTCTCCTGCCGCGCCCACTGCTCCCCTCAGCAGTGTATTTCGTCAGTCTGCCTGTTCTGTTCCCCACTCTGGCTCTGGTGAATTCTCTCACCCTCCCGTGCTTCTGAGTGTACCCAGTGCTTGTATAAATAAATAAATAAATCTTAAAAAAAAAAAAACAAGCCCAGACAGTTATGTTTCACATTGAGATTCATCAGTAAAAGATAACTTGAAGTAATTTGTTTGAATCAACCTACCGGGAAAAATTTTTCAAAATAATGTCAATGTGATGTAGCAATTAACAATGCTAAAGACTTGTGAATTAAAAGGAGGCAAAATTTATATTAAGGTAGAACCCTGGAAAACCTACGACTATTGTTCCCTCCCCCACTGATCTATCTTTAGTTCACATATTCATTCTTTATTATTCTTATATAATATTTTCTTTTCTTTCTTTCTTTCTTTATTTATCTTTGTGGGACCCTCGCCGTTGGCCAGGAAACGAACCGGTGCTGCAGAGGCTGCGGGCAGCCTCGCAGCCCAGCGCTCAACCCCTGCGCCACCAGGGGAGGCCCAATATTTTATAATTTTTAAGATAAGTAAAGAACAATGAAGTATTGGCCAAAATATTGATTAGATAACTGCAGAATTCCTCTAATTATGAGTTCAAATAAATGTCAAATGACTTATGCTTCTTGTTTTTCTGGTGCTCTCAAAAGTTAACATATCCTCTACATTCAATAAAATTGCAGCAGAATGGTTTAAGTGTTAGGTCAGCAATATAATGGAACTTAGCCTTGAAGGGCAAATAGGAATTTGTCAAGGGAAGAGGAGCTATGGTGAGCAGTGAGAGGTGAAGGAAGAGTAATAGAGAAATTGTAGTATATGTGAACAACCAAAGGTGAGAGAGATAATAGTGCACTTAAGGAAATGAAAATACTGTCATTCAGTATATCCAGAGTATAGAGTACAAACTATGTGAATTTCTCCAAACACAAAATTCTACCAGACCTCACCACATTTATCCATTCTTGTCCCTTTGCCTATACTTGATTTTCTTACTGTCAGTTTTCAAATTTCAGTCCATGAGGTAATGGATGCTAGGAAACCTTTCACTGTTGCCCCCCTTGCAACCTGTCCTCTCTTTCTGTCAAATACACACTTTTTCTTATTGTTGTATTATCTTTTGTCCTTGGTATTCTTCCCATTTTTGACCCACTTACTGTTATTTTTATGATTAGAACAAAGTAGATGTGATATGGCAACTAATAATAGCAGAGACTTGTAAAGTCTTTTTGAAAGAAAAGAAAAATTTTCTATGACTCAAAGAACATATTCTTTCATTAAAAAGTAAACCTGGAAATAAAGAAGGGTAAATCACTGTGCATTTCACATATTCCTTGATTTATAAAAAAAAACTTTATTCAGACATAGCATAACCAGATCATTCCTACTGTATAACATGAGGTACACCTTGAAATTTTGGTGTACCTTCTTGGGAACAGTAAAACAGTTTGTGGATATATGTAACATCTGTAAAAAGTTTGTTGAGGAAAGCAGGTTTGAATGGATTAATATCTTAAAATTAATATAAATTATCCCAGCTACTTTTAAAAATTTTAGTATATTGTTTTATAAATAATATATTAAAATATTTTAGGGAGATTATAACTATTATATGCATAGGGGCTACTGCTAGTAAATATTATTTAAAAGCAATTATTGCATTATTGAATACAGCAAACAAAAACAGTAAATTTTTACTTATATTTGCTTACTCTGTTTTTACAACATATATGACCACTTACTTGCAAAAAGGGTTCCCATCTTTGCATGCACAAACAATATTCTCTGGACAGAAACCTGTTACATTCCCTGGACAATCATCAAAGTCAGTCACAGATGTACAGTTGGCTGTAAATAATAACATTCAGAAATCCATCAACAATATAGAACAAATGTTTCAAACTTGGCTCATACACAGGTAAAACTTTATGCATATTAGAAAAACTGTTAATGAATCTTAAAATATGAAAGTGAAAATAACTTTGTAGTACTTTTGGATTGTTAAAACATCATATTTTCAAGCATCAAACTTGAAAAATCAAGATAAGCAACAAACAGTCTCATTTTATATTTTGTACCTGATAATTTTCACAGCATGGCTTTAAAAAAGCAGTCAATACACAACATTAGAGTCCAAAGGACTTCTATTATTTGAAACAAAGTTCTTTAAGACTAAATTGGAGTATTGTCTCTGGCTAAAGAAGAAAACAATCTTTCTATACGTAGGGCCAACATATATCCTGGTTTGCTAGGAAAGTTCTGCTTTATTTCTCATGTCCTGAAAGAAGAGTACTCTTCACTTTCAAAGGACCCTGGTTTAGACAGTCACCGTACTAGCAGGTTACTGTGTTACGTGAGCCCTAATATTTAATGATATTTTTTTGATATTTCTCAGGCTACTCTGGAGAGTCATCCTGCCAATGATATAGCTACAGCATCTCTATCAGCAATCTAGACTGAGTGAGTTCAGTGAGAAGGAAAATATATTAGCAGTCACGGGACCTATAAATACACACAGAAATGGTAATTCCAAGAAGGAGAGAATTCTTTGACACTCCAGCAGCATTTCTCAATGAAGTGATTCTATGGAGTGAAATCTCAGATTGTGTGAGTCCCAGATCTCTGAGTATCTGTTTGGGGCTAGATGGGGCAGGCAATAAGGAAAAATGTCTCTGATAAAATCAGGTCTATGTCTGTAGAATCCAAAGGAAAACTATTTGCCCTTTGTACAGAGCTCATTTCCCTGTAAGATAAAATATGACACACTGTTTTTACCACATAGATATTTTTAAAAGATATGAAAGGGCAATTCCAGAAATTATAATATTTTATGGCTTTTACATTTACATTTGCATTCCATAATCATAATGGAATTTTTAAGTGAAGCATCAGAGTACTTTAAAATAGTTTAACTCTAATCATTGAATATGGAAACAACTTCAGTTGAGAAAAATTCTCCACTGACCATCTTTCTAATATTGCAAAAATTTCTCACCCAGAATTAGTTGGTCAAATGGTGCTACTTGGAGAAATGTAAATTACATTTGCTTTCAAGAGGCAATATTTTGAAAAAAAATTGTATTACTTATTTTGGCAAAGATTTAGACTATGCTTATAGACATGATTATATGATTTATTTCTTTGAATATCTCTTTCCTTTTATAGAGATTCACATGATTTTTATTACATCAAGTAAGTATATGCTTGTATTAAACATATTGCAGAGCAAAAACTTTCTGAAAAATAAAATACAACCTTAATATATTATGAGAAACAAGTATTTAATATAAGTAGTCTAAAACGGTCACTAATGACACAAGTAAAATTTTAAGTTGCTAATTCATGGAAATTTTTATATTTATCTCAGAAATCAAAGACAAATATATTAGCCTCAAGAGAAAACAATATTTCTTCCAGTTTAAAAATAGACACATTTAAAAAAATCAGATAATTTCAGGTTTGTGAACTTTTAAAAATACAATCATTGCTTGGTATACCTACCTAGCCCCTTAGGTTTGGATACTTACACAGCCTTGATTCTATCTCTAATTAAAGTCTAATTAATTCTTTACATGTTCAACCTATGGAAATAAAGTAATTTAAAATTTTCTTACGTTGAGCACAATGTACAGTCAGACAGCAGCAGAAGATGAACAGAATTCGCACTGTTATAAACGTGCAATCCACCATTGTGAGTGTAAGGCAGAAACACAAGCAATCCTAACTGCAACTATAAGAGACATGCAGTGATCAGGAATTGTGAAGAGTTTATATAGGAGATAAATGAACATGGAATTTGAACTTTTCCCTTCCAGCTGTGTAAATTACTAGCTATCTTTATGACTGTACACTTACTGGTTACCCAGACCAAGAGTTCCTATTTATAGAATATACATGACTTCTCTGAATTGGATACTGCTTGAGTTTACTTACGGTTATTTGTTACTTAAAAGAATTATTCATTTTTGCACTATGCTTCATAAATTTTATTATTTTCAAAAAATAAAACCCACCCTATACTTGAAGTACACTTCTACAAATGCAGTTTTTTACCACGTACAAAATTAGACTTTTCTGACTTTATACTTATGAGGACTGCTAAGCAATAATCTAAGGATATACTGGTTATTACTGGCAAAGAGAAGAGTGTAAGATAGTTACAGAAAAGGAAGTGTAAGAGGACAGAAAGAAAGGAACAGAGGCAAAGAGAGTAGCCAGAAAGAGAAAGCAAAGAATAGATGGGGAAGAAAGTATCAGGCAATGAACACAAAAGCAATCCAAACAGGAAACCAGACTTTTATTTGAATTCTCATAATGCTTCCCCACTATCTCTCCTCAAGTCCACATTTGCCGGGATGTTAGTTGACATTTTTCTAATATTGCCTACTATATATTTTCCATTGAGGTCATTTGATGTTATTGTTAACTTTACACCCCTTTTATATTTAAAAATCTACTATTTCCACTACCTACTAGCAAGTATATTTTATGTACTATTTCCTGCCTGCAATTTATCCACTGTTGTACTTCATTCTCCACCGTTTTCTGAAACCAGTAAGATGGATGTTTCATGAGAGCTCCAGACTGAACCTTCATGGCACCTGTCAATACAGATGAATTTTATGTACTCAGTCTATCTTGATGTTATACATTTATTTATTTTCAATACTTGTGTTTCATTAAAAATAGTCCCCCTGTTTAACAATAATTAAAGTAATAAAATATGTATCTAATGGTATTAGTACAAGGTTTTGAGAATGTATGTTGATTTTTTAAAAAAAGGAAAATTTTGTTTATTTCTGTTATAATTAGAAGCAAGTCTTTGAATATTTAGTAAGACATAAGATACAAACTGTTTTGAGCCACAGAGACTAGAGTCTAAATCTCTACCTAAACTCTGCCTGGGGCCTCCCTGTTGGCACAGGTGGTTGAGTGCAGCGCTGTGAAGCTGTCCGCAGCCTCTGCAGTGCGGGTTTGATCCCCGCAGGCCGTGGAGATACCCACGTGGCGCGACAGACCTCTCCTGTCTTGCCCACTGCTCCCCTCAGCAGTGTATTTCAGTCAGTTTGCCTGTTCTGTTCCCCAGTCTGTCTCTGATGAGTCCTCTCACCCTCCCACACATCTGGCCTGTGGTCTGGTTCTGGTATATATAAATGAAAAAAATCTTAAAAAAAAAAAAAAAAAAAAACTGCCTGAATCACCTCTATAAAGTTACACTGGCTTTTTTTTTTTAAAGATTTATTCATTTATACAAGCACTGGGTACAGTCAGAAGCGCAGGAGGGTGAGAGAATTCACCAGAGCCAGAGCGGAGATTAGAACAGGAGGAGTGATGAGGTACACTGCTGAGGGGAGCAGCGGGCGGCAGGAGAGGTCTGTTGTGCCATGTGGGACCCTTGCCTGGGGGCCGGGGATCCGGCTGGCGCTGCAGAGGCTGCGGGCAGCTTCGCAACCCAGCGCTCAACCGCTGCGCCACCCGGGAGGCCCTAAAATTACACTGGCTTTTAAGATGAATCTTAGTTTCTTTTGGCTCAGGATTTATAGATTTACTATCGTCATTAAAGTGATTTGGTAAAATATTCTAGTGACAAGTAACTAAGACCCTTTGGAAGTAGCCATCTTACAGCTCTGCCAGACATATCCTTTCTTCTATTAAGATAAAATGTACTGTCCTGAAATTTCCAGCCAATATGGAGCAAACTCACTGCGACTCACTTAGAAAAGTCCTGTCATATGGGCCTCCCTGGTGGTGCAGGGCTTAAAGTCTCAGTGCTATCAAGCTATTGCCAGCCACTGTGGCATGAGTTCGATTGCCAGCCAGGGATCTAGCCAACATATGGTGCAGCAGACCTCTCCTGTCTGGCCTGCTGCCACCCCCCCACCCCCACCCCGCCAGCAGTGTATTTCGGTAGATCCGCCTGTTCTACTCCCCACTCTGTCTCTGGTGAGTCCTCTCACCCTGTGCACTTCTGGTCTACACCCCAGCTCTTGTATGCATAAATAAATAAATCTTTTTTTTTTTTTTTAAAAGTGAAAGTCCTGTCATATGGTAAGACTTCAGAGATGCAGTGGCAAACAATTTGTGGGATGGGAAGTATTGCAGCTAATACATCCAACTTACTATGGATGCATTTAATATCTTCCTTTTTCATCTCTGTATTTTCTGAGATAGTAAGGCTAGCTATAAATTATCTGTAGGTGGCACACATGACAGTTGCAAATTCAACAACAAATTGAGCGACCTCAGCCCAACAAATGCCTTCTGTTATGTAGGCAAGATTTTCTTCCTCCAACAGAGGCTTAAATGGCCAGTTATTGCTACCTTAAAGTTGGGTATGACCATGTGGCACAATTCTAGCCAATGAGACATAAAGTGAAGTCTACTAAGTTTTAGAAAATTGTCCCTCATTGATAAAAAGAAAAGGACTGTCTGCTCCTACAGCCCCCTTTCTTCCTACTTTGCATACAGCTGATTGATATTTGGAATGATTATGGCCCTCTCGCAACCATGAATAGAGCCACCCAAACACACTAGAGGTTGCTGAGTGAAAAGATGAGGAAAAAACCTAGGTCCTTGATGACCTCATTGAATTACTGAGTCAAGCCTAAGATTGCTTAACCCCCGACTTATTGTATGAGTTTATTAATAAACCTCTACTATTTTACGTACTATTAGTGGAGTTTTCTAATACTACTAGCCAAAAGTATTCTGATATAGCAAAATAGATCAACTAAAGTGGCTTTTAAAAATTATAGGGATGTGAGACAAATATTCTATTTTCTAGTACATTGGGGGTTATGACTACAAACCTGTTCATTTGATGCATGAAATATGAAATTAATCCAAGAGGGCTAACAATAGATGGTAATTTTTGAAATAATTGTATAATGGTGAATTCATTGTGGCCTGTGATTAAAAATATAATCAGATGTAAATTGATAAAGTATATCCATTAATGTGATCTTATGATAGCAAGAGACCTATATTGGGATCTATCAGCTTGATATATAGATATAATCAAACGTACTATTTCAAAAGAACAAAAAATTTACTGCAGTTCTAGCACATGCTATTTTTGTGACCTTGAGAAAGTTAGCTAACATCTCTGAATATCAGTTTCCTGGATGGAACTGGAAGGGATTATGCTCAGTGAACTAAGCCAGAAAGAAAAAGAAAAACATTGGATGGTTTCACTTATAAGAGGAATGTAAAAATCAAAATCAACAGGCAACTATAGATCAGAGACATTCTGTAGGGGAAGAGGAGGGGGAAGGATCTGGATGAGGTGGGAAGAGCACAGGGGACTATGGTGATGGTATATGGGTGAAATGGTGCTGGGAATTTCACAGGGAAAACATACATTGTACAAATATGAAGAATGATGTAATAAATATATAAAAAAGAAAAGAGGGGAGTATAATAAATTTACCTTCCTCAAAGCCTTGTTAACAGGATTTAACAAGTTACACAGCACTTACTAATTATTGGCATATAATGTGTCCAATAGGTAGCAGTCCTTGGTTTTATTTATAATTTTATTGATGTAGATCAAATAAAACTCCAAAGAACAAAATAGTAGTCATTTAGGTGAATAGGGCATGATATAATTTTAGCTTTCCTCTTTAAAGTATAATCAGATGTAGCTTTCCTGTTTGAATAAACTGGAAAGAACATGATAATCAGGCAAGAAACAAAGATTTTTAATGAGAGTAGTGGTGAATTTTAAAAGTGGGCAGGATTTTAAGTTCAGAAATTTACAAAAATAGAGTCATGCACAGAAATCATGGCAGAGTAATCCATTCAAGAAAGTATGTCTAAATACACTCAGAAAACAATATAGTTTCTCATACATTGCATATCAGCTTAATCACTGGAAGAAGCTTGATTATCAGCCACCTACATTATTGAAAGTGGATGGCATTGGTAGAGTTGGTAGAGGATGGAGGGGCAAATAACAGGTAGAGAGTATAGCCAAGGCCAGCTGTGCAGGAGCAGGGAACAAGTAGAGGAAGTTCTAGATTTGGGTGGTACACATTTCTTAAAATTACTGCACAAAGGTGGGGAGGACCCATACTCCCAGTTCCTGAAGCTAGAGGTGGTGGTCAAACTTTGAATCCCTGCGAATTATCAGTCTAGTTTAATGGGCAGAGGCAGCTAGGTGAAACTAGATGTTTGTTCCCAGTGCACCAAGCTTCAACCTCTGACCTCTACCAGCTATATAGCCAACAAACTATGAAAGACATAGAGTTCATTAGATCACAAAATGTTAAATCTGTAAGCTGCTTCATTTTACAAATGGAGAAAGTGAGTTTCAGAGAAGTTAATGCCTCACCCGGATCACAAAATTTAGATTAGGGGCAGATCTAACATCTATACTAATATTTCTTGTTTTTTGGGCTTGATACTATGAATAAATAATAATAACAATAATAATAATAATAATAAAACTTACATGGTTTTATTACATTTTTAACATTACATTGTATAGTGTTTTAGAGTTTAAGAAGTATTATCTTCTTTGAGCTTCAAAACCATCTTTGAAGTAAGGCAAAAATTATCCCCAATTTAAAAATGAGAGAGCAAGGGGGCCTCCCTGGTGGCACAAGGGGTTAAGATGCAGCCTGTGAAGCTGCTCACAGCCTCTGCAGCATGAGTTCGATTCCTGGCTGGCCAGGGAGCAACCCACATGGTGCAGCAGACCTCTCCTGACTCGCCCGCTGCTCCTCTCAACCTCAGCAGTGTACTTCGGTCAATCTGCCTGTTCTGTCCCCCACTCTGTCTCTGGTAAATCCTCTCACCCCCCACAGCCTGTACCCCAGCTCTTATATGCATAAATAAATAAATCTTTAAAAAAAATAAAGATGAGAGAGCAGGGGTGGAGTGAGATGGGAGAGGGGTGGAACTCAGATTAAACAACCTTTAAAAGTTACATGACTTGTAAAGAGTTAGAGCTTGGAAATAGAATTCAAGCTTTTTACTCTAAATCACGTTTGAAGTCACAATAAACTGTATAGAATTCCGAATCATCAAGTTAATAACAAAAATTCATTACCCTTTTATTTTATTTTTGTCCTTTCCTTTTTTGTAAAACACCTCGCTAAAAATTCAAAAAGTGGTAGACTTTGAGGAAGTTGAATTGATAAATTAATATATTCCCTTACTCTGTCTCATAATAACTGATCTTTGATTCATGAGTGATTTAAACTATGGTGAGTAAGTTTCTTATAATGATATATACTGGTTGAGCCAAAACAGGAGTGTGAAAATTGTAATAAAAGGGATAAAGGCCATCATCAGATATTTCAACCCCTGGAGACTGATTCAAGTCTTGGGCAACTTATTAAATGCTTAACCCTGTGCTAGGAGTTCTGAGGTTACAGAGCTAGGTTAAGGCATGGTTGCTGCTCTGAGAATTTACATCCTGGTTGGGTTGTCCAAATTAATAGGCTTTAAAAAATTACATAAAAGCCAAGTACCGTATGAGAGTGGTGCAGTTAATAAATGCTGAAGGAATTCACAGGAAAAATCAATCAGGCCAGAGTAAAAGAGAGGTGTTTCGTTATATTGAAAGTAGCAGTAAAGGATAATGATTAAAGGCATAGACTCCGACACCAGGATGCCTGAATTTAAATTCCGGTCTTACCACTTACTAACTGTGTAGTCTTGAGCAAGATACTTAACTTATCCTGTGTCTCAGGGTCCTCACCTATAAAGTAAGCATAATGATATTGCCTATATCATAGAATTATTGGGAGTATTAGGTGAATTAACATATTTATGATGTTAAGATGTTAACATATTTATGTTAAAGTACCTAATGATATATACATGAATAAAACATAAATAAAATAACAAATAACTTGGATATATGGGAAGAGTAGATTAGAGGGGTAAAGCCTGAAGCTAGCGTGACCAAATGAGAAGCTCCTGCATTAATCCAGGCTGTACTGATGCAGGATAGGGAGGATATAACATATTAAATTCAGTGGAATAGTGTTGTTGAATTGGAGATAATGAAGGGCAGGCAGAGCCTGAAATCTATTATAGTCATGGGTTGAACTCTTGGCAGGCTACATCAATTCCAGGAACTTTGGAATCATTAGGGTTTCCTGGTACTTTCCTGAAAAATTCCCGAAACTTTTGTTGGCCTACAAAGATCTTTGGGACCAGGAGCAACACAATATTACAGAGATTGAAACATGTTTGAATCTCCTGAGCTATATCATTGTTCAGGCAATTCTTTACCATCAGATCCATGAAATACCCTGAATGGACAGTTCAGGCATTCAAAAAAAATTAGAGATTGAAATTTAAGGCATTACTTAGAAATGGATCACATATTTGGTGAGATGAATCCTTCCATTATAAAAAATGTAATTGGGTATTTTACCTAATAATGTGAATTTCCCATGATACTGTCATTGATAGCACAAAAATAAATTATCCTTTGTTGCACTTAGGGAAAAAAAAAACAAATCGATTGGGTTGTAGATGGACAGTTTTGCTATTGCAAGTTTTACCGCATTCACTGTAAAGAAAACTTAGTTTGCTATAATAATAAAAATATTTTTATTTATTTTTTTTAAAGTAGTTCCACACCATTTTTTTTAAAGATTTATTTTTATTTATTTATACAAGCACTGGATACAGTCAGAAGCACGGGAGGGTGAGAGAATTCACCAGAGCCAGAGCAGGGAGCAGAGCAGGCAGAAGGACCAAAGTACACTGCTGAGGGGAGCAGTGGGCGGCAGGAGAGGTCTGCGTGCCATGTGGGACCCTCCTCCAGTGGCCAGGGAGCAGCCGGGGATCGAACCGGCGCTGCAGAGGCTGCGGGCAGATTTGCAACCCAGCGCTCAACCGCTGCGCCACCGGGGAGGCCCAATAAAAATATTTTTTAAATGGGTGTTGAGGTTCCCTACAACTATTGTGCTATTCTCAAAATCTACCTATTTGTTAATAGTTGCCTTATATATTTTGATGCTCCTTCCTTTGGTGCATATATATTGATGAGTGTTCTATCTTCCTGATTCATCGTTACCTTACTAATTATATAATCATCATCCCTGTCCCTTGTTATCTTTTTTTAGCTGGAAGTATATTTTATCTAAATACAGCTGTTCCTGCATTTTCAGGGGTCCCATTTGCTTGTAACATTGTTTCCCAGCCATTTACTTTGAACCTGTGTTTATTTTTGGAGCTTAGCTGGGTCTCCTGAATCCTATTCTCTGATCCAACCAGCAACTTTATGCCTTCTGATTGGTGAATTCAGCCCATATACATTTAGGGGATATGAGGGCCCACTACTGCCGCTTTGAGTTTGGTTTCCAGCTTTATCTAATTGCTTATTAAGTTTTTTTTGGTGGATTTTCTTCTCTTTGATATAGAAAACAGGGCTCTTTAAGTGCTCATGTCTTCAAGCAAAGTACATATTTATCTCAAATAAATACATTTTAGTTGAAATCTGTACAGTGCATGCTATGGTACTATAAATGTTTGTTTAAGCAAGTGCCTGTGGGCTTATTATAGATCCACTTTGAGATAAGTTCTCATGTGTGCAAAGTTCGGAAGTGATATCTAGCATTTACATAAGACAATGAGCAATTCTTTTTTTTTCTCCACACATGCACATACATACGCTTGCATGCCCTTATGTTTTTCTATCCTCAAGTGGAAAGAAGAACATGCTTAAGATTAAAGTGATGTAAGATACTTTTTACTTTTGCCTTCATCTTTTGCCTGCCCAACATTTACTCATTTTTAAAATATTTTATTTTATATAATTCTTACATCATTTTTCATCTTTGCACAATGTACACATTTTCATTTTGGTTATATTCCCCATACAATTGCACCCCCCCTTATTTTGACATTTACTCATTTTGTCATTTCCCAAGGAAGATACCCACTTTCCCACTTTAAAAAATTCCCAACAAATTAGATACTCCTTTGATATTCTCTCACAGCACCTTGTGGTTCTTCTTCATGATATTTATCACATCTTTTCCACTAGGTAGATCACTACAATTTATTTATTTATTTTTTATTTTATTTTTCTATAAATTTTATTTTTATATTCCCCATACAATTGCAACCCCCTTATTTTGACCCCAATCCCTCCCCTCCCGCCCCCTACCCCCCATAGTGTGTCTCTGGTTCATAGTTTTTTGTTGATTTTGATTTTCACTTTCTTATAGTTATTCATTTTCCTGGTCCCTTATTTAAGTTTTCTAGATTCCTGCTATGAGTGAGACCATCCGGTATTTTTCTTTTTCTTTCTGGCTTATTTTGCTGAGCATGATCCCTTCCAGCGCCATCCATGTTGCTGCAAATTGCATGTGTTTATCTTTTTTGAATGCTGAGCAATATTCCATTGTGTATATGTACCACATCTTCTTGATCCAGTCATCTATTTTGGGGCATTTGGGTTGTTTCCAAAGCTTAGCTATTGTAAATAGTGCTGCTATAAACATAGGGGTGCAGATGCTCTTTGGAATGATGTTTCTGTGTCCTTTGGGTAAATACCTAGGAGTGGAATTGCTGGATCATGTGGAAGCTCTATGTTTAGTAGGTCCAGAAATCTCCACACAGCTCTCCATAGTGGTTGGACCAGTTCGCACTCCCACCAACAGTGCAGGAGAGTTCCTTTTTCTCCACACCCTCGCCAACATTTGTTGTTGCTAGTTTTTTTAATATGTGCCATTCTCACTGGTGTAAGATGGTATCTCATGGTAGTTTTGATTTGCATTTCCCTGATGACAAGTGATGTTGAACATTTTTTCATATGCCTGTTGGCCATTTGCATCTCCTCTTCAGAGAAGTTTCGTTTTAGCTCTTCTGCCCATTCTTGATTGGATTATTTTCTTTGTTGTTGAGTCTCATCAGCTCTTTGCAGATTTTTGTGATCAGTCCTTTATCATTAGTGTTGTGTGCAAAAATGTTCTCCCAGTTGGTGGGGTTTCTCTTTGTTTTGGTTATTGTCTCTTTTGCTGTGCAGAAGCTCTTTCATTTGATGTAGTCCCAGCTGTTTATCTTTGCCTTCACTATCACTGCTTTGGGTGATGTGTCTGTAAAGATGGATTTGATGTGAATATCACGTAGAGATCACTACAATTTAATGTCTGACTCCCCACTATACTTTAACTCCAATGAGAGCAAGTATCATGTGGGCTTTGTACAGCAGTGCATTCCCAATGCATAAAGTAATGTTTGCGCGGATATGTTTGATGCGTATCTGTTTAATGAATAAAGTGGAGAAAAAAGCTAATATATACTAAACACCTAGCCCCATGCTAGAAAGTTTACATATAAACTCATATTAGTTCTTTACAACAATTTTGTTAAGGCTGTGCTATTCACACTTTTTAAAGAGGAGGAAACAAGATCAGAAAGACCTAGTAGCTTTTCGACCCCATTGCTTCAATGTCTGCTTAGTTGACTTCTCCATTAAATCAATCATGTAAGGGATGTATTCTTGCTGCCTATTTGAAAGTGACAAAAGAAAGGAATAGGGCAATTGAAAACTAATATAAATAGGAATATTTAAAGCTAAATATTTAGATGCAGTAGACCTCTCCTGTCTCACCTGCTGCTTTTCTTGGCCGTATATTTCAATGAATCTGCCCTGTCTGTTCTTATTTGTTCCAATATGTATCTGTCTCTGGTGAGTTATTTCACCCCTGTTCCTCTGGACTGTTATTTCTCCCACAGTATTATGGACATTAATAATACTAGAGATCATTTATTTACTTTTAAAGATTTTTATTTATTTTTGCATAGAAGAACTGGAGTGTAGGTCAGAACTGTGGGGGCAGGGAGTGTGAGCGGAATCACCAGAGTGGGGAGCAGAACAGGCAGATCTACTGAAATACACTGCTGAGAGGAGCAGTGTGTGAGACAGGAGAGGTCTGCTGCACCATGTGGGTTAGCTCCCTAGCCAGGATTGAACTCAGGCCATCAAGGTGGTAGAGCTGAGCCTTAACTCCTAGGGCACCAGGCAGGCCCAGATCATTTATTTTGTATAAAAGTTCAAAAATAAATAAAATGAAGCAAAGTATTTCCACTTCAATCCCAAATATCTAAATATCAGAGAAATTCAGATTACAATTATAGAATGAATTTTTATAGAGTAACAGATCTATAAATCATGGAGGCAATAACAGCCCTTATCTTTTAAAAAAGTTATTCTATTTTCAGGAATTTTAAAAATTTCAAAGGTAATATAAATTAAAAAATCAAACAATACAGATGCATATAAAATAAAACCAAAATTCCTTACCCTTCCTCCCAATCCTACTCTCTAGTACAAACCACATCTGCTATTTTGTGAACATAGCTTTCTGGTTTCTGAAACATAATTTCAATGAAAAGACTTATGAAACTTATAGTTGGCAATTATTAGGACAGTGAATCGAGGAACTGATAAATGTATTGCATTTAGTGTGTGTGTTCTTAGATAGTATAGATTATATGTCATAATAATTGACATATGAGAGTCAAAGGGCCAGAGTGCACATGGTTCTTTCCACCAGTTTTCTTTTTTGTATATTCATTAATTTACTTATTTGTTCCAATATATATTGAGTGCTTATTATGCCATACACTAGGAATACAATTCTGAACCAGATAAACATGATTCCTGTTTTCATTTCAGGTTAGAGGGCAGAGACAAATACAAAATTTTAACCCATGGTAATGAGTAATATGACAGAATGTGGCTTGTAAACTGTGGTGTGGATCAGAATCATTTGGGATGCTGATGAAATTACAGACTGATCATATACCAGATCCACTGAATCAGAACTTCTGGAGGTGGATACTAGAAGTTCGCATTTTAATAAGCTCCCAGGTGGTTTTGTTAGGGGGAAAGGATGTCCTGTACTAATCCCATAGAGGCTTTGTGGACTCCACCCCCACTCCAGACTAAAGCCATCAGGACATTGGGAAAGACAAATGCCATCACCACCAAAGGGAGGGTGGCTGGGACCTGAGGGTGGAGTTGGGCAGCCAGGTTGGATATAAAAACCAAACACATGGGCCTTGTGGGGCTCGCTGTTGCTCGCCTCCTGGCTACACAGCTCCTGGCTTGCAGCCAGCTCTCAGAACGCCATTTTGGGATTCCTGATCGGCGGATCGGGTAGGACTCATTTAAAACTTTTTCTCCCAGTTTTCTCCCTGAGCTGTACATTTCCTCATTTCCCTTTCCCTTGTAAATAAACCTTTTATTAACCTTTCGCGTGTGCCTGCAGTAGAGCATTGATAAGTCCTTTTAAGCACGTGGGTGAGGACCCATAGTCAGGCACCCCGTTTTGTATCGGGGTTGCTCTACAACAGTTCCGATGTGGATGTTTTCTTTTGACAATGTATAAACAAAGAACAAAGAACTGTGCACAATAGGGAATGCTTGGGGAGCAAGTTTGTTTAAAGGGAGTCAGAGAAAAAGTTGTCTAAATTGTGATTTGAACAATGAGTAAGAATGAACTAGACAATTTGAAGTTGGGGGTTGGAATGTGGGTAAGAGCATAACAAGAACAAAGACTTGCCTGAATATGAGTGCTGAGGACCAGCACTCAGAGAGCAAAATTCAATATGTCTAAAGAGTAGATTTAAGGTAATAAGGGACATAGCAAATAGATAATAACACCTGGAGAGGGTAGCTTTAGGTGATAAGCTAGGCTGGTACTCCAGGATCATTAACATTTCAGAGGGTTATAGATGATGTCAAGAAAATTAACAAGGGCATTTATTGCCTGTCGATTTAAGTCAGTTACTTTCTGACATATCCATTGTCAATTAGTAATCTCTTGTCTTATAAAACAATTTATATAATGATAAATATACATACATTGTATATATTGTTCTCCAGAATAATCCCTTACATTTGTACATTTGAATAAATACAGCAAATATTTGTGGTAAATTAGGCAGGTATTATTTCTATTTTACAGATGAGGAAACTATGGCTCATAACAATAAAGTTTCTCAAGGCCAAAAGTTGCTAAGAAGCATAAAATTGATACTTGAATTAGGACTTTTTAATACTTGTTTTTGTATTTGTTGATACCAAGTTCAATGCTCCTCTATATCTCTTTCCCTATTTGAGAGCATTTTGAACTGTGAGTTTATCCTCCAAAATTCTACAGAAATCCAGAAAATTAAGTCAATAATTACAGTATTGAAATATTATCACCAAAGCATGATGATGGCACAGGAGCCAGGACCAACTTAAGCAGGACCCATTTTTTTCATTTCTCTCTATGGTAGTCAACTAAAATAATTTATTTTATTTTATTTTTTTAAGATTTATTTATTTATACAAGCACTGGGTACAGTCAGAAGTGCGGGAGGGTGAGAGAATTCACCAGAGCCAGAGAGGGGAACAGAACAGGCAGAGTGATGAAGTACACTGCTGAGGGGAGCAGCGGGCAGCAGGAGAGGTCTGTGCGCCATTTGGGACCCTCTCCCAGCGGCTGGGGATCGAACCGGCGCTGCAGAGGTTGAGGGCAGTTTCGTAGCCCAGTGCTCAACCACTGCGCCATCAAGGCAGCCCTTATTTTTAATTTTTATATATATTTTACATCATTCTTCCTTTTTGTACAATGTATGCTTTCTCCTCTCAGGTGTGGTCCCTGTAAGATTCCTACCACCAATTTACCCGTGCACCATCATCATAGTCCCTTGTGCTATTCCCTCTCCTGTTCTGATCCTTTTACCTTCCCCTCCCCTGCAGAATGAACAGATAGGCTTGTAGAAGATGAACATATCTTAGAAAATAAGTTGCAAAATCACTAACATACAGTGGGTACTTAGTTAACTAAGCACAATATTCGTGGTAATAAATCTTTTCCATAATAACATACTACAGAAGATAGTTTATCACTATGATTTTTCCAGTTCCAGAGTTCAAATGAAGCAGAAATCTCTCACAAACATGGTGTTTTTTCCTTTATTGTATCACTGGATTTTGGGTGGATTGTTTTATAGATGTCTATTTAGTTTATTTGGTCTAGCTCCAAATTTAAAGTTGTGTTTCCTTATTTATGCTTTCTCTTGTTGATTAGTCCCTTGTTTTAAGTGGGATGTTAAGGTCCTCTAGTATTACACTGTTATCAACATCTCTCTTAGGTTCTGTTATTGTCTTATGTACTGGTGCTCCATCATTCAGTGCATTAGTGTTATTTCTTCTTGTTGTATTAGACCCCTAATCATAATAGGGGTCTCTTGATCTCTTATCTTTCTTACTTTTAAATCTATTCTATCAGATATAACCATTCCAGGTTTTTTTTTTTTGGTTGCCATTTGTTTGTACAACTGCCTTCCAGCCTTTAAGTCTGTGCTTGCCTTTGTTGATAAATCGAGTTTCTTGTAAACAGAAGATCAAGCTTTGTTTTCATACTTATTCAGTCACTATACATCTTCTGACTTGTGAATTCAGGCCATTTATGTTTAAAGTGATTTTTTTTAATAATTGGAGGAGGAGGGAGAGGAATCAGAGGGAGGGAGGGAGGAGAAACTTCAGTACCAAACTTATAGATTTTACCACAGAGTGACAAGGATTTTAAAGGGATTTTTTTTTTGACAAGGCTCAGCAATATTGACATGATAAATGTTTTCTTTTTTTTTTTTTTTTTTTTTTTTAGGTAACCTGAGGGTAAAAGAGCACCAAGATTTTTATCAAATCTTTCAGACCTTTAACACTTATCCTTTGTAGATCTAGTGTCCTTCAATTTATCTGGCATCTGAGTGATTTGCCAATGTTGTAAATAACCTCTGGGAGTAGCAGAAAAACTTTTAAACTAGTAGGCAAACATGTCTAATACTGTGACATTTACATTTAGAATAATTAGATTTGTCCAATGATATTGTACCAGAATATGTTAGGCACTAGAAGTTTTATATACCTGAGAACATCTTTATTTATAGTTATGTTGATGGCAATGTTACCTATGAGGTATGAATATTTAAATTGAACAAGCTTTTTGTACAAGGAAAACAGCTGTCTTAGGAGTCATTTTAAGACAAAGACATTAATATTTTAAAAGTGTAACAAACATTATTATTAGCAGATTTTTATAAAAGAATTACCCAGCATGGCAAAAGATTTGAGTACATCTATTTGTTGACAAGATCTATTTGTTGACCAGATTTTAGTTAACCAAACCTGAGAGCATATGAGTAACAAGAGTTTTACAATAAGAAGCAGAAAGTAGATCTGAGAGTTGTTTTAGATATTTAACAAGTCATCATTAGTTTTTCGCAGATAATGATAAAAAGGACAGATTTACAATTGAGTTACCAGTTGTAGTTTTAGTTTTCTTTAGGATTGGAATCCAAATTGTAGGGCTGTTAATGGAACAATTACCCGCACCAAGGTTTCTTTTTTTTTTTTTTTTTTTTTTTCCAGGCTGGCAAATAATTGAACACACATTAGACAGGATGGTAAAAGCAAGAAAAATCAGAGAATGTGACTCAGTACAACTGAGTAGTTTGTCCACTTGGCTTTAGATATCATCTGGATTTTGGCTATGACCAAGAGGAAGAAAGTTAAGATAATTTTTTCAGAGGAAAAACAAGTTTCTTCTAAAGAGATAAGCCAATTTGTGTTCCTGGAAGAAAACTTAGTTAAGAAATGTCTAGGTATAGACATTGAAAAGCAAACCAGATTTATTACTTTTTTTTTTTCTGAATACCATGAGCTTTGCTTAGTAAGCAACATTTAGACAATGTATTAATACACAACATTATAACCTTAAGGCATGTTTTGAACCATTAGATTTTGAACTAGTTTGTTTACCAAAAATCTTAGATCGTGATCTCAAAATTTGTTTTTGTCAGAATTTATATAGGCACCAGTTTATAATTAACCCTCCAGAGGTAAAACAAGAGATCTCATGATTGGTATTTAAAATTATGGCCATGTGTACCAATTTTATTTTTAAGTTTTTTTTTTTTTTAAGATTTATTTATTTATTTACACAAGAACTGGGTACAGTCAGAAGCGCGGGAGGGTGAGAATTCACCAGAGCCAGATCGGAGAGCAGAACAGGCAGACCGATGAAATACACTGCTGAGGGGAGCAGCGGGCGAGACAGGAGAGGTCTGTACGCCATGTGGGATAACCGGTGGCCGGGGATCGAACTGGCGCTGCAGAGGCCACAGGCAGCTCCGCAGCCCAGCGCTCAACTGCTGCGCCACCAGGCGAGGCCCTGTGTACCAATTTTTAAGAGATAGTTATTTTATTAATATTTGGGAAGACACTGATAAACCTGTTGACTTAATTTTAGTTATTTAGCAACTCCTTTAGAAGAAAGATTTTAAATTTGTATTTTTAAGGGTGGCTCTTTGGCTTTACAGAAGCTTTACATAATGGTGTAAAGCTGTAAACAGAAGCTGTGCACAGAATTTACATTTGTTTTGTAAGGTTAGAAAAAAATATATATCTTGGAGGCTTAGAACATTTTATACAACCTAATTTTGAAATAACTTGAGTTTTAGTTTTATATACCAATTTAGCTATATTTGTGATATACTTTTTGATAAACCTCAAGGTGTTTTAATGAGATAGAAGTTAAAATCCTTACATAGGGTAAGTATACAATTTTAACCATTACATCAAAACTATAAGTGAAATCACAACAATTTTAAAGATAAGCAGAAAAAACCCTAGGGTTGTTTACGTTTTTGTCCAAACCAGGTAGGGAACCAGTTTCCTTAAGATAAGAGAGCACCTTATTTACAGACTGAGGACAAAGGAGGCAACAGATTAAGATCTATTATCTTGTCTTTCAACCAATAAAGCATCCTAGATAGCCTGCTAGTATGACCAAAGCAATTTATATACATATATATTTTTTAACCAGCCAAATAAACCTTAAAAGTAGAAGTCATGGCAGAAAGTCCCACCTAGATGAGAAGAATATATCAAGATGGAAAAGAAGAAACTCAGTCCCCCATGACTGGGTGGTGGTGGACATACCAATGATCTCAGCACTGGAGCAAAGGTCCAGGCAGCTGCTAGCTGATAACAATGGGGCGTCCCACACGCCCCATTTTTCATCATTTCATCATTTATTTTTCATCATTTTTATCTTTTGTCTCAGCCAAAGCGAAGGTTTTAGAGAATGCTGTTATAGCTGAGGGTAGTTTTGCCTTTAAAGATGTCAGCCTGAACTAAAGTCTTTAAGAGAGAGCCCAGAATAGAGTCCAAGGGAATGGAGAGAGCAGACCCCAGCACTATGAGTGCATATGAGTGCCTGAAAGAGAGCTTGAACCTATCCCGGACAGACTACAGTGGGGGCAGCCATGGGCATACTCCCCATGGGGAGTAGCCACGGGCATACTCCCCAGGGGAGCAGTCCTATTTTTGTGGGCATCCCCATGCTGAGGAAGAACTCCCCAGGCCTGAGCGTTCCCAGGCTTTGACTTATGATCTGTCCCTGCCATTCTCTCTTCTCTGGGTGGTAAGGAAGGCTGTCTCAGGCTCTTTTTATTTTTAAAATGTTTTAAGAAAGATTGCTTGTACTTGGCCCACATATGGCTGATCTTAATATCAGTTAACAAGGAAACCCATTGGCATTTAATAAGAAGATTAGAGGATTTACAATGTAGGACCAGAGGCCTATCTCTGACACTGTAGGATCTGAAATAGCTGACTTAGTCTTAGTCCCTCACGAGTCTTAAAGTTAAGGCAGATAGAACAAGTTTAACCAAGGAGAGGAAATCTGGTCTCCATAGCAAGGGAAGGAGATTATCAAGTACCAGTGATGTAGGAAGGCGCTTGAAAGACAAGGATTCAGAGAAGGGGAGCCCTGAGAGGGGGAGCTCTACCTGAGCAAGAAAAGGCTGGATGGGTTACTGGCTACTTACAGTTTGTTGAGTTGTAGTTGTTTGAGATGAAAGGAAGCAGTGAAAGGTTGTTGTTGAGTTAGGGAAGAGCAGTAGATGAGAGGTTGTAAAAAGCAGTTCCAGGTCTCGGTTTTACAATCCTAAGTGGTGGAGAGCCGCGGGGTGGGACATGTAGGTGCTTATCACGAGTTCCTGCATTGTTGCACCCTTTGTCTTGCGGTTGGTGGGACTAGAGCTAACCTGGGGTGCACACCAACTTATCCTTTCATGGGAGTCTTCGAGAAAGTGGCAGCCAGCCCTAGTGGCCACTTACATGGCTGAAACGTGCCCACCATTTTTTTTTTTTTTTTTTTGTGGCGAGAGAGAGACCTGGTTCGAAGACAGAACTCAGGAGCCAGCTCTGTTCCCAAGGTAGAGAGGGAATTGTAGCTCGACTGAGATTGATTAGCAATGTAGTGAGGCAAAGAGAGAGGCATGCGGCATTCACCAGGTAGGGCCTAGGGCAACTGGAAGGCTGTTCCCTCATGTTTTAGGGCCCACCAAAGAGTAGCCTTAGCCTGAGCCCCCAGTCCATGTAGGACAGCCAAATAGTCGCCAAACACCAACTCCCCTCAGAAAAAGAGGTGGTGATGGTGGAGGGAATGAGATAGAGAGGCATGAGGCATTGACCCCGTCAGGCCAAGGGCAACTGGAAGGTTGTACCTCAATGCTTTGGGAAACGCCAAAGCGTAGGCTTGGCCTGAGCCCCTCAGTCCCTGTAGGACAGCCAAATAGTCACCGAACACCAATTCCTCTAGAAAAGGAGGTTGTAATAGCATGAGGATAGAGAAAACTGGAGAAATCTTACTGATGCCATGAAAAACCAAACGTTGGGTGCCAAAATGATGTTGGCACCAGATGGTGTGAAGAGTCCCTTTGTGGTCACCAAAATGATGGGGTTTTGTAGTGTGGGGTCCTTGGGTTCACTCTGGGAAAGGTTTCACCAGAGCTCCTGTTTCAGGGGCACACGGCGAGTTCCTGTGGTGCGTTTCTCCATGAGACCGAAACATTAGTTATATTTAAAGAGCAGGTTTATTAGGGAAAGGAAAAGGGACAGGTTTGCTGAGAGAGGCCTGCATGGTTGCAGGCGGGCGGCCTAAAGGACAGCGGCCTCCGCTGAGGGAGGTCAGTGAAGTGAAGTCCCGGCATGGTACAGATCATGGGCAGCCAGAAAGCTGCTGCCCTGCAGAGGTAGATAGTCGGTGAAAAGAGGCACCTGCATAGTCACAGGTGGGCAGTGGGAGTGCTGCCCCGAGCCTGTGCAGAGACTGCATTGGTATAGTCATTTCTCTTTGGGAGGGGTCACTCCTCCATGGAGTGGCCTGCTTGTTGCTGATGTTGGGTAACAGGCGAAACTAGAAAGGGACCAGAGATTCCAGGGTGGGCCCAATCTCAGTATCTTTACTCTCAGGCCTGTGCTCCACTCCCTAGAGCAGTCTAATCCTGCTTGGGTCTCATGCCTTGTGATAAGGCACTGGTACCTAAGGGTCTGACCTCTACAGCTGGACCCCCACCTCCTTGTGTGAGTCAGGTTTTGGTCTTGGGGCACCTCCTTTCCAGTCTTTCTATTCTTGTCCTCCAGCAGTGCATGGGTGCATTGGTGAAGGAAATTCTAAGGGGACTACACCTGAAGGGGGGAAGCAAACATTGTTTAAAAATGAACAATGATGTAAAAAATAGAAAAATAATTTAAAAATTAAAAAAAATAAAAGCTATGCATTCTTTTCAAAAAATAATTTTATGGATTTTTTGTTATGTGTTACATTATTTTAACAAATTTTATTCAAACCTCTACTTGAATTTCCAGTGATTAAATCTAATTATTTCCATAATGATACTACTACTCATATTAAATTGCAAGTCTTACAATAAGCAAAACAAAATAATTTTTCCTGAAACCTAGAATATATCTTAGCATATGCTGTAGAAAGATTGTAGACACAATAACTATATTTAAAAATATATTTATTGAGTTAACATTGGTTTAGGTCATTGTTTCCATAATAAAAGTGTATGATGCCCGATTAAAGCATTTGTTGCTGGGCCTCCCCTGGTGGCGCAGCAGTTGAGCGCTGGGCTGCAAAGCTGCCCGCAGCCTCTACAGTGCTGGTTCGATCCCCGGCGGCCAGGAGGGTCCCACATGGCACAACAGACCTCTCCTGCTGCGCCTGCTGCTCCCCTCAGCAGGGTATTTCATCAGTCTGCCTGTTCTGTTCCCCGCTCTGGCTCTGGTGAATTCTCTCATCCTCCTGTGCTTCTGACTGTACGCAGTGCTTGTATATAAATAAATAAAGAAAAAAAGCGTTTGTTGCTGTAGTCCACCCACCACCAAAAAAATCATAGTCCATCATCATAGACCCTTATACTCCTTCCTTTCTTTTATCCCTTTCTCTCTTCCCCTCCACCTCTGATGGCCCCCATTCCACAGTTAGGTTTCCAGAGTTATTTTTTTTAATTTGGCCTTATCTGTTCCTTTGTTTTATTTTTCTATATTCCCCATACATGTGACAGCAACCAGTATTTGTCTTTCCTTCTGGCTGAATTCACTTAGTATTATCCCTTCCAGTTCTGCTAGGAATGGTAAGAGATGATCTTTTTTGATAGTTGAGTAGCATTCCATATATATGTGTGTATATATGTATGATTATTTATGTACACACTCATATATACACACACACACCCCTATACATAGATAGACCTGTCTATATCTATATATATCTATATCTATCTATATAAAACTGTACGTCACATCCTAAACCATTAATCTGTTTTTTGGGCATTTAGAATGTTTCCATATCTTGACTATTGTAAACAGTACTGTAATGAAGATGGGGGTACAAGTTTCCTTTCAAATAGGTGTTTTTGTGTTCTTCGAGTAGATACTGAGAGGAATTTCTGTCATATTGTTATAGAGCAGCCCCAATATTAAACGGGTTCCTGGCTGTGGGTCCTCACCCGTGCGCTTTAAAGGGACTTATGAATACTCTACTACAGACACACACAAAAGGGTTAATAAAAGGTTTATTTACAAGAGAAAAAGAAATAAGGAAAATGTACAACTCAGGGAGAAAATAGGGAAATAAAGTCTTTAATGTGTCCTACCCCATCCGCTAACCTGGAAACCCAAAGACACTCTCAGAGCTGGCCGGACGCTACGAGCTGGCGGAGAGCCAAAAATGGGGGATCCTCCAAAGCCCACGTGTCTGCCTTTTATATCCACCTGGCTGCTTAACCCCACCCTCAGGTCCCAGCCACCTTCCCTTTGGTGGTGATGGGATTTGGAGTTCCCAGTGTCTTTGACTTTGACCTAGGGTGGGGGGTGGAGTCCACAAAGCCTATATGGAATTAGCTTTGGGACATCCTTTTCCCCCTAACAATTCCCCCCTTTCACTTTTTGCCACCATTTCCATTAGGAGCATACTGAGTCAGGTTCACAAGAGGGATGAGTGCACCCTGGAGGGCAGAACGGGCAGCGGCCTTAGCTGCCCGATCAGCTGCCCTGTTGCCCTTTGCCAAGTCAGACCCACCCTTTTGGTGGCCAGGACAGTGCATCACAGCGACAGCTGATGGTAAAGCTACTGCCTTTAACAAGGCCAGGATTTCTAATGGGTGTTTGACATCCTTGTTGCTAGCCGTAAGAAGTCCCCGCTCCTTCTAAATGGCCCCATGCATGTGGAGAATTATAAAAGAGTATTTTGAGTCAGTAAATATATTGACTCTTTTACCTTTTGAGAGTTTCAAGGCATGGGTCAGGGCTATTAATTCGGCTTTCTGTGCTGATGTACCTGCCGGAAGAGCCTTGGCTTCCACGGTGTTCTGGAGTGTCACCACTGTATATTCAGCACATCGACGGCCTTGATCCATAAAGCTGCTGCCATTTGTAAAATAGCTTCCACTCTGGATTTGGCAGAGGCTGGTTCGTTAAATTTGGTCGGCTGGCATACACTGTGTCTATGGTTTCTAAACAGTTATGGATTAAAGTGTCATCCTCAAGTCCGTCTGCATTGCTTGGAAGTAGTGTGGCAGGATTTAGGGAATTAGAAACCTGCAGTTTTACATTAGGATTGTCCAACAGAGCTGCTTGATATTTTTCCACTCGCCCAGTGGTTAACCAAAGTCCACCCTTTTGCTCCAGCAATGTCAAGACCTGATGTGGCACACATATAGTGATGGGTTGACCCAATGTAAACTTTTCTGCCTCATGTAGGAGGTCACAAGTGGCAGCCACAGCACGCAAGCATGGAGGCCATCCCTTAGTGGTGTGGTTCAACTGTTTGGACAGATATGCAACGGGCTGCATTTCTGGTCCCAACAATTGGATCAGCACTCCTAGGGCAACCCCCTGTCTCTCATGTACATAAAGTCTGAATGGCTTCCTAAGATTTGGAAGTCCTAATGTTGGTGCTGAAATTAACTTTACTTTATTTTATCAAAAGCCTTTTGACATTCCGGAGTCCAAGACAAAGGTTTAGAGTCCAGGCCTTTGAGAGCATCATATAAAGGTTTTGCTATTAGTCCAAATTAGGAATCCAAATCCTACAAAACCCAGCCATACCCAAAAATCCGCGCAACTGTCGCCGGTTACTGGGGATTTTAAGGGCTGAAATTACCTGTTTTTTTTCCGTCATTAGGCTTTGTCTGTCTTTTTTGATTTCAAACCCCAAATATGTTACAGTTTGTTTGTATATTTGTGCCTTGTTAGGTGACACCTTGTAGCCACATTTTGCCAGGTGGTTCAGTACCACTATGGTATTTTCCAGACAAGATTCATAGTCTGGACTTGCAATTAATAAATTATTTACATATTGCAATAAGACTCCCTGGTTTAGTTGAACCTTCTTGAGATCCCTGGCCAGTATTTCCCCAAAAATAGTTGGGGAGTTTTTAAATTCCTGTGGAAGCACAGTCCAGCAATACTGGAGAGTGCTCTTGGACTTAGAGTCCTGCCACTCAAAGGCAAAAAGCAGTTGATCCTGGGCATTAATTGGAATACAGAAAAAGGCATTTTTCAGGTCTAATACTGAAAACCACCCATAGTCACCAGGTATGGCAGTTAATAGGGTGTACGGATTAGGCACAGTGGGATGTAAATCCTGAACAATATCATTAATAGCCCTTAAATCTTGGACAAAACGGTACTCGCCTGTATGGGGTTTCTTTACTGGCAGAATTGGAGTATTGTACGGTGAGCGACAGGGCCGAATGAGTCCAGATTGAAGGAAACTTTTCAATACTGGCTCAATTCCCCTCAAGGCCTCCTCCCTTAAGGGGTATTGTTTCCTTTTCGGGGTTTTGCTCCCCTCTATCACTTCTATTTTTATAGGCTCCGCATTTTTCACACGTCCTGGGTTCCATCAGCCCATACCCATTTACTTACTTTTTTTAACAATTTTTGGAGGTAAAATTTTACTTTTTGGTGGAGCATTTTGAGTAAGCAACATCTGGAACCGCAGAGCATGCTCTGGAGGAACCTGTAGATGAAGCCTCTGATTTTTGGGTGAGAATATAATTCGTGCATTGAGCTTACTTAAAAGGTCACGACCAAGGAGAGGGATTGGACACTCTTCCATGTATAGGAAGCTGTGCTGGAGCTGTGTGGTGCCCAGCCGGCACTCCAAAGGTTGCAGGAAGGGTGTCTGTTGTGACTTTCCTGTAACCCCAATGACTGTTGCAGTCTTTTTGTTCATTTTAGTTAATTTTGAATTCAAAACTGAGTATGTTGCTCCAGTGTCCACCAAGAAATCAATCAGACGATCCCCCACAGCGAGGGTTACCCGGGGCTCTGAGAGGGTTATTTTGATGGGTTTAAGATCTAGTGGAACCCCTGGGCACCCCTATTTTTCATCTGAACCTTCTCCATGAACTATTATTTGTCTCCTTTCCTCCACACTTGGCTCCCGATTTTTTTTACTCTGTTTATATTTCCTCCTATCTTTACCTGAGACCCTACTTTGTGCTATCATTGGTCTCCTGTCCTTTGTACTGGGCTCTCGATTCCTTTTCCGTCCATATTCCCTATCATCATCTGAGCCTCTACTCTGTGCTAACATTTGTTTTTTTTCCTCTCTCCTTGGTTTCTGGTTTTGTGTACTCCTATATTTTCTCCTGTAACCCCTACGTGAATCATTTTGTCGTGGTGTCTTCAGTTTTATATCCTGCCTTTTGTAATTACTGTGTCTGCCTTTTCCCTGTAACCTGGGACAACTGTACTTCCAATGTCCCTCTTCCCTACAGAAAGCACACTGATCTTTTCCTAGGGGTTCACGTCTCTGTCCATTACTGTTTTCCCGAAACCCTGGCCTGTGCTCTCTTTGTACAAAAACAGTCGCAGGTTTCGGTCTCCTGTCCTCTCTTTTGTTTTCTCTATTATTATAAACCTTAAATGCTAAGTCCACTACCTGGGACGGACTCATCTCTGTGACGCTGTCTACCTTTGCTAACTTTTTCCTTATGTCTGGAGCACTATTTGTGATGAACGTCATAGTGAACACACGAGCATTTTTGGGGGCATCTGGATTTATATCCGTGTGGTTTGTATATGTTTGAATAATCCTTTCAAGGAACTCTGATGGATCCTCATTAGCCCCTTGTGTAAGTTTTAATATTTTGTTAAATTTTTTTTGTTTGAGGATTCCCTGCTCCAGTCCTACCAATAAACATTTTTTATAGAGATTTAACTTCGCCAGTCCTCCATTGTTGGGGTCCCATTCAGGATCTACCTCTGGGACAGCAATCTCTGGCTCTGGGGATTGGCTATCCTGTTGGCGGAGACATTCAGCCTCCTCCCTTGCTTTTTTTACTACTATCCTCCGCTCATCTAGACCTAGTAAAACTTGTAACATCAACTGTATATCCGCCCAGTTAGGGCGGTGGGAGAGAAAAACGGAGGCAAACAAGTTCGCCATTTTCTTAGGAGCCTGCCGGTACGAGGGAACAGAGTTCCTCCAAGTTAGGAGGTCCCCAGTGCTAAAAGGATGGTGCGACCAAAAGTACCCAGCAGGTTTCCCCTCTTCATTCATGTCACCTATCGGCAACTGGCGAAGAGGAAACTGTCCTGCCACAGGGCGATCGTTACTGCCAAAATGGGTGCCGCTCCTAGTGTGGGGAGGAGATGCCCTGATAACTACCTCCCTGGAGGGCAATGGAGGCTGTGAAGCCTCAGGAATCTGTATGGGAGGGGCCTCAGGAGGGGCCTGGTCACGTGGTGAAGGCCTTTGTCCTGAAGCCTCAGGAGTCTGTGCAGGAGAGGCCTCTTTGGAAAAGGCCTTTGTCCCGATGAGTTTAAGGTATTTAGTAAATGAATCTCCTCCTCCTCTTCTAACTCTGCCCTTCTGCAGTCCTCATGGGAAGGAGAACATTTATCTCTTCTCTGCACCATTATCCTAGCCTTTTCCTGCGCCATATCCCATTTATGGAGGGCGGCCTGTATCTGGTCCTGCATACTTTTAAAAGCGGACTTAAAAACGTTTCTATTTTTATCCCTCACACTGTTAATAGCTAAATTAAAAGCCTGATTTTGTTGTTGTACTCGATCCTGCATGCTTTGAAAAGCTGACTCAAAAGTCTGATTTTGTTGTTGCACTCGATCCTGCATGCTTTGAAAAGCTGACTCAAAAGTCTGATTTTGTTGTTGCATTTGATACTGCATGCTATGAAAAGCTGACTCAAAAGTCTGATCTTGTTGTTGCACTTGATACTGCACGCTTTGAAAAGCTGACTCAAAAGCCTGATTTTGTTGTTTCATAGCTAAGTTAAGAGCTTGAATTTGTTGCAGCACATTCTCAGTATGTGAACTATAACCACTACTTCTCATAGAAACAAGAATGTAGCACATGGCGCCTATGCACATTACCAAAAAAACACCCAGAAGCACAGACTGCAAAGGGATGGCTTGTAAACCATTCACATATGTATACAGAATTAAAATTATGTGCCATAAGCTAGGTCTAATCCAATTATTTACACTTATCAAACTGGTGGTAATATTTAATGGAAAAAGGCTACTTAAATTCAAGGCCAGAAAAAAACTGAAAGAACTCAAGTTAGGGATTAAACCGCTGAAGTTCATGGTTGAGGCCACGTTTGGGTCAAAACCACACCCACAACAGCCGTATGCGCGGAAAAAAAAAACTTTTCAAGATGTGAAACAAAGAGTTTCACTGCGAGTCCTGTAGACCTAATGCGCTTTTATGGTGACCAACGCAAGAAAAATTACTTTGGGCTGGTCAACCACGGGTGAAACTTGCAAATCACGTTGGGCGCCAAGCTGTTATAGAGCAGCCCCGATATTAAACGGGTTCCTGGCTGTGGGTCCTCACCCGCGCGCTTTAAAGGGACTTATGAATACTCTACTACAGACATACACAAAAGGTTAATAAAAGGTTTATTTACAAGAGAAAAGGAAATAAAGAAAATGTACAACTCAGAGAGAAAATAGGGAAATAAAGTCTTTAATGTGTCCTACCCGATCCGATGACCTGGAAACCCAAAGTCACTCTCAGAGCTGGCCGGACGCTGCGAGCTGGCGGAGAACCAAAAATGGGGGATCCTCCAAAGCCCACGTGTCTGCCTTTTATATCCACCTGGCTGCTTAACCCCACCCTCAGGTCCCAGCCACCTTCCCTTTGGTGGTGATGGGATTTGGAGTTCCCAGTGTCTTTGGCTTTGACCTAGGGTGGGGGGTGGAGTCCACAAAGCCTATATGGAATTAGCTTTGGGACATCCTTTTCCCCCTAACAATATAGCAGATCTATTTGTAATCTTTTGAGGAAACTCCTTTCCATAGGAGTTGGACCAGTCTACACTCCCAGCAACAGTGTAGAGTTTGCTTTTTCTCAAATCCTTGCCAGCAATTATAGGTTCTTTTTGATATGGGTTATACTCACATGTGTGAGATGGCATCTCATTGTGGTTTTGATTTGCTTCTCTCATGGTAAGTAATGAACATTTTTTCAAGTGTCTACTGTCTATTTGTGTGTTTTCTTTGGAGAAGTGCCTATTTAGTTATTTTGCCCATTTTTAAATTGGGTTATTTGTTTTCATTTTGGAGTATGGCCACTTTACTGCTCAGGGCCTCTGCGCCTGTGTGCCTATGTTCTCTCTATGCACCCATGCATGTGTCAGAAGGATTTGGATAAGACACTCTTGCATGACTAGTTAAGACAATGGCCCAAATTACGAGGGTGCTGGGGACACCTAAGTAGCTGTTGACTGATTGTGTGGTCATAGTCTAAGGTAGTCTGGGAGTAGCTCAGAAATTACTTCAAGAACCTGAACAGGAAGTCCTCCCTGTATACGTGGCTGGTATATCCCCTTCTGTTCCCCATGAAGTTGATTATCCTTTGTTTCCCCTGGACTCTGCTCCTCCTGCCATCATCACATAATCATGCATGTTCATTACTGCTAATAAATAGCAATAGGCTGGCTCACTGAGCAGCAGAGTCTTGCCTCACAAACCTGCTCCAAGACTCATCCCTCAGTGTGTCCCAGAGGACATGCTGGCACTATCACAACCCAACAGTTGGTGC
The DNA here is from genome assembly GCF_014898055.3 of Talpa occidentalis. Classification (NCBI taxonomy): domain Eukaryota; kingdom Metazoa; phylum Chordata; class Mammalia; order Eulipotyphla; family Talpidae; genus Talpa; species Talpa occidentalis. Next base: position 39,644,728 of record NW_023601543.1, read on the forward strand.
CTGAACAGGGACATTAAACAGGCACCAGGGACATGTTCACCATACCTCAAGCCCAGTGAAGGGAATAGGATGTCCAAATTGTTACAGGGCAGGGAGAGGGGCAGCCCAAACCCCGCAAACCTGACTATTCTAAATGGGTTCTGCCATCCGCCACATCAACACAAAACATATGAGACTTTAATGGGAAGGAACTTTAATACAACTAGGAAACAAGACAGGAAAGGCAAAGAATCTAGTTTCTAAATCAAGCACCCAAAGTTACTCGTCCCCTCGTGGGTAAAACTCCATCCAAATGGGATTGGCCCAGAGCAAGGCCCCAAAGTCTGCCACAAGTCTAAAGCATCTTCCAGTGGGGACCCACAGAAAAGGGTCAGAAACAACCAGACAAGCCCGGAAGGAAAAGAGCAAAATCAACATCAAGATAAAAGCTGCCATTGTCACCTCCCCATGGGTCTCACCCACATCTGTGTCACCCAGTCTACGCTCAAAAGACAAGCGCAATTTCTTCACGTGTCTCTGCTCCATGTGCCTCCTCCAGGTCTCCCTCTTGCTCTCCATCCTGCTTTCTTCCTTCCTCAGTCTCCTCTGCAGCTTCATTCTCTCCCTGCTCAGCTCCACCCTCCATTTGGGTGGGGCAGGAAACCTGGAACCTCCCCCTTTCCTGGGGACCACCCTGTTACAAAATCAGTTACACACAGACATTTAAGTCTGTGACGGACCAGTAAGTAAAGTTCTTCTCTTTCATGAGTCATGTCTTCCTGTCTGTCTCTCTCCCTGTCTGTCTCTCTCCCTGTCTCTCTTTTCTCTCTCAGGTCCTCGCACTCTTCCTCAAAAATCAGTGGTGGGCATGGGACGACCACTTAGAGAACCAAAAGGGCTGGTCACCACCTTCTAGAACACTCCTGTGACAGAATTAACTGGCAGCCGGACCAGATTAGGGGATCAGCCCATCTGCCAGTCACAAGATAAAGTCCGGTCATCCTATGAGGGTCTTTGTGTTAGGGGGAAAAGGCTGTCCTAAAACTAATTCCATATAGGCTTTGTGGACTCCACCCCCACCCCAGGCCAAAGCCAAAGACACTGGGAACTCCAAATCCCATCACCACCAAAGGGAAGGTGGCTGGGACCTGAGGGTGGGGTTAAGTAGCCAAGTGAGTATAAAGACAGACACATGGGCTTTGAGGGGGGGGGTCCCCCATTTTGGCTCTCTGCCAGCTGGCAGCGTCTGGCCAGCTCTGAGAGTGACTTTGGTTTTCCAGGTCAGCTGATCGGGTAGGACGCATTAAAGACTTTATTTTCCTATTTTCTCCCTGAGTTGTACATTTTCCTTATTTCCTTTTCCCTTGTAAATAAACCTTTTATTAACCTTTTGTGTGTGCCTGTAGTGGAGTATTAATAAGCCCCTTTTAAGCGCGCAAGTGAGGAGCCACAGCCAGGCAACCCGTTCAATATTGGGGCTGTCCTATAACATCTTGGCGCCCAACGTGATTTCCAAGCTTCACACGTGGTTGAGCAGCCCAAAGTAATTTTTCTTGCGTTGGTCACCATAAAGCACATTAGGTCTAAGTGCGCGGGTGAGGACCCACAGCCAGGCAACCCGTTCAATATCGGGGCTGTCCTATAACTTTTGGACTCAGAAGACAACAGGCACATACACTACCTAGAAGCCCTTCAGGGGTTGCCGGTAAAGGATTGGTCTCCTAGCAACCCGGGCTAGTTTCCCTTGTACTAGGCAGGAGAATTCAATTTCAAGCCACAATTCTAAGAGTGCTGGCTGAGAGCACCAGCCCCAGTGTGGCAACTGAGGAAGCCACTCTCTCATCTAAGCACTACACTAAGACCGGACACAATCACCCCATACCCTGCAGTTTGCCCTTATTAGGATTTTTATTTATGGCCTGACCACTTACTCCCCATTCCTTTTTTTCTTTAAGTTTAGCTAAAAATCTTTCTCCTGCTCAATTTCAATGTCATAAACAACTTAAGGTTATCCTCCTATCTGTAGGATATAAAATTTCTTATAAGAAGCTCACTCACTTCCTGCAAGTGGTTAAATCACACAGGAACTTGTACTGCTTAGTCATTAGGACTTTGGAAGAAAAACCTCCCAAACAGGTTTGGGCTGGTGATCCAGAGCCCCTCCCCCCTTTCCCACCACCTTTAGCACCCTCATTAAACTCACTGCAGATGGCTGGTGGGGGAGCTGCCTCTGCTCTCAGCAAGCAGCTGCCTGGACCATGCTCCAATGCTGGAATCACTGGCATGTCTCTACTGCCTTCCTGCTGTAGAACTGGACTCTTTTATCCACCTTAACAAACTGTTCTTCTATTCTATAGGTAAAATCTTCTATTTCCCTGTGTTTTCCTAATCTTTAAATCAAGACTGAGAGAAAAACTGCTTGACTTTAAAATTATTACAATCTTGAGCCCTAGGTCTTTGGTAATGGTTAATATTTAACACTCACTTTATATAAAAATTTTAGTTTCTATATTACAAACCTCCTTGACATAAATTGATATTAAAAACTTGGTTAGGGCATCCCTGGTGGCTCAGGGAGTTGAGCCCAGTGTTGTGAAGCTCTGTGCAGCCTCTGCACAAGGGGTTCGGTCCCCAGCTGGCAATGGAGATACACACCTGGCCCAGCAGATCTCTCCTGTTGTTATAGGACAGGGAGAGGGGCAGCCCAAACCCCGCAAACCTGCCTATTCTAAATGGGTTCTGCCATCCGCCACATCAACACAAAACATAGGACACTTTAATGGGAAGGATCTTTAATAAAAACTAGGAAACAATACAGGTGAGGCAAAGAATCTAGTTTCTAAATGAAGCACCCAAAGTTACCCGTCCCCTCGTGGGTAAAAGTCCATCCAAATGGGATCGGCCCAGAACAAGGCCCCAAAGTCTACCACAAGTCTAAAACATCTTCCAGTGGGGACCCACAGAAAAGGGTCACAAACAACTGGACAAGCCCGGAAGGAAAAGAGCAAAATCAACATCAAGATAAAAACTGCCATTGTCACCTCCCCACGGGTCTCACCCACATCTGTGTCACCCAGTCCACGACCAAAAGACAAGCAGTTTCTTTACGTGTCTCTAGGCTCCATGCGCCTCCTCCAGGTTTCCTTCTGGCTCCATCCTGCTTCCTTCCTCAGTCTCTTCTGCAGCTTCTCTTCCTGCTCAGCTCCACCCTCCCTTGGGTGGGGCAGGGAACCTCCCCCTTTCCTGGGGACCACCCTGTTGCAATCCCCCCTTTTAATTTTTATTCCACCATATCTATGGTGGCAGAGATCTCATGGTGCAATCTTAGGAGACAGTCTTTTTTTCAGGGTTACAATGTGTTAGTAATTTTTGCTACTTATTTCAGAGTCTGTTTTTGCATAACTTCCATAGGGATTTTGTCTGTTTTAACGAAAATTGGACGTGAGTTTGATTGTGTGGCTTTGTGTGGAGTATTTCAACAAAGCCAGCTAAAAATTGCTGTTAGTTATTTTCTGCCCTGTGATTTTATGCAAAAATAGGAAAAATGGTTTAAAAGTAGATTTAGTTTGCAAACTTTTGCTTTGCTGTTAAAAGTTTGGGATCAAGGTTGAGAAAATTTGTGTTTTACATCAGTTGAACCATTTTAAGATTTTTTTTTTTCCTGTGATTTTTACATATTTGCTGTCTTGTTTTAGCTAACGCTCCAATTTTTTTCTTTTGGCTTGGATAATGGACTATTTTCAAGTAATGAAAACTGTCATACTGGACATTCATGGACAATGCTGCTGACTAATTGTTGCTTCTCTTACACACATTGTAACCCTAAAAAAAGACTGTCTCCTAAGACTACACCCTAACATTTGTGCCACCATAGATATGGTGGAATAAAAATTAAAAGGGGGGATTGCAACAGGGTGGTCCCCAGGAAAGGGGGAGGTTCCAGGTTCCCTGCCCCACCCAAGGAAGGGTGGAGCTGAGCAGGAAGAGAAGAAGCTGCAAGAAGAGAAGGAGGAAGGAGCAGGATGGAGCCAGAATGAGACCTGGAGGAGGCGCATGGAGCCTAGAGACACGTAAAGAAACTGTGCTTGTCTTTTGGTTGTGGACTGGGTGACACAGATGTGGGTGAGACCCGTGGGGAGGTGACAATGGCAGCTTTTATCTTGATGTTGATTTTGCTCTTTTCCTTCCGGGCTTGTCCGGTTGTTTGTGACCGTTTTCTGTGGGTCCCCACTGGAAGATGCTTTAGACTTGTAGCAGGCTTTGGGGCCTTGTTCTGGGCCGATCCCATATGGATGGAGTTTTACCCACGAGGGGACGGGTAACTTTGGGTGCTTCATTTAGAAACTAGACTCTTTGCCTTACCTGCATTGTTTCCTAGTTTTATTAAAGTTCCTTCCCATTAAAGTGTTATATGTTTTGTGTTGATGCGGCGGATGGCAGAACCCATTTAGAATAGGCAGGTTTGCGGGGTTTGGGCTGCCCCTCTCCCTGTCCTATAACACTGTCTTGCGCCCACTGCTCCCCTCAGCAGTGTTTTACATCCTTCTGCCTGTTCTGCTCCCCACTCTGTCTCTGGTGAATCCTTTCACCCTCTCACACCTCTGGCCTGTACCCCAGTTCTTGTATGCATAAATAAATAAATCTTAAAAAAAAGTTGTTAAATACATGTGTCAAACTTAAGCCTAAGTTCAAGCCAAAAAGGCCACTCTTAAAAACACAAGGCTTGTTTTACCTAAAAAAAAGTTACTAAATAAAATTTAATCAGTTTCTCATTGTCTTCACAAATAAAGTAACTACTTAAAATTAGTACACATGTCTGAATTCTGGTAGGGCAGTAGTACTATGAATATGTTAGTGCTTACTGTCACAGAGAATCTAATACCAAAACCAAACAAGGACAACACAAAAAAAGAAAACTACAGGCCAATCTCTGTAATGTACACTGATGCAAAAATCCTCAATAAAATTTTAGCTATCAGAATCCAACAATATATCCATAAGATAATTAACCATGACCAAGTAGGATTTATTCCAGGGACACAAGGATGGTTCAACATCTGAAAATCAATCAATGTTATCCAACTGTAGGGACAGGAATGGACACAGTGCAGGTTTTCCGATCCAGCAGACTGGGTAAAGGAGGAGTCAGAGTCCTCAGTGGTTTTGCAGGTCTTTTTATTGGTGATGCCCGAATTGTCAGGCCTAGTCTCCCAGCCAGGATCAGATTTCAGGCTGCAGGGCAGCGCTGAGCCCCAGCCGCTAGACCCCCCCACGGGTTGGTGTCTCACGAAGCCGCAGCAGGAACTTTGCAGATGCTCAGGCAAGCAAGCGAGAAGCGCAGGTTTGTTTAGAAGAAGAAAAAGTTTATTAAGGAGAAAAAGAGCAGAAATAAAGTGGGACTCCCAGGCCAGGGAACCAGGCCTGGGAGGGGCAAGGAAGCCAAAGTGGAATTGTGTCTCAGGGAATATATACCTTTTTTCCCTCATTATTCTAAAACTTCACCAGTCTCTTTGTGATTGGTCAGTTTTCGGCTGTCTCACTTAATTTGCTACTGAGTGGGGGATCTTCACATTCCTATCTAACAGGTCTGTCTTTCCCCATTTGTTATATCTTTATCTTTATGGTCTAGCCCTCCCGGTGAGCATCTTTACACTTTATCTTATCATCTGAAGAAAACCAGGACCATCCTTAACAAGATTATCTGTGGTGCTAGGATGTTTGTTTTTCCCAGTGGAATTGGTTTCATTTCCTTGCTCTTCCTTATCTCTGAAGCCTTCCTGAATTTTTCAGAGGTCCCCTCCTGCACTGTCCCTAAAACTGCCTAATAACCCTAGCTTGCCCTGTCTCATTGGGATTTACCTGGTACACAGCAGAGAAGGGTGCTGGGGGGCCAGGAGGCCCCAGCAAGTCTTCATTCTATCTGGGCTCTCTGGCCTTGTATCAGCTTCTGCTTCTCTTGCTTCTCTCTTGGCTTCTCTTGTGGCTTCTGCTGGCGTCCCCGTGACGCTGCCCTTAAAAGCACAGTCTTAGCCCAGGTGAATCCCATCTACCTATGCCCACACCCTATTCCAGGTGCCCGCCATCAGGCATGCATTCAGGACCGCAAGGATCCATCATCTATCCTGATGGCGGGAGGGCAGAAAAGCCTGACATTTTTCCTTACCCTACACAAACACATCAATAAAAAGAAATATAAAAACCACATGATAATATCAATAGATTCTGAGAAAGCTTTCAAAAAAGTACAACACCCATTTATGATAAAGGCCCTTGAAATTCTCGGAATACAAGGAACATACCTCAACATCATAAAGGCCATATATGACAAGCCCATAGTCAGTATCATTTTCAATGGCGAAAAGCTAAAAGCATTTCCATTAAGATCTGGAACAAGACAAGGATGTCTACTCTCACCACTGCTTTTCAGTATAATACTGGAAGTCCTAGCCAGAGCAATAAGACAAGAGAAAAACATACAAGGAATACAAATAGGGAAGGAAGAAGTTAAATTATCACTATTTGCAGATGATATGATAATATACATAGAGAACCCAAAAACTCCACAGAAAAACTAATTGAACTAATCAATCAGTTTAGTAAGGTGGCAGGATACAAAATCAACACACAAAAATCAGTAGCCTTCCTATACACAGTCAATCTGAAGAAGAAGAAATTAAAAACAATCCCTTTTATTATTGAAACAAAAAAATCAAATATTTGGGAATAAACCTAACAAAAGAGGTAAAGGACCTATACAAAGAAAACTATAAAACACTGTTAAAAGAAATAGAAGAAGACACAAAGAAATGGAAAGAAATCCCCTGCTCATGGGTTGGAAGAATTAGCATTATCAAAATGGCCATCCTACCAAAAGCAATTTACAGATTCAATGCTATTCCAATAAAAATTGCAATGACATTCTTCAAAGAAATAGAACAATTATCGATGAAATTCATGTGGAGCCACCAAAAACCCTGAATAGCCAAAGCTCTCCTGAAAAAAAAAAAAAAAAAAAAAAGAAGAAGGGAATGGAGGCATCACACTCCCAGATTTCAAACTATACTACAAAGCCATAATCAAAACTGCATGGTACTGGAACAAGAACAGACACATGGACCAATGGATCCAAATAGAAAATCCAGAAATAAACCCACAGATCTATGGTCAGCTAATCAAAGGAGCAAAGAATATTCACTGGCGCAAAGAAAGTTTGTTCAATAAATGGCTAGGAAAACTGGGTCCCTACATGCAAAAGAATGAAGCTTGATTACTACCTCATACCATGCACAAAAACCAACTCAAAATGGATTAAAGCACTAGACATAAGACCTGGAACCATAAAATATATAGAACGAAATATAGGTGAAACACTGCAAGACATACACTGCAAAGACATTTTTACAGACAAATCACCCAAAGCAGTGATAGTGAAGGAAACGATAAACAGCTGGCTCTACATTGAATTAAAGAGCTTCTGCACAGCAAAAGAGACAATAACCAAAACAAACAGAAACCCCACCGACTGGGATAAAATTTTTGCACATAACACTAATGATAAAGGACCCATCACAAAAATCTACAAAGAGCTGATGAGATTCAACAAAAACAAAAAAAAATAATCCAGTCAAAAAATGAGAAGAGCTAAAAAGAAACTTCTCCAAAGAGGAAATGCAAATGGCCAACAGGCATATGAAAAAATGTTCAACATCACTTGTCATCAGGGAAATGCAAATCAAAAGTACAATGAGATACCATCTTACACCAGTGAGAATGGCATATATTAAAAATCTAGCAACAACAAATGTTGGGGAGGATGTGGAGAAAAAGGAACTCTCCTGCACTGCTGGTAGGAGTGCAAACTGGTCCAACTACTATGGAGAGCTGTGTGGAGATTTCTTGACCTACTAAAGATAGAGCTTCCATATGATCCAGGAATTCCACCCCTAGGGATTTACCCAAAGGACACAGAAACATTAATTCAAAAGGGCACCTGCACCGCTATGTTTATAGCAGCACTATTTACAATAGCTGAGCTATGGAAACAACCCAAATGCCCAAAAATAGATCAAGAAGATGTGGTATATATACACAATGGAATATTACTCAGCAATCAAAAAGGATAAACTCATGCAATTTGCAGCAATCATGCTCAGTGAAATAAGCCAGAAAGTAAAATACCAGATGGTCTCACTTATAGCAGGAATTTAGAAAACCTAAATAAGGGATCAGGAAAAAGACTAATTGCAATAAAGTAAAAATCAAAATCAACAAGCAACTATAGACCAGAGACACACTATAGTGGGGGGCAGGGGGAGGAGAAGAGGGTTTAGGGACAGAAAAAGGGGGAGGGGGTGGGAATTGTATGGGGAATATAACCAAAATGAAAATGCATACATTATGCAAAAATGAAAAATGATGTAAGAATTATATAAAATAAAATAATTCATTAAAAAATAAAATTAGTACACATGGCCAAAATTTTAAAAATCAAAGATCTCTGTGCCTGTCATTGCCTCTTACCTCCAGAGGGTTAATTATGAATGGCACCTATATAAATTCTAATTTAAAAACCTCAATTTTGAGATCATGATCTACAATTGTGGTAAACAATAACTAGTTCAAAATGTAATGGTTTAATTGAAAGCATGCATGCCTTAAGGTTGTAATGTTGGGTATTAATACTTTAATTCTATATTTAAATGTGTTTACTTAAAAAAAGGGCTCATGGTATTCAATTTAATGTCAAATTAAATTGTGTTTATGTATAAAGCATCTAGGCTAAATAATGATAATAAAACAGTGTAGGGTAAATGGTGGTCAGGCTTTTCTGTCTTCTCAACATTAGATTAAATGCATGCCTAATGGCAGACACCTGGAGTAGGGTGTGGGCATGCATAGGTGGGTAAACCTGTGCTGAGACTGGACCTGTAAGGGTGGCATCACATGACACCAGAGGAAACAGAACTACCAGAAGGAGAACAAGCAGAAAAGCAGAGACCACGAGAGAACACCAGAGAGCCCAGAAAGAGTGAAGACTTGTTGGGGGCAGCCTCCCGGCCCACCTGGGACCGCTACCTGCCATGTACCTGGTAAACCCAATAAAAGCCTGAAAAAGCCATCGAGGGCTCCAGGACTCCTCCTTCACCCATTTGCTTAGGATCATAGAGATCCTAAACTATGCCTTCCTGCCGCTACAGCTATTACAATGTCTTATGTAATAACTCTAAATACAAATATGTTTAAAATAATTTTTTTAAAGATTATTTATTTATACAACTGGGGTACAGGCCACATTCGTGGAAGGGTGAGAGGATTCACTAGAGCCACAGTGGGGAACAGAACAGGCAATCTGAGGAAATCCACTGCTGAGGGGAGCAGTGGGCATGACAGGAGAGGTCTGCCACGCCATGTGGGACCCTCACCGGCTGGCTGGCCAGGATCGAACTAGCACTGCAGAGGCTGCGAACAGCTTCACAGTGTGGCGCTCAACCACCTGCACCACCAGGGGAGGCCCTAAAAATTATTTTTTATGTGCTTTAACAACTTGCTACAAAAAATATTTAAGTTAATATAAATAGTATGCTAATTGTGATGCAACCATCCCATACCAGGTGTGTTCATCACGGTTCAAGCAGACCTGTTGGTGTTTTTATGTTCTCCGCTGTTCACCACTGCCCTCCTCCGCACGCTGCCACACTCCTCCATACTCCACACTACACTGTTCTACACCACACCATCCTCTGCCACCCTGGCCTTATAAGCCCAGTCTCTTGGCCCAGGTGTACCCCCACCTACGCATGCCCACACCCCACTCCAGGTTCCCACTATCAGGCATGCATTCAGGACCACAGGGATCCATCATCAATCCTAATGGTGGGAGGGCAGAAAAGCCTGATACTTTTACTTACCCTACATGAATAAAAATGTTTTAAAATTCATAAGACTTCTTAAAACCTCATATATTCTGGTAAACAGTCCTAATACTGACCACAGTGAAATTACCAACTCCAAAACCCTGGTCCTAAAAACACTGACCTTGTGATTACCTGCTTCCTTGTAGGGTAAATAAAAAGTATCAGGCTTTTCTGCCCTCCCGCCATCAGGATTGACAATGGATCTGTGGTCCTGAATGCATGCCTGATGGCGGGCACCTGGAGTAGGGTGTGGGCATGCATAAGTGGGTACACCTGGGCTGAGAGACTGAGTTTATAAGGGCGGCATCACCAGTACCCCAGCAGAACCACGAGAACAAAAGAGAACGAGAGCGAAAGAAAAGAGCAAAAGAGAAGCAGAGACCACCAGAGAATGCTGGAGAGTCCAGATAGAGTGAAGACTTGCTGTGGGCTGGGAGGCCTGCCAACCTCCCGGCCCCCCAGCACCCCTGCCTGCCGTGTACCTAGTAAATCCCAATAAAAGCCTGAAAAGCCACTGAGGACTCGAGGACTCTCCTTTACCCCATCTGCTTGGGTCATAGAAAACCTGCCCTGTGTCATTCCTGCCATTATACTCCTTCAGGACACTCATAAGGTAATGGTTAAGCCAGCCAATCATAAAAAAGTGAATAAAGGGGCCCTCCCTGGTGGCGCCAGGGGTTAAGACGCAACCTATGAAGCTAACCGCAGCCACTGCAGCATGAGTTCGATCCCTGGCCAGGGAGAAACCACATGGCACAGCAGACCTCTCCTGCCGCCCGCTGCTCCCCTCAGCAGTGTATTTCAGTCAATCTGCCTGTTCTGTTCCCCATTCTGTCTCTGGTAAATCCTCTCACCCCCAACATCTCTGGCCTGTACCCCCATTCTTGTATGCGTAAATTTAAAAAAAAACTGAATAAAGTTACTCAAAAGCCATAAAATCCTTCAGCATTTCAGGCTAGATTTGGTAAGGCTATTAAAAAAAAATCCTTCATAATGTCAGGCTAGATTTACTAAGGCTATAAAAAAATTATACTAATCTGGACCAAAAACAGTAAAAGGACAAGTCATTCCTTCTCTACTACTATGTTAAAATTTAAGTATATGGTCTATAGTTGCTTGTTGATTTTGATTTTTACTTTAATTAGTCTTTTTCCTGGTCCCTTATTTAGGTTTTCTAAATTCCTGCTATGAGTGAGACCATCCAGTATTAGGGTCAAAATAAGGGGGGTGGGAATTGTATGGCGAATATAACCAAGATGAAAATGCATACATTGTGCAAAAATGACAAATTATGTAAAAAATAAATAAAATAAAAATTTAAGTATATGACTGACATCCCTTATAACCCTACAAGACAAACTATAGTTAAAAGAGCCAATGGACCCCTTAAAATACATCTTTTAAAACAAAAAAGGGGGTATCTAGAAAGTAACCTTCCCCATAAAAACAAATATGCAAAGCTCTATTTACTTTTAACTTCTTATATTGCAAATTCCTCTAGCCTAATAGCTGTTGAACATTTCATTCCTAATTCTTCTGGCCTCAGAGTAGTAAAACATTTTATCCCAGCAGAACAAAGCCCTAGGTTCTTGGTCTCGTACCACTACCCAATGTAAGTACCAACCTGGCTGGGACCTGTAGAACTTACAACTTGGGGGAGAGGGTATGTTTCTGTTTCATCACCTACAGGACCACTCTAGGATCTGGTAAAAACAGTAAGATTGACCAGTTTTCTCAAAAGCAATGACGCCATGCCAGCCAAAAAACTCATCTGGGGGCCTGACCACTAATGCTGAAGATGTACCCACCAAACAGGGATTACCCTGCACCTCTGAAAATCTATTTCTAGCTCTCCTCTCTTTTATTACAGCTAATTCCTCAGTGGGGACCCTTCTTCTGCTCCTCTTTTTCATTCCTACTGTTGAAGTTCAAGTAAAATGGGCACATTATCAATTCTCCTGTCTTTCACATTGTTGGCTGGGGGGACACAGAACCCCCTATTGGATCAAATGACTCCCTTCATATAGGGGGCTAGAGATCCCAGGCTCTTTAGCCAAATGTCCTATTCATACTCTTACTTCCTCTTGGACTATTCCTAGTCCAAGACACCCCTTATGTCTGACCTTATCCCTTAATACTTACTGTGTCCCTGTGTCCTCACAATGGCATATAAATAATTTAGTTCAAGCTCTGTCTGGTGAATTCCATTGGGAGATTTTTAGATCCACCTTCTGCTCAGAGACTGCTTTATTTAAAACTTGCTCCCTACAAAATTGGGGCCCACAAAGCCTCCTGGTCATGAATCAAAACAAAACATGGCAGGGCAAGGCCTGGAATTGAACTCCACCCTATTTTTACCAGCACCCCCATCGTTCATGGAATCCAGACTTTGCTGGTCCTGTCTTACAACTCTGCTGTAACAACCATTCTTTATGCTCTCCCCTTAAGATAAAGATTTGGAGAGTTGCTACTCCATACTTCCCCTATATCCCACCTATGCCATGGCCCGGCCCAGTTCACTCAGGGCAAATTTTTATGGATTGTCACAGATACTTTCAGTTATACCCAAGTCTGTACTTTCTGTCCCTATCTGTTGTTGTTAACCCCTTATCTGTCACCCTCCTCTGGTAATAGTATTACCTTTCCAGCTGCCACATTTGCCACCCCCTGTATTGACAATCACTGTCTTCACAATCATTCTACCTTTTTTTATTAACCAACAGATACAGGCTTGGATTCCTGTTAACCTTACACATCCCTGGGAGGGTGAATCCGCCTTAGCTCAACTGGTTCATGTTCTTGACCACTGTAATAAAGTTCGTCACTTTTTAGCCTCTTTGAAATTATTTTCCTCGTTTCTCTGGCTGCTATAGTAGACTTGGCTGTGTCTGCTTTTACTAAATCTCTTCAAACAGCTGATGAGGTTCACCAATAGATGATCAATACCACTGAAGATTTGTTGTCACAGGCCCGTATAAAGCAGCAGATTCTTGCCCAGCTTGATGCCCTAGAGTCTGCTGCACTATGGCTTGGTAAACACCAGCAGGTTTTATGGACATGGTCTCTCCTCCAATATGACATCAGTTACAGCTGGTTTTGTGTCACCAATCTCACTGCCAGTAATCTCACTTCTTTCTCTCAGATGTCTCAAAAATAAGACCTGCTTCAGCCATTTAGTTCTCCTTTACATACTTCTGTCCAAGAGCTACAAACTAAACTTCTTCTCCAAATTCATGAGATCCAGTAAGAAACAAACATCACAACTATTAATGGTCTCCTGAGTTTCTCTTCCTTGGTGGATCCTCGTAACTGTTGGTCTAGCCTTACTGTCCATACTCTTATTCAGATTATCTTATGTCTCTTTGTTATTTCCCTTGTCTTTATAATAGGATGCTGGTGCTGCTGCTGTGCTCACTTCCTCAGACAACAACAATCAATGATGATTTACCAGATGACCCTTCATTGACCCATTCTCCCCTTCTTCCCTATAAACAAAAAGGGGGGATATGTGGCCTCTCTACCGCTTAGGGTCTCTGCACCTATGTATCTATGGCCTCTCTATGCACCCGTGTGTGTATGTGTGAAGGATTTGGATAAGGCTCTCCTGCATGACTGCCTTAAGACAATGGCCCACATTGCAAGGCAGCCTAGGTAGCCATTGAATGATTGTGTGGTAATGGTCTGAGGTAGCCTGGGAGTAGCTCAGAAATTAAATCAAGAACCTGCACTGGAAGGCCTCCCTGTATACATGGCCAACATACATCATTCCATTCCATTTTCTATTCCCCATAAAGCTGATTACCCTTTGTTTCCTGGGACCCTGCTCTTCCTGCCACTGTCACATAAACAATCATGCTTATTTATTACTGCTAATAAGTAGCAAGAGGGCTGCTCACTGAGCATCAGAGTCTTTCCTTGCAAACCTGCTCCACGACTCATCCCTCAGTATGTCTCTGGGGACATGCTGGCGATTGCAGACCCAAGGTTGAAGAGGTATATGGGTTATTTGTAAATCTTTGATATCAGCCCCTTATCAGATGTATGGTGTGAAACATTTTTTTCAGATTCAGTGGAGTGTCTTTTTGTTTTGGTTAGTTTCTTTTGCTGTGGGGTGATTTTGCAGAATCTTTTTTACTTTTATGTAGTCGCATTTGTTTATGTTATCCTTTCTGTTGGAGATAAATCCACACATATGTTCCTGAAGCATATGTCATAAAGGGTTTTGCCTACAATTTCTACTATGCATTTTAGGCTTTCAAGTCTTTTGTCCAAATCTTTTATCTACTTTGAATTGATTATTGTGAATAGTGTGCGATAGTGATATAGCTTCATTCATTTACATGTGGTTGTCAACTTTTCCCAGCACCATGTATTTAAGAGGCTTTCCTTGTTTCATTGTATATTCATGGCTCCTTTGTTTTATATTGAATGACCAAAGCTCTGTTAGTCTGTTTTTGTCTCAGGACCATACTGTTTTGATTACGATAGCTTTGCAGTATATCTTGAAACCTGGAAGTGTGATATCACCATTCTTCCTCTTTTTTGGTGAGGATTGCTTTGGCTCTGCAGGGTCTATTGTGGTTTCAAATGAATTTCAGAAACATTCGTTCTATTTAGATGAAGAATGTCATGGAAATTTTGATAGGGATTTCATTTATTCTGTATATTGCTTTGGCTAGGCAGCCATTCTTCCAATCCATGAGCAGAGAATCATTTCCCATTTCTTTGTGTTCTTCTATTTCTTTTAACAGTGTCATAGTTTTCTTTATATAGACCCTTCACCTCCTTTGTTAGTCTTACTCCTAGGTATTTAGTTTTTTTGAGATAATTGTAAATGGGATCTATTTTTAAAGTTCTACTTCTTCTATCTTGTTGTTTGCATAAATGAAAGTGATTGATTTTGTGTATTGATTTTATAACTGGACAATTTATTGATATAGTTTATTGTTTCAATTAATTTTCAGTCCAGTCTTTACAGTTCTCTCTGTATATTATAATGTCATCTGCACATAATGATAGCTTTACTTCTTCTATTCAAATAAGGATTCTTTTTTTATCCTACTCTTGTTCAATTGCTTGGCTAGGACTTCCAATACCATGTTGAATAGTAGTGATACTATTAATATTTCTTGGAGGGTGTCTGGTGTCTGCAAACTCCTTCAGTTTCTATTTGTCTGTAAAGGTCTTTCTATGTCTCTCATATTTGAAGGACTGTATTGCAGGAAGGAGTGTTTTTGGTTGACAGTTTTCATCTTTAATTATTTGGAACACATCATTCCATTTTCTCCTTGCTCATAGTATTTCTTCAGAGAAGTCCAATGTTAGCCTGGCCAGGGTAACTTTATAGATTCTCTGCTTCTTCGCCTTTGCAAGTCTCAATATTCTTTCACTGTCTTGAACTCTTGAAGTTTTGCTACTAAATGTCTCAGTATAGATCTCATTGTTTTTAGGTATCCTGGGGTTCTTTTAGTTTCATGGAATTGCCCATGTATTCATTTTACCACATTTGGGAAATTTTCCTCTATTATTTCTTTAAATACATTTTCTGTTCCCTTCTCTCTCTCTTCTGCCATTGGTATCCCCATTATTCTTAAATTCCTTTTGTCGTGGATTCTTTGTTCTTTTGCATCAAGTACACTGATTCATTCTTCCTACTTCTGTAACTTTCTCTTTTATTTTTCATATCCTTAATATTCTTTATAAATAATGAATCTCCATATTTTATTTTTTATTTTTAAATTTTTAAAGATTTATTTATTTATACAAGAACCGGGGTATAGGCCAGATCCACGGGAGGGTGAGAGGATTCACCAGAGACAAAGCGGGCAACAGAACAGGCAGACTGATGAAATACACTGCTGAGGGGAGCAGCGGGCTAGACAGGAGAGGTCTGTTGTGCCATGTGGGACCCTCACTGGCCGGCCGGGATAGAACCGGCACTGCAGAAGCTGTGGACAGTTTCACAGTGCAGCACTCAACTGCCTGCACCACCAGGGGAGGCCCCATATTTTATTTTTTAGTTAGAATTTCAAATTTGGTCTTCTGTTCATTGATCGTACTTCTCATGACATTCATTTGCTTTTCTGAGTTTTCATTGTAATCTTTTAGTTCTTTAATTTCTTTCATCATGGCAATTTTGAATTCTGCATGTAATAGGAAGACTATCTCATTCATTTCTTTGTTGTTCAGTTTGGGAGACTGGTTCTCTCTGTGTGGTGTTTTGTTCCTCTGAGGACTTGTGTAACTGTTTGCTGTATCTTTCCTTCTCTCCCTTGTTAGTTTTCACATTTCCCAGATGTGGGTCTGGCTTCTGCTTCTCTTCCCAAGCTTACTTGGTTCCTTATCAGGGCCTAATCATCTGACTCTGGGTGGGCTGCTCAGTGGTTGTAACTGGGGAGGAATGTCCTCCCCAAAGACAGAGCAGGGTGTGCTCATTTGGTGCCCTGCAGAGTAGCAGGAAGTAGGCTGTGATGGTAGCAGTGGTGGACAGATGTTGGTTCTTCCTCCTCTTGGAGGCAGCAGTGGCAGGGGTATTCTGAAGCTTCTTCTTCCTCTGAGACTGAGTGTGTCATGCACACCTGGCACCCTGCAAAGTGCTGGGGAGTAGCCTTGCAATTGTATTGTTAGCTGGGGGGATGCTGGCACTTCCTCCTCCTCTGAAGCTGGGTGGGTCAGGCTCAACTGGCACCCTACAGAATAGTGGGGAGCAGCCTACAATGGTAGTGGTGGAGGTGGTATGCAGTTCTTCCTCCTCTTCTGAAGCCAGGTCGGTAAATAGTGCTTTTGTTTAGGCATCATCTATTGTTAGTTTTCTAAAAAGCTCCCAGATATATTTAATGTTATATTTATTTAAAACTGTATTACCCAAATATGTTCACTGGAACATTGTTTGATACCAGAAAATTGGGAAAATTTGAAATGGACATCAAATATGGGATTGGTTAAATAAAAGAAAAAAAAAAAGACATAAGCAATGACATGCCTTAGCATCTAATTCAGACTAGTGGTTTTGAGAGTCACACTAATTAGTCCTGGGTTGAAATCCTAGCTTGGCCATTTCCATGTTGTGTGATCACAGGCAGATTAATTTTCTAAGCCTCAATTTTTTCTTTATGAATTCAGGATCACTATAGGTACCTTATTGTGAGGACTTACCTGGAACTTGGAAAATGCTCAATGGGGCCTTGGACAATTTGGTACATGATTGGTGTTTAGTATTTGTTGAATGACAAGCAAATTAAAAAAAAAAGTTATATGTTATGTTATGGCAGCTGAAGAATACTACTGATAACATCATTAAGTGAAAAAAAGATAGTTACTATGGTATCAATATTATTTTAGAGATTTATTTATTTATGCATACAAGAAATGGGGTGTAGGCCAGAGGTGCAGGAGGTGAGAGGATTCACCAGAGACAGTGGGGAACAGAACAGGTGGATTGAAATACACTAAATAGGGGAGAAGTGCATGAGACAGGAGAGGTCTGCTGAGCCATGTGGCTTAGCTCTCTGGCTGGGGATCAAACTCATGCTGCAGTGGCTGCCAATAGCTTCTTAGTGCTGAGACTTAACCCCTAGTGCCACCAGGGAGGCCCTCTATCTTAAAAATACATATATATCTTTAAATATATTATATATATAATATATATTCCATTTATCCATCTATTGAGAAAAGAAAGTTATTGAAATGTAAATTATTATCTCCAGATCAGATTCTGTGAGATTTTTCATTTCTATTTTATGTCTACCAGTCTTCTGGAGTCACTTATTTCTGCAATAATCAAATGTATTGGTAACAGCAGGACCTATAGTCTTCTTATACACTTGTTTATGAATCAATATAAGCTAAAATCAGTTTCCTAGCCACTGGTCTCAACTCCTATAGCTGTTATTTTCAGTACTTCTGCTTGGCATGTAGCCTTCGGTCTTCCACTTTTATGCCCTTATTATACCATAAACACAAGACCAGTGTGTGGTAAACAACATCTATTAAAGTGGTGAGGGGGTAGGCATATTTCCATACAACATCTAATAGGAAATAATTTAAAACTGAACACTGACATATTAAAGAGAATCTTTTACTGGCTGTCTTGTATCCTAGGTCTCAGCCTTCCACTATTTTGCCAGATTCTATTCCTCAAGTCAAGAACTTTTCCTTTGCATTTAATGTCTCTTTTCCTAGTTCCTGGAATACTCAGCTTCTTTCTCCAGACTAATTCCTAAAAAAAAAATATCAAATCCAAGCTCTTCTTATATGTAATTAAATTCTTAGTCCCTAGCCTGGAGCTGACCCACATGGCGCAGCAGACTTCCCCTGACTTGCCCACTGCTCCCCTCAGCAGTGCATTTCAGTCAGTCTGCTGTTCTGATCCCCACTCTGTCTCTGGTGAATCATCTCACCCCCCATACCTCTGGCCTGTACCCCAGTTCTTATATGCATAAATAAATAAATCTTTTAAAAAAAAAGGTTATTTAGGAGAATTTTTTTCTAAATAAAAACCCATGAATCCCTGATTTGCTCCCTTAGCTAAGCAAATAGAGAGCATAAAGTGATGGATTTTCCCTTAATTGGAAATTTGTTGGTATCTGGAAAGGAAGAATATTCAAATTATTTGGTATACTCTTTTCCAATCAGCAAACTCAAGAGGTAATATTTTCTGTGACTGCTACAGTTATTTTGGAAATGTTCAATAATGAGTATGTATTCTTTAATAAAATAGAATACAATGAATATTATTAAAATGTGGTTGATGAATACTTCTAAAATATTGTTTTTATTTAAAAAAAAAAAACAATTCATATGTCAGCTCTGTTCTTGCTTTAAGTCCTTCCACTCTCACCCAAACTCTTGCCTTTCTGTCTTTTTTTTCTCCATCCCTCCCAGTCTCCCTCTCTTTCTGTTTGCATGTAACAGTGGTATAAAAAGAGCAAATGAACTTAAATGCAAAAAGAGATCTCTGAAGTATAGGGGGATTCCAATAAATTTAAATTTTACTTGTTATTGATGAAAATTGTACAAATGCCTTTCTCAATTGTGAATATTCACTTAAATGAAACTAAACTGGAGTAAAAATTCAAAATTTACTTAGAATTTGTATAAAGGAGGATCTTATGCATTTCATCACTAAAAATAAAGTACATAAACAAATCCACATTTTTAGATCTAGTGAATGGCTTTATACATTATATCAAATTAAAAACACTTTGTTATAGCAGAAAATGTATATACATTTCTAACTCTTAGAAATAGAATTTTACAGTTCTTGGCATAGAGAATTCACTACTTACTTACATATGCAATAAGCTAGTATGTTAATACCAAAATGATATGTTTAGAAATTTCTGATAGCATTTGGAAGGGAAGAAGCCCTCATTTAAAAAAAAATGTGCATTTTTACTTAATGCAAAAAAGTCACAATTATATATCCTTTAGACATTCATTTTCTAAACTGGATAACACTGTCTCTTTATGGCAGAAACTGATTATTGAAGTTTTGTTCAAATATTTTAAAACTATTTCATCCTTAATAATATACCAGTTAAGTGTAGAGATATTTGCATGGAAGCAATATCGCTCTGGGTTTCTAAGATGGGAGAAGTTGTGTTAATAAGTAACTATAAGGAATAATACACATTTGTGTGTGTGATCACATAAAATTACAATCGCAGATGCTTTGAATCAGCTATACAGCCCAATGACCGCTCCAGAGAGTTCAAGAACTAAGCTTACTGGCCACTGAGGAGAAATAATAGGAGGGATCATGTCTGCGTTGGGAGTCCAACTTCCCAATTCATGCTGAGGGAAACCCAGGACATTGTGAAATTCAATGGAGAAAATTTCCTTACAAGGTAGGGGCCCGAAGCCCAATCCAGGGCAGTGGCAGGTCCATAGACTCTGATCCAGAAAATGAGGAACCTTGCAATTGGTGTGGCTTCACCACTGAAAACTCCCTCTTCTTCCACCTCCCAGAAGAGATCAAAGAAAAGCCAGGCTGAGCCAGATATGACTCAATAAATCCTCAACATCAGAAAGGACTTTAGAGTGCACTCACAAACCCCATGGAAAGGCATACTAAGGGTGCATATACTTCCCAGCCCTGCAGAAGTAGCACCAGAGGCAAGGGTAGGGCAACACCGGCAATTAGGGGCAGCTTTAGTGATAAATAGGCACACATATGCCCCCTACATACACAATGTTGCCTCTAAGCCAACTGTAAACTATTCCTGGAGTGTCTGTCTGGTGGTCCTGACAATGTCCTTCCCATAGGGAGACCCAAGCTTCATGTTGCATGACCCTTGGAAGAAAGGAAGAGGTTGGCTGGGAAGACAACCTAAGCACAGAATATAGTGTGCTGTGGAATGAAGCAAGAGGCAGAGATGACTAACACCACTCCTCAAACTAAGATCAATATTAAAGGACTAGAGTCACCTCCTACTTCTATAACACACCAGGGTAAATTAAGAAGACAAAAATCAATCCCCAGTGTACTAACCACATATACATGCCTAAATAACTACAAATAAGGCAATATACATGCCTTGGAAGCAAAGAACATTTCAACACAAGATGGAAAAGCAAAATGAGGACATAAGTCCCAGTACAAATATAAAGGAGACAGAAATAGAGAAACTATCCAACAACAACTTAAAAACAATATTAAAAATGTCAAAAGAAATACTGGAAGGTCAGTCAAAGGCAGATAGGTAGACACTGGATCTCAGAAAGGATATCCAGGAACATAGACCTTCACTGAATTTTTTTAATACATAAAAAGATCACAAAAAGAAGGTCTAAATGAAATACAGACAAACTTAGTGTTTTAAATAAAATACAAAAGGCAGAAGAAAGATTTTTAGCTGTAGAAGACTCAAATTACACATTTAAAAGAGAGAGTGTCAAGACAAAGCAAAAATGAGGAAGCTCTAAATGAAATATCAGATTCAATTAGAAGAGGAAAACTAAGAATGATTGGGCTCCCAGAAGGGGAAAAAAAAGATGTAGGAGTAGAAGCCCTATTCAAAAAAATAAATGAGAACTTCCCAAATGTACAGAATGAATTAAATATGGAAGTCCAGCAAGCAAAGAGAACACCTAAATTCCTAAATTCAGAAAAACCACACCCAGATACATTATTGTCAAGCTATCAAAAATCAAAGAAAAAATTTTGTAGGAAGCAAGTAAAACAAAAATCTTATAAGGACACCCAAATTAAGATTTTCCCAGCCCAGATACTCTTCAAGCAAGAAGAGAGGGGAAGGAAATGTTTGCAATTTTAAAAGACAATAATTGTCAGCCAAGAATTCTCTCTTCTGCAAAATTATTAATTAGGTTTGAAAGGGATAATAGAAGTTTCCTCAGATAAACAGAAGGTAATGGAGTTTGCCACCACCAGACCTGCTCTTCTAGTAATATTAATAGGAGTGCTTCTATATGAAAAGAAAAACTGAAGAACAAACTCATTAGCAAAATGACAAGAGCAGTATAACACCAAGAGCAAGAATACTATGAGTTAACAACACCAAATACTAAGGGGAAGGAAGAAATGAGTAGAATCAGTATAGTCAAATATCAGAGAGCAGACACCAGCTCATAAAGGACCCAAAAGAGGAATCAAGTAAAACCCCCATGGTAACCACTAAACAGAAATCGAGAATAGATACAGATGAAAAACAAAGAAATAGATAGAAATAAAGACAGTCATCCTGAAAGAGTAAAGGGAAACAAAAGAAAAATTATATAACAGAAAAATAAAACAATCAAAAATCATAAACAAAATGACTGAGATAAAGAGTTCACCCTAAATGTGAATTGTCTGAATTCATAGATAAAAAGACAGGCTAAAGTTGAGAGAAAAATTCCAGCCATCATTATTTTTTTATTTACAAGATATCCATTTAAAAACAGAAAGATAAAAACAAACCAAAAATAACAGGCTGGAATAAGGTTATACATGCTAATAACTCAGAAAGTAAATCAGGAACTGCTATTCTCATATCCAATAAACCTGACTTTCAACTAAAAAAGATAATCAGTAACAAAGATGCACACTATATAACAATCAAGGAAACAACTCACCAAGAAGATATAACTCTTATTAAAATTAATGCTCCAAATATGGGAGCACCTAGTTATATAAAGCAATTATTAACAGTCCTAAAACATCACACCAACAAATATACAATCATTGCTGGAGACTTCAACACACTACTGACTCAAAGTGTAGATCATCCAGACAGAAAATTAGCCAAGAAATAAAGGTCTTAAATAAAGTATTAGTTAATAAAAAATTGCAGAATGGAAGTAAGATGATGGATGCACAAGAACCTTGAGTCATCACTTCCTTTAGGGCCATTGAAGATACAGACATCTGGAGGGAGCAGACATATTTGGAATGGTCCTGGGGATATGCAGACCAGTGTGTCAGTAGGGAGGAGAGACAGAAACTATCAGAAAGGGTAGGAGAGACTGAGAAACAGTAAGTCAGGCACTATTCCAGTTCACCAGGAGTGATAACTGCCTTTCCCCCAAAATTACCCTATGCTTTCCAACTGCCCTGGTTCAGGACTGAGAACACACATTTCTCAGCCAGAATACAGACTATTCAGTGAAGGTCACCCTGGGGGACAGTGACTAGTTTTGGCAGCAGGGAGGACAATTAATTTGTCCCCACACAATCTCTAGGCCACCAGGGTTGTTTATGGCCCCTTTGGGGAATCGGCAGGGGTAAAATACTATACTTTCCTTGATCTCTGAAACCTTCATGCTCCAGCATGTCCCTGCTCTGAAGGAGACTGTGGGTCCTGAGGGCTTTTCACTCACAGCGTTATATGCAAGGGAGTTCTGGTCAGGTTTCAGAAAGACAGGAAGTCACTCACCCCATCTCTCTGCACAAATTTCAGGTTGTGTCATTGCTTACATAACCAGAAACTACTAGTTTTCTTAGTGAACACAATCTGTGAATGAAGGGCATCTTGATAGTAACCAGGATGGGGAGTCAGAAGTGATATATGCCTCTCTCAGAGTACCCTCTCAGACTTCCCCTTGAAGATCCCAATTTGCCACTGCTGGAGAGGGCAGGACTCTTGGAAAGGAGACCTAAAAAAGCAAATTGGGCAGACAAAAGAATACAACACATGGGGCCTCCCCGGTGGCGCAGCGGTTGGGCGCTGGGTTGTGAAGCTGCCCGCAGCCTCTGCGGCACCCGTTCGATCCCCGGCTGCTCCCAGGCCACCAAAGGAGGGTCCCACAAGGCTCGCAGACCTCTCCTGCTGCCCGCTGCTCCCCGGCCACCAAAGGAGGGTCCCACAAGGCACACAGACCTCTCCTGCCGCCTGCTGCTCCCCTCAGCAGTGTACTTTGGTCCTTCTGCCTGCTCTGCTCCCTGCTCTGGCTCTGGTGAATTCTCTCGCCCTCCCACGCTTCTGACTGTACCCAGTGCTTGAATAAATAAATAAATAAATAAATAAATAAATAAATAAATAAATCAATCTTTTTTTTTTTTTTTTAAAGAATACAACACATGACAACTTGAAAACTCAAGGGAAAATGACACTTCAAGCAGAGAAAAACTCTCCAGGATATAACCACCAAGATATGGAAGATCTTATTTTCCTATCAAATAAAGAGTTCAATATTGCCACAATAAAAGAAATTCAAAGAAATGTAAGAAGATGCAGAAAACAAAAGAATGCCAGAAGAAATAAAATTAATCAATAGAAATCAAAGTTTAAAAAAGAAAATTCGGGAGTTGCAAGATGCAAAGATATGAATAGACAAGATAAAAAATTCTGCTGAAAGCTATGAAAGCAGACTAGACCAAAAGGAAGATCAAAGCAGTGACTTGAAAATCATAATGCACAAAGGATTCAAAAGGGGAAGAGAGAAGGGAACAGAAAATTTATTCAAAGAAGTAATAGAGAAAAATACCTCAAACCCGTGGAAGGAACTAAATATACAAGTCTATGAAGCTAAAAGAACACCAAGTTACAAGCAAAATCCAACTTTCTGCTCTCTCCAGGAGACACAAAGTTCCAAAGGAAAACTTAGGCTGAAAGTGAAAGGTTGTAAAACAATTATACACAAATGAGACCTGAAAAATGACAGGGAAAGTCACACTTAGATATACGAGTTTCAACAAAAAGAAGGTAATAAGAGATAGTGATGGGCACTACATAAAGATAAAGGGATCAATACATCAGGGACACATAATATTTATCAGTATATATATATACCAAATGAAGAGCATCAAAATATATAAGGCAATTATTATAATATCTGAAATCAGACATAGGCAGAATCACAATATTAAAAGACTTCAATATCCCACTTTCAGCAATGGACAAATCAACCAGTCAGTAAACCAACAAGGTAATAATAGCATAAAACAAGAAATTTTAACACAGCGGCTTAACAGACATTTATAAAAAACTTCATTAACAAAACACTGAGTACACATTTTTCTCAAGTGCACGTGAAACATTCTCCAGAATTGACCACATGTTGGGTCACAAAACCTGAGTCACAAAACACATTCATAAAGATTTAAATAATATCAAGTTTCTTCTCTCTATACAATGGTATCAAACTAGATCAACGACAAAAAGAAATCAGAAAAACATATAATATGTGGAGACTGAACAATATACTACTGAATGACTGCTGGATTAATGAGGAAGTCAAAGAATAAAAAATTACCTAGAGATGAAAGAAAATGAAAATCATACCTTTCAGAAACTATGGGACACAGCAAAAGTAGAGCTTAGAATTATATTGTCATGAACCCACATTAAGAAAAAAAGAGACCTAATAATAAATAATATTTCCTATCACTTTAACAAACTAGAAAAAGAAGAAGAAAAGTCAAAAGTTAATTGAATGAAAGAAGTAGCATTAGAGCAGAAATAAACAAAATTGGCATAAAAAAGACAGTCCATATGATAAATGAAAAATAATCAAATAGATAAAACTTTAACTAAATTCAGTGTGAAAAATGGATAAAAGTATAATAAACAGAATCAGAAATGAAAGAGAAGAAATTACAAAAGACATTTCAGAAACACAGAAGATCACAAGCAATTGTTACAAGCATTTCTATGGCAGTAAATTGAATAAACTAGAGGAAACCTACAACCTCCCATTTTGAATCAGAAAGAAATAGAAAACCTAGACAGAACAATTACAAACAAGAATAGTGAAACAACAAAAGCCCAGGTGTAGATGGTTATACTAAGATACAAATTTTCAACAAATTCTTAGCAATGTGAATCCAACAATTCTTTAAAAGGATTACCTTGACCCACACCATGACCAAGTGGGATTCAAGGATGGTTCAACATCTGAAAATCAATTGACATAATCCACCACATCAATAAAAGGTAAAAAGCAAATAATCATTATCAATAGATTCAGTGAAAGTATTTGATAAGATTCAACATCCATTTATGATAAAAAAAACCTTGAAAAACAAGATAAATGGAACATATTTCAATATAACAAAGCCATATATGACAAACCCATAGATAACATTCTCAGTGGTCAAAAACTGAAAGCTATTCTACTAAGATCTGTCACAAGAGAGGGATGTTCACTTTTACCACTACTATTTTTTTTTTTTTTTAAATATTAAATTTTATTTTTATATTCCCCCATACAATTGCAAACGCCCCATTCTGACCCCAATCCTTCCCTCCCGCCCCCCACCCCCCAAAAAGTGTCTCTGGTTCATAGTTTTTTTGTTGATTTGATTTTCACTTTCTTATATTCATTTTCCTGGTCCCTTATTTAAGTTTTCTAGATTCCTGCTATGAGTGAGACCATCCGGTATTTTTCTTTTTCTTTTTGGCTTATTTCGCTGAGCATGATCCCTTCCAGTGCCATCCATGTTGCTGCAAATTGCATGTGTTTATCTTTTTTGAATGCTGAGTAATATTCCATGGTATATATGTACCACATCTTCTTGATCCAGTCATCTATTTTTGGGCATTTGGGTTGTTTCCAAAGCTTAGCTATTGTAAACAGTGCTGCTATAAACATAGGAGTGCAGGTGCTCTTTGGAATTGATGTTTCTGTGTCCTTTGGGTAAATACCTAGGAGTGGAATTGCTGGATCATATGGAAGCTCTATGTTTAGTAGGTCCAGAAATCTCCACACAGCTCTCCATAGTGGTTGGACCAGTTTGCACTCCCACCAACAGTGCACAAGAGTTCCTTTTTCTCCACATCCTCGCCAACATTTGTTGTTGCTAGTTTTTTTAATATGTGCCATTCTCACTGGTGTGAGATGGTATCTCATGGTAGTTTTGATTTGCATTTCCCTGATTACAAGTGATGTTGAACATTTTTTCATATGTCTGTTGGCCATTTGCATTTCCTCTTCAGAGAAGTTTCTTTTTAGCTCTTCTGCCCATTTTTTGACTGGATTATTTTCTTTGTTGTTGCTGAGTCTCATCAGCTCTTTGCAGATTTTTGTGATCAGTCCTTTACTACTATTTAACATAATATTGGAAGTCCTTGCCAGGGTAATTAGGTAAGAGAAGGATATAAAAGGAATCCAAATTGTGAATGAATATGTAAATTTATAATGATTTGTGATGGCATGATAATATACATACAGAACTGTAGAGATTCAACTGAAAATCTAATTGAAACAATCAATCAGTGCTAAAAATTGCAAGTTACAACATTTATAACACAAATCATTTGCTTTCCAATATGCAAACAATGAACTGGAAGAGAAAGAAATTAAGAAAGTAATCTCATTTATAATTACACCAAAATTACCTAGGAATCAACTTATTAAATGAGGTAAAGGAGACATTACAAAAAGAAATATAGAATACACAAAGAAGTGGAAAGGTATCCTTTGCTTATAGACTGGAATACACAGAGAAGTGGAAAAGTATCCTTTGCTCATGGACTGGAAGAATAAATACTGATTTTTTTTAACCAAAAGCAATATACAGATTCTATGTAAACCAAACCAAAGTTTCAGTGGCATTCTTCAAAGAAACAGAACCAAAAATAATGAAATTCATATGGAGTGACAAAAGACCTGAATAACCAAAGCAATCCTGACCAAAATAAGGAGGAATGGTGGAATCTCATTTCCACAATTCAAGCTATACTACCAAGTTATAGTAATCACAATAGTATGGTCCTGGAACAAAAACAGACACATAGACCAATGGAATAGAATGGAGAGCCAAGAAATAAGCCAAAATCTAGATGAATAGTTAATCAATGAAAAGGAGCCAAGAACATACAGTGGAGCAAGGAAAATCTATTCAATAAGTGGTATTGGGAAAATTGGACAACTGCATGCAAAAGAATGAATCTAGACCACTATCATAGCATACACAAAAATCAACTCAAAATGGATAAAACACCCGGCTATAAGACCTGAAACTATAAAACACATAGAAGAAAGCACAAGCAAAATACTACATGACATCGACTGTAAAGAAGTCTTTGTGAATTCATCCCCAGCAGCAAGAAAAACAAAATACAAACAATTGGGACTATGTTAAACTAAAAAAACTTCTGCATAATGAAAGAATGCATCACTATGACAAAAGACACCCACTGAATGGGAAAAAATATTTTCACACCATACTGCTGATCTAAAAAGAAGTCACAGAACTCAATCAAAAAAAACAAATAACCCAATCAAAATATGCACAGAAGAGGGGCCTCCCCGGTGACTCAGGCGGTTGAGCACACTACTGTGAAGCTGTCCGCAGCCTCTGCAGTGCCGGTTCTATCCCCGCAGGCCTCGGAGAAACTCACATGGTGAGCAGACCTCTCCTGTCTCGCCTGCTGCTCCTCTCGGCAGTGTATTTCGTCAGTCTGCCTGTTCTGTTCCCCACTCTGTCTCTGGTGAACACTCTCACCCTCCTGTGCATCTGGACTGTACCCTGGCTCTTGTATAAATAAAATAAATCTTAAAAAAAAAAAAATGCACAGAAGAGCTAAATAGCTACTTCTAGAATGAAGACATACAGAGGGCCTGCAAGCACACACACACACAAAAAATCTCATCACTTATCCTCAGGAAAATTTACATTGAAACCACAGTGAAATAACATCTTACACATGAGAATGGCCCGTATGAAGAAGAGCAGAAACAAGTGCTGGTGAGGATGTGGCATACACCATTGGTGGGAAGGCAAATTGATACAGCCTTTATGGAAAATAATGGACATTTTCTGAAAGTATTAAAAATAGGTCCACCATATGATTCAGCATTTCCACTCCTAGGTCTCCACTTAAACAGTGAAAAAACACTTATTTGAAGGAATATATGCATCCCTATGCTCATTTCACCACTATTAACAATAGCCAAGTTATGGAAATAACCTAAGTTCCCAAGGACAGGTGAATGGATTAAAAAAATCATATGTATATACACCTCAGCAACATCATTAAAGACTCATCACCCAAAGCAGTGATAGCAAAGGCAAAGGTAAACAGCTGGGACTACATCAAGTTAAAGAACTTCTGTACAGCAAAAGAGACAGTAACCAAAACAAAGAGACAAACCCAACGGCTGGGAGAAAACTTTTGCACACAACACTAATGATAAAGGACTGATCACAAAAATCTACAGAGCTGAAGAGACTCCACAAAAACAAAGTAAATAATCCAGTCAAAAAATGGGCAAAAGATCTAGAAAGGAACTCCTCCAAAGAGGAAATGCAAATGGCCAACAGGCATATGAAAAAATGTTCAGCATCACTTGTAGTGAGATACCATCTTACACCAGTGAGGATGGCACATACTAAAATAACTAGCAACAACAAATGTTGGCGAGGTTATGGAGAAAAAGGAACTCTCCTGCACTGCTGGTGGGAGTGCAAACTGGTCCAACCACTATGGAGAGCTGTGTGGAGATTACTCAACCTGCTAAAGATGGAGTTTCCATATGATCCAGCAATTCCACTCCCAGGTATTTACCCAGAGGACACAGAATCATTAATTCAAAAGGGCACCTGCACCCCTATGTTTATAGCAGCACTATTTACAATAGCTAAGCTATAGAAACAACCCAAATGTCCAAAAAATAGATGACTGGATCAAGAAGATGTGATACATATATACACCATGGAATATTACTCAGCAATCAAAAAAGATAAACTCATGCAATTTGAAGCAACATGGATGGAGCTGGAAGGGATCATGCTCAGTGAAATAAGCCAGAAAGAAAAAGAAAAATACCGGATGGTCTCACTCATAGCAGGAATTTAGAAAACCTAAATGAGAGACCAGGAAAAAGACTAATTATAATAAAGTAAAAATCAAAATCAACAAGCAACTATAAACCAGAAACACATTTCAGTGCAGTGGAGGAGGGATTAGGGTCAAAATAATGGGGATGGAACTGTATGGGGAATATAACCAAGATGAAAATGCATGTATTGTGCAAAAATGAAAAATGATGTAAAAATATATATTAAATAAATAAATACCCCTTCCCCCAAAATCATATGTATATACACTATGTAATACTACTTGATGGTTAAACAAGATGAACTTTTGCCACTTGTGTCAGCATGGATGGAACTGGAGGGGGTTATGTTTAGTGAAATAAGTAAAAAGGAGAAAAACAAATATCACATTGTTTCACTAATATGTGGTATACAAAGAAACAAAACAAAGTATTCATCAAAACATTCAATAAAAAACACTAGAAATATGTCTGTGGAATTAAGATTAATAGCTAGTGAGGGGGAGGGTAGAGAACAAAGTATGGAGAGGGCCCAGTGGACTATGCTGCAGGACTATGGGTAACTTGGTGGTACATGTGGGTTGGTGAAATCCATCTAAGGAGGTGTCATTCTATGTTCCTGGATCATATACATGTGTAAACCAATGTTAAGTAAGAAGAACAGTCAGGAGCAAACTTTGAGTTGATGGTGGTGCTTGCAGCCTTCTGGATAATAAGAAGGTGGGGCTTTCCATGATCCACCTTGTATGAAAGGGCTGATGGAAATAAGGGTGGTACTGGGGATTTTTGGCAGTTAAACCTGGACTTTTCGCACTTAAACTGCAGGGCTTTTTAAAATTAAACTACTGGGATTTTGGCAGTTACAAAGTTAGACTTTTGGCAGTTATGCTGCTGGGACTCTGGCAGTTAAACTAGCTGGGGCTTTGACAATTAGCTGCTGGCAAGACGGGATAAATGGAGAAGCCATCAGATTGCCATGTTTGGCTTTATGTTGGACCTCAGTCTCACCTCAGTTGACTGTATCTGGGGTAGGGCAAATGGCATCTGGTCATTTGCCAGTCTATATATACTGTCTCAGGTCTCCATTTTTCAAATCCTGTGTAAATGAATTCTGTTATTGTTTCTCATGCTATGTCTGGTTTGGAATCATGTCCTGTGTTCTTAAGAGCCTGGGCAAAGATCCACCGTCAACTCTGTCCCCTGGATTAATCGTATTTCATTACCTCAAAATTGCATAATGTTCCAACCCAACATTCTTTTAAAAGACAGAAAAAACTAACCCTCAGATGGTATTCAATCAATATAAAGATTCAGGAATCAAAATACAAAAGAAGCTCTTTAACAGTTTTGTAGATAACTAAATTAAATTATCTCATTTTAACCCACTTAGGGCATCAACCAGAAACCTAGTTTGTGCTTCTCTTTTTTAATTTTAAAAAAAGTCATTGATTTCCCCCAGTAAATGATGCAAATGGTGTGCTTTTTAAAGCAAATAACAAGATCCCTTCATCCCTTTGCTGGAATTTCAGAAAAAAACAAAATGATAATTGAGTTTTCCTTTTTTAAAAAAAGATTTATTTATTTATGCATACGAGAACTGAGGTTCAGGCCAGAGGTGCGGAGATGAGAGGATTCACCAGAGACAAGACTGACTGAAATACACTGCTGAGGGCAGCAGCGGGTGAGATGGGAGAGGTCTGCTGTGCCATATGGGCTGCTCCCTGGCCGGCCGGGGATTGAACTCATGCTTCAGAGGCTGCGGATAGTTTCACAGTGCTGTGCTTAGCCCCTTGCACCACCAGGGAGTCCCGGGTTTTCCTTATTTTTCCTGGACTTTTAGTTGTGTGACCTAAGTCCAGGTACCTAACTTCTGCATCTGAGTTTCTTTATCTGAAAAATGGGCATCATAATATCAACTGCCTCATTGGATTATTGTGAGGATTGAATGATTTAGAAGTAAATTGTATCTTAGAACCATGCCTGACATTGCAGGAAGTATTCATAAATTTTTAGTTCTCACTATTATTACAGTGGGTCAAGATCAGGAATGTACCTAAATTTAATTTGTGTTAGACATGGAATAGTTCTGTGATGTCATTTGATTGACCTGTCATGCTAAGAAGCTGGTTCTCTAGATTCCATTTATAGCCAATATACACCAAATGATATTTGTGTTCTATAGTTTTATTTGCACACATCTGTCTATGGGGTGGGCTTTGTATTCTGTCCCTATCCCAACATGTATTAGACTTGGAAAATTAGTTAATATTTCTAAGTTTCAATTTATTTATAAATTGGGGAACAACAGTACATATTTGACAGGGTTTCTTTGATGATTAAGTGAGTCAATGTATATGTAAATTCCTCATCACAGTGTGAGACTTAGAACAGCTTCAACTGAAGTTCTCCCATTTAAAATAGATAAGACGTTCCATCTACAATAATAGCACCAGTTATATAATATACATTGTTGAAGAAATGAGCCAATAGACACAAATGATGGGAAAAGGAATTTTACTAGGGAGGATGGGGTGAAAGGACAATATACCTGATCTTACAGATATGAGAGTAGAGGATAACTATAGAGTATGAAAGAGGAAGGATAGTATGATGGTAAAAGCCTGTTAATACAGTCAGATAGACTTGGGTGTGGCTCTTCACCACTTGTTATGAGACCTTGACTAGGTTACCAAATCTTTTGAGCCAGTCTTTTCAGAATTGGGTATAATAGGGATGTTATGAAATTAAAAGATAAAAATATAAGTTGTTTCCCACTGAGCAAAGTCATAAAATATCTCCATGAATAGTAATAACAGTTCTTATTTATAAAGAAATATTTTCTGTATTAAGGACTTGAGCTCCTCATTATCACACTCCTTTTAAGCATTCTCATTTCTATGCTAATGGGAAGGAGGAGATAAATGGAAATAAGGCCAGAAATAGGTAATCAAATATTTCAGAACTGAGCAATGGTGAAAGGGAAAAAGGCTAGGTCAAGTATCTTTGAATTTGTTGGCTAAAATAGCAAGCACTCTTGCTGTAAAGCCTAAGCTCTGAGACACAAGCATTTTTCTTTATCGCTTAAGCTGTTGGAGAAGAGGAAATAAAGTGGTGGTCATGTGGGACCTTCCCTTCCCCTCCCTCATCATATGGGGAAGCATGTAGGTGCATTGTGACTTCAACACTATGACATAATGATGCTGCAAGCGGGTGGGGTGATAACACTTTCTCAGGGTCATCATCTTTCCCTCACTTCCAGTCTCTTGGCAGGGTAAGGGCAGATGACAACCTGAAATCCAGCCAAGCCCATAGTTACAATCGCTGCCAAGATCAACTTTAGCAAATTGGAGGTGTCAGTAATCTTTAGGTTGTCCTCCTTTATTTCACCTATTTTCACCTTTTTAAAGGAGTATTTTGAAGTATGAATCAATGAGAAAAACAAGAAACATCCCATAGCCTCCCACTGCAGCACTGCAGTCAAGGTCTCCTGTTACATCAAGATATTTAGTCATTGGCCAACCAGTCATCTGCCAATTCATCATTTGCCAACCAGTCCTCGGCCATCCAATCATCATCAACCAGACCTTGGCCAATCAGGAAGGAATCAACTGGGCATGCACCAATCAAGCTTATCATACATGAACCAACCAAGCATAGGTCTGACAGGTATGAACTTATTTGGTATGAATCAAAAGGATATGAACCAATCAAGCATGATCCTACCTGATAGAAACCAACTGGGCATGAAAGAACCAGGCATGAGCCCACCAGATCTGAGGCAAACAGTCATTAGTCAACCAGGGCCCAGTCAATCAGGCATGTGGCAACCAAGCCCTTACCAGATAGGCATGAGACACACTTTCCCATGGCAACTAGGCCCAAGCCAACCAGGTATGAGGACACCTGGTATGGGCCAATCAGGCATGAGTCAACTGCAACTAGGCTCACATCAACACAGCACTGTTCAATCAGGTATGTGGCAACCATGTCCTATCCAACCAGGCATCAGACCTTTATGTCCAAGCCAATCAGGCATGAGGCAACCAGTTCCTAGTCAGCTAGGTATGAGGCAACCAGGCCCAAGCCAATCAGCAGTGAGACCAAGTTCTAGCCAACTAGATATCAGGCAACCAGGCCCAAGCCAATCAGACATGCAGCAGCCAAGCATGGATTCATTCCTAGTAAGACCTGCGGAAGCTCAAGACTGCCCAGAAATCCTGCATCTAATTAAAGTAAGCTTTTTTTTTCTCCTTATTCCTTGGAACTTATTAGTATTAGTTCAGGCCTGAGGGTAAGGAAGACATAGGCTGTATCTGAATCTTAACTCTGCTAATTATAAACAGTGTACACAACCTTCTGGAAGTTACTTAGCCTCTCTAAGCTTCATTTTCCACATCAAAAATAAAGATCATAGTACTATCTATATCAAAAGGTTGTTGAAATGGCTCAATAACTTAAAAATGATTACACATAAATTAATTGAGTTATAGCAGTGGGCTCAAAAAGTCAAGGAGGAACCAATGAATGGAAATTCCAGGGACCTAATGTATTGTACCTTCTGGGGAAATTTTAACTTCAAAAGAGGTTCTTAGGGAAAAGGAATGCTTAACTCAAATGAATGCCCTGTCAGTGATATAACTTCAGATATTAATGGCTAAGATCTTAGAGTAGTGAGTTTTGTTGTTTTTAACACTATAAATGTTTGTAGAATTTAATGATTGATTGTCCAGAAAGTAATATTTACCCACAACAAATGTTTCATACAATTTTACACAGTCTTTGATTCCTGAAGGCCATCCATATACTGTCTCCTGAAGTCCATGAAATGGGTTAAAATTTTCTGGCTTAAAAATTCATTTAGGGCAACAACTTCTTAAGGGACTATCCTACACTTCTAAAATACAAAAGATAATGTAAACCAATGTTACTTAAATAAAAATATTAATAAAAGTAAGTTAAATATTAAAAAAAAACAAATTAAAATTCATTTTAATGGTATTCCTGAAACTCATTCCAGTACAGTAAAGGAAACAATATAATAGCCATAGTTACTATGCCAAAGTTCTGCAGCATTGAATACAACAATTATGTGACACACAACTTAAACAATTCCATATAAAAACAGCATCTCAGGGCCTCCCTGAGATGCAATCCACAAAGCTACACACAGCCTTTGCAGCACGAGTTTGATCCCCAACCAGGGAGCTACCCACATGGCACAGCAGACCTCTCCTGACTCGCCCACTGCTCCACTCAGCAATGTATTTCAGTCAATCTGCCTGTTCTCTTCCCCACTGTCTCTGGCGAATCCTCTCACACCCCACACCTCTGGCTTGTACACCAGTTCTTGTATGCATAAATAAATATTTTAAAATAAAACAGCAGCTCAGATATTTTAATGTAATAAATACCTGGATGGAGCAAGATGCAGATTATAGATAAAAAAAAAGAGTTTTGTAATGAAAAGGCTTTCATGAACTAGAATATATAAATCTCATTTAAATAAGGCCATTTGTGTTCCATTTGATCAGAGAATGTGTTTTCATGGCCAAGATAAAATAAGTTTCCTAAATGAAATACATATTTTATATTTTAAGAAGTGGGGTACAGGCCAGAGTTGCGGGGGGTAAGATTCACCAGAGAAAGCGAGGAGCAGAACAGGCAGATGTACTGAAATACACTGCTGAGGGGAGCAGTGACAAGACAGGAGAGGTCTGCTGTGCCATGTGTGTTGCTTCCCAGCTGGCCGGGGATTGAACTCGCGCCTCACAGGCCGCGAACAGCCTCACAGGGCTGTGCTCAACCCTCTGCGCCAGCAGGAAGGCCCAAAATACATGTTTTTAAATGGTGCTAGGCACTATTACAGTTCTGTAAGAACTGGGTTATCTATCCTTCCATACCTTCCTTTCTATTCTATCCCCACAAATTCCACATAATTTCTTTAAATGGTATTAATCTGCATGATTAAATCATAAATCAAAGTGCTACACATAACATGTTAATTATTCTAGAAGCAGAGATTTTCAGGTAGAAAATAACTCTAAAGAATTTTTGGTAGCTTTGTATCTGACACTTGGTTAGGAATTAATAAATTTATTATTGAATGACAGCGAATCTATATCCTGAAAACTTACCCCCCTTAGCTTTCCAAACAAGGCTATTGCTATCACCAAGTGAAAAAGACCTCACTGGACCTACCACTTCCATAAACCTGTATCTGTGGCGTTTTAATTTGCTTCATGTTCCTGGATATACAGCATATGTTTCTTGGGAATAATTTTCATGAGCACTCAGTATAGAAAAAATAATAGAAAAGTTACTTATTCTGTATCACAGACATGAATGTTAGCTTTGAGCTTCATGTTTTTCTTGTCTTAACCCAGGTTCACTTGCTAAAACTGCAAAACAGTCTCTCTTTGCAAAGGAATTTCAGTTTACCACCATAGGAATTCATTGCTTAGCTGGGTATTTTGCAGGTTTCATTTACCATGCTGCTACAAAAATTCTTCCAAGTATCTTCTGTATGCTTCAATTTTATCTTATTCCCAATCACTACATGACAACATTATTTGGGGATCTGGTCATTTCACTGCTAGGTAGTAATGACTTCTTGCTTACCAGACTTTCCATTAAAACTTTTTATTAGGGTCATTCTCCAAAGGGCTCATTTTGGACCTTTGATGATCCACAGATAAGTGCTATGTAGCATTAGTATTTGATTTTTGTTCATTGTACAACATCAAGTGCATATAACTGAAAGGTCATGTGCTAAATACTGCAAAGAATATAGGGATTATTGAATTATAGTCACTGCTCTTAAGGAGCACAGTGTTTCAGGGCAGGTGCTCTACACTATAACCAAAAGGCTCAAAACTCCATTGGGCTTTGGTTACCTTTAGATAATTTTTTTTTACCAAATGCTCAACATAATCTGGCTCTTGCTGTCTTCTTTATAAATTTTTAAATTCTAGTCAAAATCCCCAAATTTTCACATGAAAGAATAAATGAGTTTTCTAGAAAATTCCAAAACTAAGATTAATGAGGAGAAATGATCCTTACCAGACATTATAAAGCTACAATTAAAATACTATGATAACCTCTTACCATAGATGCATAGGTAGATAGATCAAAATAGAGATGGATCAATGGAATAGAATGGAGAATCTGGTAGTTCTCTTAAGTACATATGAAAATGTAGTATATGATATGGAGAACATTTCAACTCAATTAATATATGATGGGTTATTCCATAAGTGGTGTTGGGAGAATTGGGAGGAAAAGATATAGGTAAAATTCCACCTCACTTCTTACACCAAAAAAACTTCCAAATTAATAAATGTTAAGAACTAAAAATCAGACGCAGGGTAGTGCCCTTCTGACTCACCATTTTAGAATAGGGATCTTTGTCTTTGCATCCGGCACCACTGAGACTGCTTGGAACTGGGAAAGGGCTGCACTCACACCCAGAGGTGAGCTGAAAAGCCCCCACACGCCAGGCCCCATCTGGCCACCTCCAGTTGGAGCCCAGAGGGGGATCCAGCCACCACTGGGGCAGACTGCGGGCACAGGGAAATGCCCTTTTGACTCGCCATTTTAGAATAGGGATCTCTGCCTTTGCATCCCACACCACTGAAAATGCTTGGAACTGGGAAAGGGCTGCCCCCACAGCCAGTGGTGAGCTGAAAAGCCCCCTCATGCCAGTCCCTGTCTGGCTGTCAGTCGGAGCCCAGAAGGAATTCAGCCACCACCCAGGCAGGGAAGCGCCCTTCTGACTCACCATTTTAGAATAGGGATCTTTGACTCCAGAACCCACTGAAACTGTGTGGAATTAGGAAAAGGTGGCCCCCACAGCCAGAGGTGAGCTGAAGGCACCCACAAGCCAGGCCCCACCTGGCAGGGAGTCGGAGCCCAGAGCGGGATCCAGCGATTTGGAGCCCAGTGGGCTATCCAGCCACCCCACCTCCAGGGCAGTCTGTGGGACCTCAAGACACACCTTTGGAATAAAACAAATACAGAAGGAGAAGACATACTGTGACAGCGACCATTAGCATATTCATAGTACCACTGCCCTACTACACTTCTGGCACAACAGTATTTGACTCCATTGGACCACCAATTTCCAACATCCCAGAAAATGCACACCAAAAAGATGCCAGCCAGTACCAGATACACAGTGTCCCAATGCATAGGACAAATTAGAAGACAAGCAGCAGGGAGAAGAAAAACTACAAGCAACCAAGCAAGTCCTCAGGGAAAAGACACCACAAAAAGAAAATCACCCACCAGAATGCAACAACACTAAATTGGAAGAACTCCTGAACCTTCCAGAAAGAGAACATAAAATTGCCATGATTAAAAACTAACAGAAGTCATAAAGGAAAACAATGATAAGGGAAAAATAATCAATGGTCAGAAGAATGAAACTGAGTCCCTAAAGAGGGAAATGAAAGAAATGAAGGAGATCAAAGGATTAATGGAGGAGCTAAAGAAGTCTGGGAAAAGCAGTGAAAACAGAATATACAAAATGTAAGAACAAATAAGTACTCTTGAAGACACAGAAATAAAAAGAACCAAAACAGAAAAGGAAAGAGAAGTATGAAGAATAAAGAATGAAGAAAAACTTCGGGAACTATTTGATTCCATGAGGAAAGGAAATATAAGAGTTATAGCAATCCTAGAAGGAGAGGAGGGAGACATAGGAACAGAGAAAATATTCAAGGAAATAATTGAAGAGAACTTCCCAAACATGAAGGAGTTAAAAATAGACATACAAGAAGCAAGAAGAACACCAAACATCCACGATGAAAGGAAAAATACAGCAAGACACATAATAGTAAATCTCCCAAGAATCCAAGAAAAGGAAAAAATAATGAAGCTGATAAGAGGGAAGAAACAGATAACATACAAAGGAAAACCAATCAGGCTGACATCAGACTTCTACCAAGAAACACTATGGACAAGGAGAGAGAGGAGGGACATAGTGAACAAACTCCAAGACAACAAACACCAACCAAAAATACTCTATCTTGCAAAGCTTTCCTTCTTCTATGAAGAGAGAATACGGATCTTCCCAGACAAACAGAAACTCCGGAATTTCATTATGACGAACCCCCCCCCAACTCCAAGAAATACTACAAGGAGTCCTAAAGCCAGAACCAACAGAGGGATGAAAAAGAATGAAACAAGACAAAAAAAAAATAAAACCAGACAAAAGACAAATAAAATGGCAAATACAGACAATAACATATCAATATTAACTCTAAATGTAAATGGACTAAACTCTTCTATTAAAAAGACACAGAGTTGCAGGCTGGATTAAGAAACATAACCCAAACTTTTGCTGTCTCCAGGAAACTCACTTAACTACAAAAGATAAAAATAGACTGAAAGTAAAAGGATGTAAAACAATCCTACAGGCAAATGGACTAAAAAGAAGGAAGGGACAGCTATACCTATATCAGATAAAACAGATTTCAAATTCAAAAATGTAAAAAGAGACCCCAACGGTCACTACATTCTGATCAAGGGGATAATACTTCAAGAAGACATAATACTCATTAACATACACTCACCAAATGAAGGAGGACCAAAATATACCAGACAACTATTATCATCTCTGAAAACAGACTTCAGAGAAAACACATATGTAGTAGGAGACTTCAACACACCACTATCAACAATGGATAGATCAACGAGACAAAAAATAAGGACACTAAAGCTCTAAATAAGGATCTAGACCTCATGGGCTTAACTGACATCTATAGAGCACTAAACCCAAAAGAGTCTGACTACACATTTTTCTCAAGTGCACATGGATCATTGTCCAGGATCAATCACATACTGGGACACAAGACAACAGATACACCAAGATTGAAATCACACCAATCATCTTCTCTGACCAGGAAGGCATCAAACTAGAAATAAACCATAAAAAGAAGGCAAGGAACTCTCCGACCTCATGGAGATTGAAACTCACACTATTGGGAGACCACTGGACTAATGAGATCAAAGAAGAAATTAAAAAAAAAATACTTTGAGTTGAATGTCCAGGAGGACACCAATTTCCTAAATGAATGGGATGCAGCTAAAGCAGTAATAAGAGGAAAGTATATAGCAATACAGGCTCACATTAAGAAACAAGAAAGAACTAAAAGAAACAACCTAATCTCAAAGCTCAAAGAACTAGAAAAAGAAGAACAAAAACCCCTAAAACCAGTAGAAGAAAGGAAATAATAAAAATCAAAGCAGAAATAAATGAAATATAAACTAAAAAAAAAAAATCCAAAAGATCAATGAAACCAAAAGTTGTTTATTAAACAAAATTCATTTATTTTTTTAAAGATTTATTTATTCATACAAGCACAGGGCACAGTCAGAAGCACGGAAGGGTGAGAGAATTCACCAGAGCCAGAGCAGGGAGCAGAACAGGCAGAAGAACTGAGGTACACTGCCTTAGGGGAGTAGCGGGCACGGTAGGAGAGTTCTGCACGCCATGCGGGATCCTCGCTGGTGGCCAGGGATTGAACCAGCACCGCAGAGGCTGCGGGCATCCCCGCAGCCCAGTGCTCAACCGCTGCGCCACCAGTGGAGGCCCTATTAAACAAAATTTAATAAATAAAATAGAAAGACCCCTAGCCCGGCTCACAATGGAAAAACGGGAGAAAGAACAAATAAATAGGATCACAAATGAAAGAGGAGAAATCACAACAGACACAGCTGAAATCAAAAGAATAATAAGAAACTACTATGAACAGTTATATGCAAACAAGCTCAAAATCTGAAGGAGGTAGACAAATTCTCACAACTTTACAATCGCACAAAGCTAGATAAAGAGGAAATAGAACACCTAAATAGCCCAATTACAAGCACTAAAATTTAAATGGTAATCAAACCCTCCCCAAAAACAAAAGCCCAGGACCAGATGGATTTACAAGTGAATTCTACCAAGCATTTAGAAACGAATTAGTGCTTATCCTTCATAAACTCTTTCGAAAAATTGAGAAGGAGGGGATAATACCAAACACATTCTATGAAGCCAACATTAC
Organism: Talpa occidentalis; assembly: GCF_014898055.3. NCBI lineage: Eukaryota > Metazoa > Chordata > Mammalia > Eulipotyphla > Talpidae > Talpa > Talpa occidentalis. The sequence goes on from NW_023601543.1 coordinate 39,684,887, forward strand.
ACAACAAAACCAAACAAGGACAACACACAAAAAAGAAAACTACAGGCCAATCTCTCTAATAAACACTGTTGCAAAAATCATCAATAAAATTTTAGCTATAAGAATCCAATAATGTATCCATAAGATAATTCACCACAACCAAGTAGGATTTATTCCAGACAAAAAGATGGTTCAACATATGAAAATCAATTGATGTAATCCAACACATCAACAAAAGGAAATATAAAAACCATATGATAATATTAATAGATGCTGAGAAAGCTTTCAACAAACTACAACACCCATTTATGATAAAGGCCCTTGAAATTCTTGGGATACAAGGAACATACCTCAACATCATAAAGGCCATATATGACAAACCCATAGCCAATATCATTCTCAGTGGTGAAAAGTGAAAAGCATTTCCATTAAGATCTGGAACAAGACAAGGATGCCCACTCTCAGCCACTGCTTTTCAATACAATACGGGAAGTCCTAGCCAGAGCAATAAGACAAGAGAAAGACATACAAGGAATCCAAAGAGGGAAGGAAGAATTCAAACTATCACTATTTGCAGAAGATATGATAATATACATACAGAACCCCAAAAACTCCACAGAAAAACTAATTGAACTAATCAGCTTATAAACAAGGAGGAGACAAAATCAACACACAAATATCAGTAGCCTTCCTATACACAAACAATAAATCTGAAAAGGAAGAAATCAAGAAAACCATACCTTGTATTATTGAAACAAATAAATCAAATAATTGGGAATAAACCTAACAAAAGAGATAAAGGGCCTAAACCAAGAAAACTACAAAACATTGTTAAAAGAAATAGAAGAAGACACAAAGAAATGGAAAGACATCCCCTGCTCATGGATTGGAAGAATTAACATTATCAAAATGGCCATCCTACCAAAAGCAATTTACAGATTCAATGCTATTCCCATAAAAATTTCAATGTCATTCTTCAAAGAAATAGAACAATTATTGATGAAATTCCTATGGAGCCACCAAAAACCCCGAATAGCCAAAGCTCTCCTGAAAAAAAAAGAAGAGAATGGAGGCATCACACTCCCAGACTTCAAACTATACTACAAAGCCATAATCATCAAAACTGCATGGCATTGGAACAAGAACAGACACACAGATCAATGGAACCAAATAGAAAATCCAGAAATAAACACACAGATTTACAGTCAACTAATCTTTGACAAAGGAGCAAAGAATATGCAATGGAGCAAAGAAAGTTTGTTCAATAAATGGTGCTGGGAGAACTGGGTCACTACATGCAAAAGAATGAAGCTTGACTACTACCTCACGCCATGCACAAAAACCAACTCAAAATGGATTAAAGAACTAGACATAGACCTGAAACCATAAAATATGTAGAAGGAAATAAATATAGGCACAACACTATGTGACATATACCTCAGTAATATCTTTAAAGACTCATCACCCAAAGCAGTGATAGCAAAGGCAAAGATAAACAGCTGGGACTACATCAAATTAAAGAGTTTCTGTACAGCAAAAGAGACAGTAACCAAAGCAAAGAGATAACCCAATGGCTGGGAGAAAATTTTTGCACACAACACTAATGATATAGGACTAATCACAAAAATCTACAAAGAGCTGAAGAGACTCCACAAAAACAAAGTAAATAATCCAGTCAAAAAATGGGCAAAAGATCTAGAAAGGAACTCCTCCAAAGAGGAAATGCAAATGGCCAACAGGCATATGAAAAAATGTTCAGCATCACTTGTAATGAGATACCATCTTACACCAGTGAGAATGGCACATACTAAAATAACTAGCAACAACAAATGTTGGTGAGGATGTGGAGAAAAAGGAACTCTCCTGCACTGATGGTGGGAGTGCAAACTGGTCCAACCACTATGGAAAGCTATGTGGAGATTCCTCAATCTGCTAAAGATTGAGCTTACATATGATCCAGCAATTCCACACCTAGGTATTTACCCAGAGGACACAGAATCATTAATTCAAAATGGCACCTGCACCCCTATGTCTATAGCAGCACTATTTACAGTAGCTAAGCTATGGAAACAACCCAAATGTCCAAAAATAGATGACTGGATCAAGAAGATGTGGTACATATACACAATGGAATATTACTCAGCAGTCAAAAAAGATAATCTCATGCAATTTGCAGCAATATGGATGGATCTGGAAGGGATCATGCTCAGTGAAATAAGCCAGACAGAAAAAGAAAAATACCGGATGGTCTCACTCATAGCAGGAATTTAGAAAACCTAAATAAGGGTCCAGGAAAAATACTAATTATAATAAAGTAAAAAGAGATACAGTATGGCCGGGGGTGGGGGGTACAAGGGATTAGGGTCAAAATAAGGGGCGTGGGAATTGTATGCAGAATATAACCAAGATGAAAATGCACACATTGTGCATAAATGAAAAATGATGCAAAATATATAAAATAAAAAAAAGAGCTTAAAATCAATTAGTGGTTAACAGATATGGGAGGTAGGGGCAGGCGGGTAGAATGGGTAACGATGGTCAAAAGGTTAAAACATCCAGTTGCAAAATAAATACGTTCTGGGAATAAAATATACTACATGGCAACTATAATTAATAATGCTATACTATATATATATGAGAGTAGCTAAGAGGATAGAACTTATAATATATCACAAGAAAAAAATGGGGCTCTGTGAAATGATCAATATTAAATTTATTGTGGCAATAATTTCACACACACAATATATCATTATATTGTACACCTTGAACTAATACAATGTTATATGCCAATTGTAGCTCAATAAAACTGGAAAAAAATTAAAATTTGATTTTGAGCAACTATTTTTATTTTTATATGAAAGTGGGGAATTCCTTTCCAAGCATAAGTTCCAAACCACGATGAATTAATCAGAATGTGTTAAAATTGATATTGTGAAAAGGTAAATAAGGTCTAAAGTTTAACTGAGAAAAATGCCTCAGAAGCAAACACTACAGAGTTCTCTGTAAAGCCCATGAGCTTTCTAATACATACTTTTTGATGTGCTAACATTGGTTTACAACACTGTACATGAGTCAAAGGTCCATAGTGCTCTACCATAATCCATTGTGCCCCCTCTGCTTCTGGAGTTCTCAATTTTACATACACTTTGTGATACATACCTAAAATGCTCAGAAACTCTTTTAGATTTACTTATTTGTTTCCTGCTTTATTCAAGGCTAATTACTTGAAAAATTGACCTTCCTATGAGTGAAGTATTGACAATCTCTGTATATATACCTTTGTTTCATGAGCTGTTTTAAAGTTTCTAGATGACTGCGATTAGTTTTTGACTCACTTTTTAATACTGTCTTGGACATCATATGCTAGCAAATGCTCCATAAAAACTTCATGATTACCATCTTAAGAATTTGTTATTAAACCATAAACTGAAAGTTTTCTCTACTTTAACAGGAATTGGCTGCCTGTGAAAATATGCTAGATGCAGTTAAGTTAACAACAACAGGTAAGATATTCTATGGTAGTTTCAGATCTAGAAAAAGAAAAATTGCAAAATGTATGTATATAGTAATATACGTGCCTAGATGTGTGGAAGCTGTTATTCTTGGTATACAAGAAGGGTTATATTAATTGTATCTATATGTACAGTACATAAATTTGACAGTGATATCAGTGCTCCACCACTTTATATTTCCACATTTTTAAAATATGCTATGAGCTTTTATGTCTTTGAAGCTGCAATAGATTTCAACTAAATTTTGAATGTAGAATGAGATGTGTAATTAGTCAAAAAAAGCATAATTTGATACCCAATGAAATAGATGAAAAAAGCAAAAATGATAGAATTATTTGAAGATTTTTATTATATGTTGATAGCTAGTAGTATTAATATAGTAGTGTGTCATGTTGTATTGGAATTTTTAGGCAGCAAATAACACTAACAGAAGAGATTATTAAGGCTTATAAAATTATATTTGGAATCTATAGGAATTTGAGGGTCAACTTTATCATTTCTGTGAGAAGGGATGTTGGAATTTTGATAGGGACTGCATTGAATCTTTACATTGGCTTTGGATAGTATTGGCAATGTTAGATGTCATCTTCTTCTCATCTATGAATGCAGAATATCTTTTAATTTATTTAGCACTTTCAACAATGTATTGTAGTTTACAGTAAGCACGTATTTTGCTGTATTGGTTAGATTTAGCCCCAGGTATTTTATTATTTTAGGGTTTATTGCAAATAGAATTGCTTTCCTAATTTACTTTTTGTGGTTGTTCTTTGGTAGTGTATATGATCAAAACTGATTTGTTTGTTCATATTTGTAGCTTTCAACTTTGCCAGAATTATTAGCTCTGGCAGTTTTCTTTTGTATTATTTCAGTAAGATCATGTCACTTGCAAATAGAGATCATTTTACCTGTTTCTTTCTAATCTGGATGGCTTTGACTTTTTTTTTTTTTTTTTTTTTTTTTTATGTGTGTGTGTCAAATATCTTCCCTATAGCTTAATGTTGAATGGCAGAGGTGAAACTGGGCATGTTTGTATTTTTCACTTTAGGGGGGATGCTTGCACTCACAGTGACTGTGAAGTTAACTTTTTTAAAGTACCTTTTTATAATGCTGAAGAATTTCCCTTTATTCCTAGTATTCTGAGGGCCTTTATCATGACATGGTATTTCATTGTGTGTGTGTGTGAAATTTTGCATTGATTCATGATCATGTGTTATCTTCCTTTGTTCTGTTAACATATAGTATATTGAATCATTTTGATCCTAGGATAATTCACATTTTGTCATTCTGAATTATCCTTTAAGTGTGCACTTGGGTTCAATTTGTTATTTTGTTGAGGAATTTCGCATATATATAACCAAAGGATATTCATCTATAATTTTTATTTCTTATGCTATATTTACCTGTTTTGGGTGTCAGAGTAATGCTGGCTTCATAAAAAGAGTTTAGGAAGCATTCCCATCTCAATTTTTTTTTGTACATGTTTGAGGATTAATGCTAATTCTTAAATTTTTGGTAGAACTCACTGCGATGGTGCATGGGTAAATTGGTGAAGGAAATTCTGTGGAGACTACACCTGAGGGGGGGAACAAACATTGTTTAAAATGAACAATGATGTAAAATATATATAAATAAAAAAAAAAAAAAGAACTCACTGTGAAATCATCTGGTAGTCCCTGGTGTTTCTTTGCTGGGAATTTTTGATTACTTATTCAAACTCTTTACTTGCTATAGGTCGTCAGATTTTATATTTCTTCTTGAATCAATTTAGATAATTTGTAAGTTTCAAGAAATTTTTTCATCTTTTCTAAGTTGTCTAATTTGTTTACAATTCACAGTAATTCCTCACAATTTTTTTCATCTCTGCAAGGCCAGTAGCAATGGTTTCATTTCTGATTTTATGTTTTTTTGTTTTTAAGATTTATTTATTCATGCATCCAGAAACTAGGGTACAGGCCAGATGTGTGGGAGGGTGAGAGAATTCACCAGAGACAGAGCGGGGGACAGAACACAGACTGACTGAAATACACTGCTGAGGGGAGCAGCAGGCGAGACAGGAGTGGTCTGCTGCACCATGTGGGTATCTCCCTGGCTGCACTGCAGAGACTGCAGACAGCTTCACAGCACTGCTCTCAACTGCCTGCTCCAGGGAGGCTCCTCATTTCTGATTTTAATTACTTATATACTCTCCTTTTTTTCTTAGTCTAGTAGTCAATTTTGCTCTTTCCAAAGAACTAACTTTGGTTTCAAATCTATTGCATTTCTATGCTCTATTTGGCTTATCTCTACTAGAGATAAACTTTATTGTTTATTGTTACCTTCCTTCTCTTAGCTGTGGATTTAGTCTGCTCCATTTTCTAGCTTATTAAGGTGAAAGGTTAGGTTATTGCTTGAGATTTTTCTTTTCTTAGTATAGGCATGTATAGCTATAAAATTGCCTCCAAGCATTATTTTTAGTGTATCCCATAAGTTTTGTACGTTGCATTTCCACCACGATTTCTTCTTACCCACTGGTAAGGAGTGTGTTGTCAAATTTCCATGTGTGATTTTCCCAATTTCCTTTCTGTTGATTTCCAGCTTCATTATATTATGGTTGGAAAAGATACTTTGTGTGATTTCAATCTTTCAAAATTTATTAACTTTTTTTGTGGCCTAATATCTGGCTTATGCAGGAGCAAATCCCATATGCACTTGAGAAAAATGTATATTCTGTTAGGTGGAGTGTACTGCATATTTTTGTTAGGTCCAGCTGTTATACAGTGTTGCTGAAGTAATCTGGTAATTTGTCTTCTAGTTTGTTATTCAGTACATTATTGAAATTAAGGTATTGAAGTTTCTTACTATCATTATAGAAGTGTCTTTACAATTTTGACATTATCTACTTTGTATATTTTGGATTTCTATTGTTTGGTGCAAAAATGTCTATCAGTGTTTTTATCTTCATGGCAAATTGACTCTTATCATTAATAATTTCCTTCCTTGTCTCTTTAAACAGTTTTTACTTGTCTGTATTGTCTGATATTAGTACAGCCACCCCACACCCTTTTGAATACTCTTTGCATGAAATTTTTTCCATCATTTCATATCAACATGTGTATGTTTTTAATTATAAAGTCTTATAATCAGCATATAATTAGATCATATTTTTTAGCCCATTCTGCTAATCTGTCCTTTGACTACAGCATTTAATCCATTTACATTTAATTACTGGTGAGGGACTGTTACTACTTTGCTATTTGTTTTCCATGTGCCAAATAGCTAATTTTGTCCCTCATTTCCTCCACTACTACCTTCCTTTTTTGTTTGATTTTTGTAGTGAAATGTTTTAATTCCCTTTTCCATTTCCTTGTGCCTATTCTATAAATTATCCTCTTTGTAATTATCAGGGGATTACATTTACATCCTTAAGTTTTAACAATCTAATTTGAATTTATACCAGTTTAACTTCAATACTATACAAAAACTTCTATACATCTGTCCCACTTATATGTTACTGATCTCAGAGATGACATCTTTATATATTGTGTACCCAGCAATATACACTACTAATTTTATATATTTGTGATTTTAAGCATGTAGAACATAAAAAATGGAGTAACAAAGAAAATTAAAATAACATTAGTTCTTCAATCACCCATGTATTTACCTTTAACTAGACTTCACTTTTATCTTTATTTCTTCATATAACTTTGATTTACTATCTCATTTCAACCTTTTAGCATTTCTTGCAGAGCAGTGTGTGTGTTTTCTTTTTTAATCTTGGATATCCTAATTTCTCCATTTTTGAAGGATGGTTTTGGTGGACATATAATCATCAGTTGATAGGATTATCACCCCAAAGAAACCCTCTCCCATCCCAACATTTTTACTGTTTCAATGTACTGCCTTCTGGCCTCCAAGCTTTCTGATGAGAAACTGAATGATAATCCTATTGAAGATTCATTGTATATGACCAGTTGCTTTTTTCTCTTGCTGCTTTTAATATTTCCTCTTTGTCTTTCAACAATATGGTTATTATATGTCTTGGGAGGGGTCTTTTGGGTTAATAATAATTGGAGTTTGTTGAGCTTGGATTTGCAGAATCATGTATTCTGTCAATTCTGGTGATTTCAGTCATAATATCTTCAAATAGTCTTTTCCCCTCATTTTCTTTTTACCTTCTGAGAGTCCCATAATGTATATGCTGGTCCACCTGATGGTGCTCTACAGATCCCTTATACTTGTTTACTTTTTGTCTTCTTTTATTTTTTTGTTCCTCAGATTTGATTTCAATTGTTCTATCTTCAAGTTCATTGTTTTTTTTTTTCCTTCTGCTTGCTCAAATCTGATTTTGAACACTTACCATGCTGTTTTCATTTCAGTTATGATTTTCAGCTTCCAATTTTTTTGGTGAGCATTCTTTCTCATAGTTTCTATTTCTTTGTTGATATTACATCTTGATCATATATCTTTTTCCTGTCTTTGTGCATGTTTTCTTTTAGCTCTTTGAACAGTTTTAAGACAGTCATTTAAAAATACTATTGCCAATAATGCTGGATCCTATTACCTGTCACTACTGAAAGCCAAAAAGCAGAGACAGGAGTTCAATCTATAAGAAGTGTATTTATTTAGGTAGCTGGCCAGCAACCTGAGAATGGTGGGCATGTCACCCTGAAGAAAGCATTCTCACACCTCATTTCTCACTATTTTATAGTTAAATTAACAAAAATAGTTATCAGGGTAACTATTAACAGTTAATCAGGATAGCCATCAGAGTTGAATCAGTTTATCAGAACAGCTTGTTATAGTATATGTTCTTGGTATTCGTCATGTAAGCCCCCAGAACTTGTTATCAGCCTCTGGGTTAAGTTGGTCTTGGTACATGCTGGCCTGCTTGGTTAATTTCCGATGGCATCAATGTCTGGCATTCATTTGGGCAACATTGGGGAAGGATCCTCGGTTCAAAGCAAGAGTTTTAGTTTAAAGAAAACATGATTAGTCATATAGTTTATATGTACAGCCTATGCTATGTATTCCTATACTGAGTGGTGCCCTTCCCTTTCTCCCTAGCCCCCTTCACTATTTGTCTAGTAAATATGAAATCTGGGCTTCCTAAGGTATGTGTCCTTTTATTTTTATTTCCTGAGGGCCATACTTTCAAATTTCTGTTTATGCCTTGTGATTTTGTTGTTGTTCTTATTGAAAACGACATTTGAAACTTCTGTGTTAACTTTGGAAATGAAACCCTCTCTTCGCTAGAGATTGCTTTTTTAAAAAAATATTATTTATTTATGCATACAAGAGCTGTAGTACAGGCCAGAGGTATGGGGGGGGGTTGGCAAGAGGATTCACCAGAGACAGAGTGGGGAACAGAACAGGCAGACTGACCGAAGTACACTGTTGAGGGAAGCAGCAGGTGAGCCAGAAGTCTGCTGTGCCATGTGGGTTGCGATTGCTTTATTGATATAGGGCATCTTTGTATCAGAGATCACAGATTTGAATGAATAAGGTATTCTGAGGTCTTTTCTATGTCTGTACTTTGTCATGCATGGTAGCTTTCTAGATTTCCCTGTATATATGGTTGTTTCTGAATGTCCAAAAAACAAGTTTCTCCTGGAAGCAGCTTTAGTTAGTGGAGACTGGAAAAATGGTGTCTAAACTTCAAGACCTCACCTCAGTGTTCAGAGTAGCAACCCACAATCAGAAAACAGAACTCCAATATTTGGAGGATAAAGTCCTTATTGCCTATCCCAGCTCCAGAAAACCACTCTGAAAAATTTAGTTTGCTGTCCCCTCAGTTATCTGTCATGTGGTGAGGGTTTGGGGATGGGCTGTCAGAAAGCTGCTACTGAATTGATCAAAATAAACAGCATTTTACCAGCTAAGCTATCCTCTGCAAGTTGCAAGTGTTCAAATAAGCTCTAGTTTAAACATGTTAACTTTGGAAAGTTTCTGAGACTAATTGCACATGTGAAGAAACAAATTTCTGGTGTTGCTTATTTCCCCATCTTCTCTCTATTGCAAATTTTCTAACATTTTATGTGAATTGATATTTCAGATTTACTAAGGGATGGCTTTGGGGACAATCCCCTTTTCTATTGTCTCATTGCAGAAGTACACAATCAACAAAAAACATCAGGTAAAATAAATCATTTTCCAACATAATCTGGAGTATATTTTCTCTACCCTGAAAACAAAGTACAGATACTTTGTTATACTTTGATAGCATGTAAGTACTACTGAGCAAAGATGAATAAAAGTACATAAACACACTTTTTTAAAAAAGAAAATGTACCTGTCATATATGCATAGAAAAAAATTTGAAAAGGTGTACTTTACATTGAAAAGATTATTTCTTAAGATTGTATTATAAGAGACTTTGCCCTTCTATATTTTTACTTATGTGTTTTTAGAAATTTTATTCAGTGACCTTTATTTTATGTTTTGATTACTATGGTTTTGTAGTAATAGTCTGGGAATGTGATATCACCATCCTTCCTCTTTTTTGTAAGCATTTCTTTGACTATTTGGGGTCTTTTGTGGTTCCATATGAAAATCAGCAATATTTTTCTATTTTTTTTTTAAAGAATGTCACTGAAATTTTGATAGGGATAACACTGAATATGTCATTTTAAGATTCAAAGCATTAACCTCTTTATACCCTCGGTTTCCTCTTCCTAGACAAAGTGACCGTTGGGTTTGCCATGTACTACTTCACATACGACCCCTGGATTGGCAAGTTACTTTACCTAGAGGACTTTTATGTCAAACAAGCTTACCGAGGTCAAGCTACACTTATTTTATTACCTATACTTTAAAAATGAAAATGCTGTATTTTAATTTGAGTAGAGATAAGGCTTTAGTATTTAAATTAATTTTTATAACTCATTTCTATTTCATGAGTCTGATCACTATCCTAGTTATGCTTGTATATAGTGAAGACTCAATCACAGATTGGAAAAATGTTTTTCTTTAGTTCCCATCAAGGCTTGAATAAGCTAAGATATTATAGCATAGCTACACTTTTGTCTTTACAAAATGCTATTACATTTTGAGATCATTTGACTAGAAATAGATAAGAAAAATATTCTGGTGACTTGATGATAGAGACAGGGACTCTATTTTCTAATTATCAGTCTTTAAAACAAACCGAAAACATTTGGAACCCATTCTAATTAGGAAAAAGGATAAGAAAAACATTCATCAGTTAATTTTAACATAAGCTATTAAGAATATATTAACTAAATTTAAGATGTTTATATATCCACATCTTATAATAGCTGAAATTGGGGTAAATATAATGATCAACTGTAGCATTTTCTTTTAAATCACAGCAAGTAACTTCTTAAGTGGAATTTTTCAACTTAACAGTTTTTCATTTTGAATTGTATGTTCAAAAGGTCTAGGTATTGGGGCTGAAATGCTGAGGAGACTAAGTCAGGTATGTATTACAATTAGCACTGGTATTTTGTATGTTATCTTTTTCCTCATCAAAAATGATTATTTAACAGAAAATTAATCTGACCATGTGAACATAACCCCCAAATAACCTGAATTTTATTTCAATGAAACTGATTTTTTAAATCAGATACTAATGTTGTATTTGAGTATTTTAATTAAAAATTGATTTCTATATAATGCACAATCACACTTTATACCTTTTTTGCTACAAAGTAGAAGCAAGCAAGAGGAAGACTAGAAGGCGATTTTATCCATAAAATAGGTCCACAGTATGAATGTGAGAATAGTACAAAAATAAGGTCCTTTTGTATTTTGGAAATACATTATGAGATCAGGTGACCTTTTCGATAAACTTTTTCTAAAACAAAAACAAACAAACAAAAAAAAAAAAAACAAAACCCAGTGAATTGAATTTACAAAAAGACTGTTTGAGCTTTGCAAACCAGTTTTAGACTTTTAAATAGAGGGTTTTAAAGTTCAACAGTAGCATTTTTTATAGCTTTAAAGAAGTCTAAGAGAGAACTATTATATTACTATCTGCTAGTAACTTGTGTAGTAGATTTTCAATAAAGTGTGTTAATGAATACAAAACATTCAAGTAAAACAAATCTTTGTTTTAAAACAGATAGCCATCAGAAGCCAGTGTAACTGCATGCATTTTCTTGTCGCCATTTGGAACCAGGCTTCTGTTGAGTACTACACTCGTCAAGGGGCTTTAGACCTTTCCTCTGAAGAGGGCTGGCATCTGTTCAGGTTTAACAGAGAAGAACTCATGGACATGGCAGAGGCAGAGTGATAACTCATCACAACATGTCCCAACATATGCTCCAACATCTGAGTATCATGTAACAGCAGGTTGAGTGTTGTACAATACAGCAAGTGATCAAATACTGATTTGAGCAGATCTTTTAATTATAAACAGACTTTGCAGATGCAGTCAATTCTACATTATACAAATTTATATATACATATATATATATATGTATATATAAATAGCTAGTAACAGAGTTGATGATCCAAAAGAAGAGATAAAATTTAAAAAATCACATAAACTTGACTTTAGGATAATTATATTTTACCTACCATATCACACTAAATTTAAGATGTTTATATAGCCATATCTTATAATAGCTGAAATTGGGGTAAATATAATGATCAACTGTAGCATTTTTATCTTAAAGATAAATAATATGCCCTACGATGGGTGTGTTTGATTATAAACAGATAAGGTACAAAAAAATCACTTCAAATACTGAAACTAAATTTTGAAGAGTTCAATAGTAACTGAACTGCTTCCCCACCTTGAGTAGCTGAAGTACCACTGCCACCTTTTTATCACTCTAGAACTACATTTCATTTCTGAGCCTCTGTAGCAATTTGGTATCAGCAGATACTACATATAACACTATTTTTATGTTTCTATAATTCCTAGTACAATATAAACCCTTTGATATGCTGTAATACTTTTTGTATCCTGTGTTTCAACCAGCATGGTAGAACATGAATTCCTACTATATACTAGGTATTTGATTTCATGGGCATAAAAATTACACAATGATTCAGTTATATTCACAAGGAGCCTGAACTGTGAAAAAACATTAAACAAGATTTAGTTTTATAATAAATCATATGGGCTATCATAAATATAAATGCCAAGGGAACAAATGAAAGAGCATCTAAATACTACCTTGGAGAACTGAGAGGTGACAATGGAATTAGGTTTGAAGGATGAGTAGGAAGTTGAAATGTAGAACAGGATGAGACAGAAAAAAATTCCAAAAGGCACCAGCATAGGGAAAGAAAAAAAGACTTAAGAGAATAAATCACATTCAAGAAGCAAGTGGCATATTTTAGATACATTGGCAGTAGGATGGGTGGGGGAAGGTAACCAAGAATTTAGATGAGCTGGGATCATATATGAAGGACCTTGCATGTTGTGCTAAGGTATCCTGATTTGACTGTAGGCAATGATGAGCCGTTGAAGATTTTGGAAAGGCAATTATTCATAATAGTTGGCAGAAAGACAATTATGCAATAATGACAGACAAGTTAGAATAGGAAGCTGACACTCAACACTGAACTCAAACTCAACATTCATTCCAAATCCTTTACCCCTTGTCTTTCTCAACAAAGGGAAAAATACTCTTCTTGTCAAGAAGAAAATCTTTTCAATATTCCCTGAACTGAGTGTGGCTGTATGACAAGCTCTAGTCAAGATACAGATGTCTTCTGAGGTGGCTTTAAGGAAGCATTTACTTTTCTGGTAAAAGGTCAGAAGCCACATGGGTTTCTCTAACCCTTCTTCTTCCTACTATTACATATATATATATATATATATATATATATATATATATATATATATATATGCCATTTTTAACCATGAGGTGACAAATCTACTCGCTAAAGAACAGAGTGGAAACAGAAAATGTCTAGGTCTTTGATGGCATCAATGAGCAACCTTACACTGATTAACTCCAGACTTTAAATAGACCCTTATTTATTTCAGCTACTTTTACTTAAAAGGCTAATATTATACTCCAGAAAAGTGATGAAGATGAGAGCAAAGATTACAGAAGGTAGAATAGATTTGAGACAGACATATGGAGAGAGAAATTTATCCTTAGGCATATTGACATTGGAGATATCTCTGGTATATCCCCAAGTAATAATTAGAAAGACAGTCATAGCTATGAAGAAATATGTGAACTGGAAATATAAATGGCTGACAACAGTGAAGTATGTTAAATGAAAGTGAGAGCATACAGAGTGAAAACAGAACCCAAAGAGCCTCAGCATTTTAGAATTAAGAATAACAAGAGAATCAGGAATCACTGAAAGCAAATGGAGAAGTTAGTTTCAAGGAGGAAGTGGACAAGAGAACTCAATGAATTATGGCAATCATAGGAAGAAAGAAAGACAGCTCAAGAGGAAAAGGCAGGGTTAAGGAAATGTTTTTGTTACACCTGCTTCTGAATAAAGAAGATCTGAAGCTATTTAGAAGTTGAGAAAAATAAGTGAAAATAGAAACCAAAGATTGAAGATTAAACAGGATGGAATATGGTAATGGAAAAGGGAAGGTATGTGATCAGTAACAAATAGAAGCATTAGTCTTAGAAAAAGGGGATGCATGACTGAAAGGAGGTATATCTTGTAATAGACAATTATCTTTGGCAGGTATAGGAGGCTTGAGAATAAAAGGTCTGAAAATAAAAGGTCTGTAATACATCCCCTGGGGAACAGACAAGTAAACCAGTAAGATTGCTTAATAGCATTGGTTGGGGAGTATGTACGGGGTGGTCTCATGTACCATAAGGTCCTCTTAAATAGTTACATGTTTTTGGACATTAAGAGGTGTTAACATTAACAAAACAAAGTCAAGCCCAAGTACCATAAAATATGAATATTTTATTCCAGAGCTGTGAACAAAAAAAGGGGGGGTGATACATCCTCCCACATACGATTCTAACTTAGCTGACATTAATTCAGTAAAGCTAAAGCAAATATATATGTGTATAAACATGTATATATATATACACATACATATTTTTTCATATTTCAATTTAATCCGCATTCAAATATTTACTCTTTTAAATAAACACCCTATAAAGTCATCAGATGCATCTTCGTACTTCTACTTCTGCCTTCCTCATAAATCATTTCATATTGCTTGAATTCAGTTTGTGTTTTAGTAACTTATGTGATTAGTCAACGATACATTAGAAGACATTAGGGAAAAACTTGGTTTAAGTTATACTCTATGTGTCACAGTTACCATTACATGATTTTTTAATTATTATTTGCAACTTCACACATCTTGTAGTTCTTTATGCAGACTATTTCAGCTTCTAGTGCTGTACATATCTACATCTTCTGGATGGGACTGCCCGTGATCCATGAGCTTGGGGTCAGGCATAAATTGTGTAGCACCTGATAAAAGTATTAAAATGAAAAAACAATTAGTGAGTCATTTAACAAAATTGTTGTTGGTACTGGGAATACAGCAGTGAACAAAACATATTAAAAAAAAACACCTCTGCCAACATAGATATAACATTCAAATTAGGTAACACAAACAAATTTATAAAACAAGTAAAAGGTATTATCAGATGGTGTGTTATGCAGAAGAATAAAGCAGGGAGGGGGATATGGAGTGCTTGAGTAATTTGCAATTTTAAATAAAGTGGCTAGAGAAGCCTTCTGTAAAGGTGATATTTTAGCAAAGGGCTGACGGTGGTGAAGATATGAACCCTGTAGATATCTAAGGGAAATGCCTTAAAGGGTGAGCAGATGGACAGTATAATTGATCTGGCGTGCCAGAGAGACCACAAAATGGCCAATATGGCCGGAACAGAGTAGGCAAGATGTGATGGTAGGTACAGTGAGAATAAGAAAAGTGATCAGAAAGATAATACCAGGCCATATAGTCATGGTAAGGTTTTTCTCTTCTGAAATGAAAAGCTACTGAGCAATTTTGAGCCGAAGAGTGATATGTTACATTTTGAAAAGATCACTCTTGGTTTGGGTAAAAGAGACTCTAGGAGTGTTAGCTAGTTAAGGTAGAGAGCAGTTCCTAAGATAATTGAAGGTGGGACAACAATATACAGGACACCAGGAAAACACCCTCAGGGGGTAGATAAAACAACACTCAGGAACCACCTGCCTGGCAGAGGGAGGGGATGACTTTAAAGTCAGCAAGGTGGATACCCACACCTGATACTAATATATATGGTTTTGCCCGCCCCCCTGCATTGTGGGGGATGATGACCTTGACAGCTCCAAGTCCCATATAAGGGCTAAAAGCCCCCCACTCAATGGAAAAGCAGAGGCAAGACCTTGATTGGAAGACCCTGGCGAAGGTGGTACCTGTATATTGCTCAACACCATAAAAATATGAAACCCCACAGTGCTGCAGGCACCCCTGAGGACTTGAATTCTCTCCTGAATGTACTATTGCCAAATAAACTGACGGTTCACTTTGCCTGGATGTAGTTTTGAATTCTTTCCTTGCCTTAGTCAAGAACCAAGGACCTCTCATCCAGGTAACAGAGAATAAGGGTGGAAGTAGGGAGACGAGTTTGGAAGTTATTGTAGTACTCCACAAGAGAGATACTGATGAATTTAATTAGGGTGGTAGCAGTGGAGATGGTAGAAAGGGATTGTATTCTGGAGAACTTTCTGAAGGTAGAATAGAGATGATTTCCTAAATGAATTGAATATGTTGTCTGAAATTCTTTAATTTGAGAAAGTGGAAGAATTGAGTTGACATTTACTGATAGGGAAAAATGTGGCAGAAGGAAGGCAAATGAAGTTTTCAATGTGTTAAATGTAAACTGTTAACTAGATATCTGAGCACAGATGTTGCCTAAGCAAGTAGAAATGTGAGTCCATAGAGCTCAGGAGAGGCCTGGCCTGACCTGAAAGTTTTATAGTCCTAAGCTGAATATGCATTTAAAACTATAAGACTATATGAGAACATCTAGAACATCAGAGAAAGGGGGCAAGAAATGAGCCCTTTGGATACTCCAATTTTTTTGAAATTACGCAAATTAATGTAGCAGAGAAAATTGAGAGGGAAAAGCTAGTATGTGAGTTAAAAGAACTCAAGAGCATGTGGTATCCTACAAGCAAAGTGAAAAGATTATTTCAGAGAGGAGAGAATAATCACCTATGTTAAACGTTACTGATAGACTGCATAAGAGGGAGATGGAAATTCAACTCCTGGATTTGGCAATGCGTGTATCAATGGTGATTTTGATAAGCTGACTATGTGCCAGGCAAGGGGCTACATTATTTCCATGCATTATCTCTCAATACCACCATAAAATGGATGCTATTTTTATATTATCATTGCTTTATAAATACATAAATTTTAATTTATATGGGTTGAGAAACTTGACCAGTGTCACTGCACTGATAAATGATAAATGGTGGTCAAGACTGAATCCAGGTTTGTCTGACGCCTAACACAACAACAATGGCTCTTCTATAAAATGGGAGTTAGATTAGTAACAGTGTCATATGATTATTTTCAGTATTCAATACGATAATATGCATAAAGTGCTGCATGTAATACCTTTTATATGGTAATAAGTCAAGAAACAACTACTTTTGTACTTACAGGCATACCTTTATTGTACTTTATTGTACTTCACAGATACTGTTTTTTAAAAAAACAAATTGAAGGTTTGTGGCAACCCTGCATAGAGAAAGTTTATTGTCACCATTTTCCCCAACAGTGTGTACACACTTGGTATCTCTTTGCTACATTTAATAAAGGCATGAACATTGCTTTATTAGAGATAATGCCACTGCAGACTTAGTAGGCTATAGCATAGTGTAAACTTAACTTTTATATGCACTGGGAAAAGAAAAAATTCATTTGACTGGCTTTATTGTGACATTCACTTTACTGTGGTGGTCTGGAATCAAACCTGCAATTTCTCTAAGGTATGCCTGTACTTTGTGATATAAGATTAAAGATATTTTTCAGAAATTTCTTTTTATTTTAAATATGGTTTTCAAAATATGATTCATTTTTAAATAATTTTATTATATTTGGGAGTCTTTTTCCATAGAGGAATTATATTTCTGGTTTTACAATGAAAATTAAAGGGAGAATTCTTATACAATGATGCCTTTTACAATAATCTTTTAGGAAACATTTCCTATTTTATAATGTGATATAACTCTATGTAACATCACCACCAAATATATTTAAAAAAAAAAAAACAGATCACAAGTAATTAGTACACATGGTACCAATACAGCTCTCTATAGAATAGAGATTCTTAACCTGGTATTCCTCTGGTGGTCTGTGATAGAATTCATGTGAACTATGAGCTTGGATGAGAGAAATTTCTTTTTATTTTCATTAACCTTTGACTGAAAATGAACAGTGTCTTCAATAATGAATGTAGGCAACAAGTCACAATAATGTTAAGACCTCATATTTTGTCAGAAATAGAAAGATATTTTCCATTTATGCTGTAGTTGTAGCTATATCCAGATATTTATATTTATTACTACTTCAAAATTATAGCATATATCAAATATGTTAGATACTGTTGGCTACTTAAGGAAGTTCATATATTACAATGAATTTTATTTTATTAATGTAAAAATATTCTGAGAACGTGTCAGTAGCACTCACACTCACAAAAATTGAGAAACTGCTTGCTAGGGGTTCTGTCTGCTTTTATCTCAAATGTACTTTTACTGCTAAGTGGTAGGAGACTTTGTTCAGTATAAATGAAGAGTGTATTACCAAAAAAAGTTTTCTTTATTAAATACATAAGCATGTGACAAAAATATTTTTATATAACTGAATGAGTCTAATTGTTTAACAATGCCATCATCTGACTGAATTCTCTAGTACTTCCACATACTTCCTTAATTTATATTTTTATAGTAAGTTTGGGAAATAATTCAGCTCACCCAAATTTGAAAGGTCTCTGCTTTAAGATTGCTACTTCTCAAACTGAAGCTGAAAGGATTCAAATTTTTAATTTACTGATAGTTTATTTCAGTTTTTATTAACTAGAGGAATTGTATCAGCATTCCCTGCTTGGGGGCCTCACCTCTGAAGATGCTATAATTCTTGGATCGAGTGATTTTGGAAAAAAACCCAATTGTGATATGTGTTCTTCTGGCTTAGAACCACTTAGAATAAATCATTTGATTTCTGCCTTTAAAAAAAGATTCATCTTATTCTGATCTGAGTAATTAAGGATTATATCTTGCCTCTTAGAAATTTTTTCACCCCTTGAAGCAATGTGGCCTGTGGCTTGTCTACTGCAATAACAACCCAAAGAACAAGCCAACAGATCTATTTCCTCTGTTGTGATATAAAGTAAAAAACTGTGTCATTTCCCTGGGAGATGGAGTTATCCCAAATAAAGGAAAGTAAAATTTAACATTCTGTTGGTAAAAAAAAATACAACAAAACACTCTTCACCCCTTGAGCTGATTAAAAGCTCTCTGCCCAAAAGGATAAGAAGATATAAAACTCTTCTTGAATCTCAATCCCATAAACCATTATAATATTTTCCTTTTCTCTTTATCATATCTTAATCACTAATAAAAACATTTTCTACTTAATTTGGCAGACTTTGCAAAATTATGGTATTATAACAGAAAATGAATAAAATGTTTCAAGTTATTGTAAAACTGCAATGGATTATTGTCTAAAATAGCCATGAGGTAGGATGTTTACTGATAACTTATTTCACACATTATCTCATTTATATTTTAAGCAAGTTAGGTACCAAAAAATGGAACAGATCACTAATTGCTGTGAGGTTAGGACTGTTAGAAATTCTGTTTTTGTTTCTTTTATTAAAAAATTGGGATGATATCCAGTATTCAGCTTCACAGTGGCTGGAACACTTAAAGGGACAAGTTATTGCAAAGTGCATTGTCACACTTTATTCTATTTGCCTTTTTCCCTATTAACCAGTATTCTTAATTTCAGAATTAAGACCTGTCTTTTTCAATTCTAGAAAATCCACTTGATTTTTTGATAGATTCCAATACTATGTGAAATTTTCCATCTGTTCGTCCATTAGGCGCATCATATTTTCTATTTAATGTTAATCATAGTTACTTAGAAGCCCTTTTCTGCTAACTTCAATATTTAGATCAGTTATGGGTCTGCTGTTATTATTTTCTCTCTTTTGATTGTCAGTCACATATTCCTGGCATTTTGTGTGACTAATATTTTGTTTGTATAGTGGACACTTTGAATAAAAGCACCATGAAGCTCTACTAGAGAGTGACCCATTTCCTCTCTTAGGAAGAATGAAGTGCTTATCATCTTAATCCAATCAAGCAGTGAGCTGGACTGAAGTTTTAGTAAGAGACAGTCAACCTCCATTTTCTCTCTGTTCCTCAGGTGTGGCACTCCCAAGCTTCTGATTGAGAGATTGACAGGTTTCTATCTCCTTTGTGCTGAAAGACTGCAGGAAACTTGGTTTTGCACTGTAGAGGTTTCCAGCTTGGCTATTTAGTGTCCTGATTCATAAAAATCTGGCAAATGCATGATCTCTAGCAGTCACAATATGTAAGTGAATGAGTATGGCTGTGTTTTGATAAAATTTTATTTATAAACACTAAGATTTGTATTTCATATAATTTTCATTGACACAAACTTTTCCTTTTGATATATTATCAACCATTTAAACAACAGAGAAGCCATTCCTGGCTTGTGAAATGTACAAAAGTCGGCAGTGAGCCAAATTTGGCACAAAGGACACAGTTTGCCAACCTCTGCTTTATAAGGACATTGATACTGTGATACTGTCAGATTTCATTTTGCTTTTATCAGATTTTGAAGATGTGCATGTGTAATGTTACTACATTGCCAAATTTGTGATTACAAAATAACATAATTTTCACCATACATATATATGGATGATAGAGAACAACCAACCATACATTCAGAGCCATGATATACAGTTGAAGATTACACATAATCCATTCTGTGTGGATAAGTGGTGGCTATGACTAGGTTCTCCAGCTAAATGACATGTTTCCAAAATGCGCTTAATGAAAATTTGTTCATTGGCAAAATGACAAATTAATGTAGGCAAAGATAATGATATTTTCTAATACTCATTGAGAATTTATATGTGTTTGACACTGTATTCCATGCTTTATGTGTAATATCTATCTCATTTAGTTCTCAGAAAAACCATGTGAGAAAAACATTATTGTCCCTCTTTAAAATATTAGGTAACTTGCCTCAGATTATGGCTCTAGTAAATATTGGATCTAGGATACAGATTCAGGTCTTATTCTAAAATCTGTGCTCATAATCACTACTGTTTCTTTCCGTGTCTTGGACCTCTGGGGTTGCATGTGAAATGTAGAAATGGTGAACCCGAGGGTCTACTGTATAATTAACTCTAATGATATAGAATAAGGGTGAATAGCCCTAGCATATTTCTCTCCTCTATAGGACTCCTTGGAATGCTTTTTATATCCCACATTATCCATGACAGGCAGGTAAAGGGTTCTAGAATCCAGATGTGTGAAGAAAATACATTGGCTAAAGATTATTTGATCCCACTGTGAACATGTTTCATCTGCTCTAAGATACCATGGAATTGACAGGCATTTAGAAAAATAACCATATATATTATATACATATGGGAATAAAGTCAACTATAGATTACTCAGAGAGAATCTAAAAACTTTATAACTTACCTTGATTAGAATGGAGAGGTAACAGAAGGTAAAAGTAAAAGTCAAATCATGTTTGTTACTCAGTGATGTCTTTTATAAAAATTAAGTGAGAGAGAAGAAGGCTGAAATCAGAGATTAAACTACGGTTTTAAATTAGATAAACTATAGATAATGGAAAGAGCTTAAACTCTGGTGTCAGGAAGATCTAAGCTATTAAACACAACCTTGCTACTCATAAGCTATATCATTTTGAGCAACTCACTTAAGCTCTCTGAGTTTCAGTCTCTTCATCATAATATTATTCTAATTACATATATACCAGAGTTTTTTTTTTGTTTTTATTGTACTTTTAGTTGAGGGTTAAATAACATAATACAGTTTTTGTACTACAGTAGATGTTCAATAAAAAGTACATATTATCAGTATGTACTAACTTTCTACCTCTGAGTTGGCCCTATTTCCATTGCAATAAGAGAACTTAATGGTTAATACCATTCACAATGGACAGGGAGACAAACTAATGCATAACAGTAACTGGTGAGTTTATGTGAATACACTGTTAAAATGGTAGTAAACATTCTGTTAACTTTGTTTTTGATGACAGCAAAACCATGGCAGTATTTGCATAGAAGGCTTAATTGTCGCTGTTTAGTACTACAAAGTATTGATTACTAGTATCTACTACTAGCAAAGTTATTAGTATTAAAATTGGTACTGTTTTGACTATTTGATACTAAAAGTCTTCTTGGTAGCTAAACTAAATAAAACCAATGGTGGAAGCTGAGACTGAGAGGGGTGAATAGCACAAAAAAGAGAAAGTTGATATTTCTTCTGTGTAGATGTGCACATATTTATATCCTATAAATTGATAGAATTCAAAAAGGCACATTTTCCTCCAACCTGATTAAAAAGTTCACAGTTATAGAGTGACATTAAATGCTTCATTCACCCAACCTGCCAGTGATCCCCTATACTACCAAATTCAAAGATCTACGTTATGAACTGAGTCTTTAGAAAGAATCTCAAATACCTGAGTAGCTCATAACCTAGAAAGATATCAGATATAAGACAAAACATTTATGACGAAAATACTAAATAATGTTCAAACTACTATTTATAATACAATGAAAATTATTTAAGAAAAGAATGAAAACAAAATTGAACTATTCCAAACAAACCTGAGGTGGATTCTGACTTGGTCTTTGTTTCAGTGCTGTGTTCTGCTGGCAAAGGCACTGAGTGTCTCAGGGCACGAGTTGTTTTTGCAGGTATTTCTATTTCAGCGGAGCTTCCTAGCTGTTTACCAAAAAGATTTTTCCTTCATAAGTAAATCATATTACTATATGAATAAAATATACCAAAAACTGTAGCATGTGATGGTATTATGTTCCTTCATCTCCTTTCATTCTACATCTGACCTTTGTTTAATACTCCCATTATAAATCAACACCCACCCAAACAAAATTAAATATCTATCTTTTTGGTTCATTTAAACATTACCTTGTTTTTTCCTTTAGGTTCAGGAAGTGACTCTTTGTTATTTTTTGTCCACAATGATTTAACTTCTTCAAAAATTTGCTGACTTGTATCATATGCCTTTTTCCCAGTTACCTAATTAAGACAAAAAGTAAATCAAATAACATGTTTGTAAAAGTTAAAATATATTAAAATGTATCTTACATATTTCATATGAATACCAGGTTAGAATCAAAAGAAATAAATAGAAATATAGATATAAATCTCTAGATCAAATAACTCTCCATTTTCTACATTTTATATGAAAAATTATTTGCTTCCTGTAAAATACTAAAAAATTTATACATACCATAGTCACCCTTTACCTAGTTTCACTTTCTGCTGTTTCAGTTACCTGTAGTCAACTGAGTTGGAAAATACTACATATAGTAAGTTATTTTGAGAGACCACATTCACATAACTTTTTTTACTGTATATATATTTTACTAATTATTCTATTATTATTTGTTGTTAATGTCTTAACTGTGCTTAATCTATAAGTTAAAATTTATCAAAGGCACTAATAGGAAAGCATATAGTATACATATTATCCATGGTTTCAGATATCCACTTAGGGGTCTTGGAATGTATCCTTGAGGATCAGGTGGCGCTACTATAGTTAATACAACACCAAGAGTAAATCCTAATGTGTCAGTGATGCTGTTGCTGTAGTTGGTAATAAATTAATATGGAATCATGCTGAGCTGAAGCCCAGAAGTAAAACTATAAAGATTTATATATATATATACACATACATGGATATATACACCAGAAAAAATAATCTTATTTTATAGTCAACTTTTATAGTCAACTGTTTTTTTTATTTTTTTAAAGATTTATTTATGCACACAAGAGCTGGGGTGTAGGCCAGAGGTGTAAGGGGTTAGGGGATTCACCAGAGACAGAGGTAATAATGATGACTGTGGGTAATAATGATGTGTAAATGTAGGCTCATCAATTATAATAAATGTACCACTCTAGTGGGAGATGTTGATAACAGAGGAGGCTATGACAATATAATGACAGGAGTGTATGATAAATCTCTATACCTTCCTTTTAATTTGACTATAAGCCACTAACTTCCTTAAAAATAGTCTTATAAAAGGTATAGTTTTCATTCATAATGTAACAGGTAAATTTAAAATTGTAGCAATGTAACAGGGACTTCAGAAAGATGATTTAAAATAATAGACAGTTGAGGGGCCTCCCTGGTGGTGCAGGGGGTTAAGTCTTGCACTATGAAGCTATTAGCAGCCACTGCAACATGAGTACGACACCTGACCAGGGAGCTAACCCACATGGTGTAGCAGACCTCTCCTGTCTCTCCTGCCTTGCCTGCTGCTCCCTTCAGCAGTGTATTTCAGTAGATCTGCCTGTTCTGGTCCCCACACTGTCTCCAGTGAATCCTCTCACCCCTTGCACCTCTGGCCTGTACCTCAGCTCTTGTATGCATAAATAAATCTTTAAAAAAATGAAAAACAGCTGACTATAAAATGAGATTATTTTTTCTGGTGTGAGTGTGTGTGTGTGTGTGTGTGTTTAAATCTTTATAGTTACATTTCTGGGCTTCAGTTCAGCATAATTCCGTATTAATTTATTACCAACTACAGCAATAGCATCACTGACACATAAGGATAAAGGACCCATTTAAGATGCCACAAAGTTAATGCTTTCGCTTAAATTTGTATGGTGACTTCTTCAGTCATAAGCATCAATTAATTTCTCCAGAGAATAGTACTTTTTCCTTGGTAGAAGCATGAAATAAAAATTAACTATAAACACACTAAGACAGAGGCTAAGATGCTGACTGAATTTCTGAAGCTGCTGTTACTTTTATTTATTCAGTCACTTACATATCTATATAACTTTGGGGTTGCTGTAACTTTCTTTTTTTTTTTTTTTTTTAATTGCCCTGAATTCTGCTTTCTGGTTCTTTTAGAAAGAAAAGCTGTCCCACATGGAGATAACTTCACCCAACTCCAAGGCTAAAATCTAGAAGAATAGGAAGCACACTGTGCAGGTCCCTTCTTCCAAGTGTTGACTTCCTTCAGAAGCTGTGTGCTTGTTCACTCTTTAGTGCATACAGTTAGTTTTGAAGTTTAGCTTTATAATTCTTATCTGAGAGAGGAGGCAGTTGCGTGTCAGTCTGGGAGGAATGTAGTCACACTCAAAGTGGAATTTGACATCTGCCATTCTTAGTATTCACTGACATACTTATTTCACTGAGGGCGTCAGTGGTTAACATTTTATATCCTGAAAGGTATTTTACCTAATACTAACCTAAATTGTCAAACAGTATTTACATAGTCAATTTCTTACAATTGCTTAAGATTTCTTATTTTATTATGTGTTGTAGTCCAAGAATATAATAGAGATGATCAAAAATATAAATAATTCTGTATAAATTGTCTCATAGAGATCTTTCTAACAAACTGATTTTCCCCAAATAAAATATAACTTTAGAGGTTATGTGAGAAAAAATATTTGAGAACATCTGACTTTTTTTGCAGTAAATTCTCCATGGTTTGTGATGTAATTTTCATTTTGCAAATTGAAGAATTTTGTTATTTTCATTTTATTTAATTTGTTTATATGTAAAAGGTTATGTTTAGTGGTTTCTAAAAGAACAGATTAAAGATATATTATTTTTCAATTAACAAATGTTAATTGAATGTTCAAATGTTAACAAATGTTCAATTAACAAATGTTCAATTAACAAATGGTTCAATTAACAAATTAAAAAAAACAAATGTTTTCTTAGCATAATAAAGGGTTTTAGAATGCACTGCCTTTTCAGGTGTTGGTTTTTTATTTTCACTTTTTGTAAAAGGTAGAACCATGGTTTTTTTTTTTAAATAATAAATTTTATTTATATCTTCTTTCCCTTTGAAAATCTCCTGATTCCTTCTTCCAATTCTTTTCCCATATTTTTGTTTCTTATGGATTTTGTAGCTTCAACAGCTATTGATTTTTCAAGTTTTAATGAAGTTTTGGGGATAATATTGCCTCACTATCTCTAGAAAGTCAGTCACACACTGCAGAAAGAATGTATGTCTGTTTTCATCGTCCATTTACCAGCAGCAGTAGTATGACTCTTAAATCTTTGTCAAATTGAAAACTGATTCCTTCTTCCACTTCTTTTCCTCTACTTTTCTTATGGATTTTGTAGCATCAACAGCTATTCATTTTTCAAGTTTTAATGAAGTTTTGGGGAGCTTTCCAGGATTATACTTTCTATAAAAATATTTTTTAAAACTATGTTTTTCTTCCTTAAATAGAAATATTTTTATTGTTTTGTTAAGCATATTCCTACATTTAAGAAAAATCAATCAATCAATCCATTAGTATAAAATCTTCCTCCTCTAAACGTAAGCTTTGTTAACATTTGTGTGGATATTTTTATTCTTATATGTATATTACATATATATGCACATAGAAACAAATGAAATGTCCATATTTATAGATCTACCAAAAAAGATGACGTAGATTTATATGCAGTGACATGAGTAGAAGTCAGTAATTAACTTAGTTGAAAAAAGTGATTAAATAATAAATCATACACTACAATATCAATGATGTTCACATTTAAATTTTAAAATAAAATAGTTACTTTGCTTCATTTTTAACACAAATGGGATCACATTATACATATTATTGAGATTTAATTTCTTCAAAGCTTAACAATGTCACAGAAATGTTTCCATGTCAGATTATACACCTATTAAAAGGAAGTCGATTTGCTTCTTATTTTAATAGATGCATAGTTACTATTCTATAATGTAGTATTCATCGTTATAGTAGTATTCTACAATGGAAATACCACAATTTGTTTAACAAATCCCCATTGTTGAGTATATCGGCATTATGATTTCTTTAACAAGTCCCTTGTTGATGGTCATATGGCAGGTTTCCTTTTTTGAAGGGTGATTATATACATTATAAACATTCTGTGATGAGAACTCATGGTGTTTCCTTGGGACAAATTCCTAGATGTGAAATAACTGGAATAAGTATTACATATATTTTGATTTTGGATAATATTGCCTCACTATCTCTAGAAAGTCAGTGACATACTGCAAGAAGAATATATATGTTTTCTTAGTCCATTTACCAGGAGCAGTACTATGAATCTTTTAAATCTTTGTCAAATTGAAAATCTAAACACTAGTATCTAAACAATTTGCATTTATTTGATTCCTGATGAAGCATCTTTTACATATTAGGTGATTTATGTTTATTATTTTGTGGATTGCTTGCTCATATACTTAATTTTCTTAGAGGGCATTCATTTTTTACTGATTTGACTAAACTGGCAAGGCAAAGCAAAAACAATTCTTACACTATGAAAAATATACTGATCATCAGAGGAAACAAAGGGGAAGATAGGACATGATAGGGAAGGAAGGGGGTAGGACATTGGCCCAGGAGACTGGTAGAGGGGGAATGAAGCATGCACACATATGGAAATGTGAAAATATATCCCCCAAATATTTTTTAATATTATACTAATTTTTTCCCAGTATGACATGTAAATCAATACATTAAATTTCACCATTCGGGTGCAATCAAAATAGTTCTCCCACCACCAAAGTGCCCACATTTCTCCACCATGCTCTTCTTCCCTCCACCCTGTTCTCTACTTCCCCTGTCCCTCACCATTTTTCTCCCCTCCTGGGGGTCTCAAATCTACAGTCTGCTTCAAGTCTTACAGTTTGTCTTTGTCTAAACCTTTGATTAGTTTCTCTAGATTCCGCATATAAGTGAAACTATCCAGTATTTAATTTTCCCCTAGCTCACTTCACTTAGTATAATCCCTTCCAGATCCACCCATATTGCTTCAAATGTCATGAGTTTATCTTTTTCTAGTAGTATTCCTTTGTGTATATTTACCAAATCTTGATCCACTCATCTGTTCTGGGGCCCTAAGGTTGTTTCCATGTCTTGGCTACTGTAAATAGTGATGCTCTAAAACTAGGAGTGAAGGTTTCCTTTTGAAATAGTAATTTTAGTGATATCTGGATAACCAGGATTAGAACTACTGGGTCACATGGTAAGTCCATTTCTAGTATTTTATTTTATATATATTTTACATTTTTCATTCTTGCATAATACATTCAATTCTCACCCCCCCTCTTTTGACCTTACTCCCTCCTCCCCTCCTCTCCCCCATAGTGTGTTTCTGGTTTATAGTTGCTTGTTGATTTTGAATTTTACTTTATTATAATTAGTCTTTTTCTTGGACCCTTATTTAAGTTTTCCAAATTTCCTGCTAGGTATTTACCCAAAGGACACAGAAACATTAATTCAAAAGGGCACCCGCATGCCTATGTTTATAGCAGCACTATTTACAATAGCTAAGCTATGGAAACAACCCAAATGCCCAAAAATAGATGACTAGATCAAGAAGATGTGGTACATATACACCATGGAATATTACTCAGCAATCAAAAAAGATAAACACATGCAATTTGCAGCAATATGGATGGAGCTGGAAGGGATCATGCTCAGTGAAATAAGCCAGAAAGAAAAAGAAAAATACCAGATGGTCTCTCTCATAGCAGGAATTTAGAAAACAAAACCATTTCTAGTATTTTAAGGAATCTCCACACTTCTTTCCATAGGGGCTGGACCAGTCTACATTCCTACCAACAGTGTAAAAGGGTTCCTTTTTCTCCACACCCTCCCCAGAACTTGTTATTTGTGGTATTTTTGATATGGACCATTCTTACCGGTGTGAAGTGTATCTCGTGTTTTAGATTTGCATTTCCCTGATAAGTTATGATGAACATTTATTCATGTGCCTGTTAGTCATATGCATGTCTTCTTTGGAGAAGTACCAAAGTTCTGCTCATTTTTTGAATGGTTGGTTTGTTTTCTTTTTGTTGAGTTGTATAATCACTTTGTAACTCTTGAGTATGAACTCCTTACCATATGTATGGTATGCAAATATTTTCTCCCATTTATTAGTGTCTTTTTGTTTTGATCACTATTTCTTTCATTGTTCAGAGGCTTTTTAGTTTGATGACATCCCAGTTTATTTTCTCCTTTGTTTTCTTTGCTGCTGGAGATGAGTCTGCAAAGATGTTTCTGAGATTTATATCATAGTGTTGTGCCTATGTTTTCCTTTGTATATTTTATGTTTTCAGGGATTACATACAAGTCTTTTATCCATTTTGAGTTGATTTTCATGTATGGTGTGAGATAATGGTCTAGTTTCATTCTTTTGCATGTGGCAGTACAATTTCCCCAGCACCATGTATTGAAGAGGTTTTCCTTGTTCCAGTGTGTATACTTCACTCTTTTTCATAGATTGGTTGTCCATAAACATGTGGTTTTATTTCTGGGCTTCCAATTCTATTCCATTGGTCTATGTCTCTGTTTTTGTTCTAGTAGTATGTTGTTTTAGTCATCATGGCTTAATAGTATAGTTTGAAGTCTTCATTTGATTCTTTAATTTCCCCCCTTTTCAGTCAGGAGAGCTTTGTCTATTTGGGATTTTTTTGTGGTTCCATATGAATTTCAGTATTCTTTTATTTACTTCTTTGAAGAATACCATTGGGATTTTTATTGGGATAACACTTAATCAATAAATTGCTTTTGGTAGGATGGACATTTTGACAATGTTGATTCTTCCAATCCATGAGCAGGGTTTATCTTTCCATTTTTTCATGTCTTATTCTATTTCTTTTAGCAATGTTTTACAGTTTTCCCTGTAAAGGATCCTTCACCCCCCCCCTTTTTTTTGTTAGGTTTATTCCCAAGTATTTAAATTTTTTTGGTGAGATTGTAAATGGGATGGCTTCCTTAATTTCTTCTTCTACTTCATTATTTTATATAGGAATGCAACTGATTTTTGTATGTTTATTTTGTAACCTGACACTTTGCTGAGCTCATTTATTTTTTCAATTAGTTTTTTCATGGAGTCTTCAGGGTTATTTATGTATATTATCATAACATCTGCAAATAATGATAGTTTTCTTTCTTTCCCAATTTGGATTCCTTTTGATGCTTTCTCTTGCCACTTTCTCTAGCTCCCACTTCCAATCCTACGTTGAATAGTAGTGGTGAGAGTGGACGTTGTCTTCTACCAGATCTTAGTGGAGAGACTTTCAGTTTTTCACTATAGTGAATACTAGCTGTGGGTTTGTCATATATGGCTTTTATTATGTTCCAATACATTCAATTTATGGCCAGCTTTTCAAGAGTTTTCATCATAAATGGAAGCATATCAAATGCTTTCTCAGCATCTATTGATATGATCATGTGCTTTTTTTCTGTTTTGACGTGGTATATTACATTGATTTTCGGATGTTGAACCATCCCTATGTTCTTGTTATGAATCTTGCTATGAATGGTCATGGGGTATAATCTTTTAATGTTTTCTTGGATTTTGTTTGCTAAGATTTTATTGAGGGTTTTGTATCTATCCTTAGGGAGACTGGTCTGTAGTTTTCTTTCGTTGTGTTGTCTTTGGCATTAGTATAATATGTGCCTCATAAAATGTTTGTAAGAATTCCTTCAACCTTGATATTCTGAAAAAGTCAGAGCAGGATAGATATTAGTTCGCCTTTGAAGTTTTGGTAGAACCAACTGGTGAAGTCATCTCATCATGGACTTTTATTTTTTGGGGAGAATTGATTAGTTTCCATTTCCTTGCTTGTGATTGGTCTGTTATTTTATTTTTTCCCTATTCAATATTGGGTGATTGTACAATTTTGATAATATATGCGTTTTTGTCTAGGTTGTTGAATTTGTGTACATTTAAACGTTTGTAGCAATCTTATTATTTTATGAATTTCTGCAGTGTCAGTTGTAACTTTTTTCATTTTTGATCATATTTTTTAAGAGTTTTCTCCCTCTTAGCTAGCCTGCTAAAGGTTTGTATATTATTTATTTTATTCAAAGAACTATCTTTTTCCATCATTGATCTTTTGTACTGTCTTTTTGTTTTTTATTTTATTTATTTATGCTCTAGCTATTATTACTTGTTTCTACTGGCCTTAGGAATTTTTTTCTTCTTTTACTAGTTCCTTGAGTTGAGACACAAGGTTGTTTGTAAGTACTCTTTCTAGTTTCATAATGGTATGCATTGCTACATACTACCCTCTTAGAACTGCTTTTGCTGTGTCCCATGCATTCTGCAAGGTTGTGTCCTCATTATCATTTGCCTCACTGTATTTTTTAATTTCTTCTTTGATTGTGCCATTAACCCAGTGGTTGTTAAGTAATGTATTATTCACACTTCATGGATTAAAATATTTCCATGTTTTCATTTGCAGTTGATTTTTAATTCAGTACCTTTATGGTAAGAGAAAATAACTTCATATATTTTCTACCTTCATGGATTTGTTGAGGTTTGTTTTGTGACCCAGTGTGTGGTCAGTCCTGGAGAATAACCCAAGTGTACTTGAGAAAAATGTATATTTGGTATTTTTGGGTATAGTACCCTTTTAATGACTATTAGGCACATGGTCTAGGTCTTTCTTCTGGGAGATTATTTTCTGTCATGTTGATCTGTCCATTAGTGAGAGTTGGGTATTGAAGTCTCCAGCCACCTATGTATTTTCTCCATTGTCTGTTTTCTAATTTGATAGTAGTCATCTGATGTATTTTGGTGCGCTGTCATTTAGTGAGTATACATTCTTTTATATTAATTTTTTTTACATCATTGTTCATTTTTAAACATTTGCTTTCCCCCACCCCCTCAGCTGTAGTCCCCATAGTTTCTCTCACCAATGCACCATCACCTCAGACCCCTTTGCTCCTCCCTCCCTCACTTTTATTCTTCTCCCTCATCCTCCCCTGCAGAATGTCTCTAATTTATATTTCTCCATTTTTGCTTTGTTGTGTTTTGTACTGTTATTATTTTGTACTTTTTTTTTTTTTACACTGATATCTCATTTGGTTCCCCTACATTCCTGTAAGTGAAACCATCCGATATTTTTCTTTTTCCTTCTGGCTTATTTCACTGATCATAATTCCTTCTAGTTCCATCCAAGTTGCTGTGAATGGCATGACTTTATCCTTTTTGATTGTTGAATAATATTCCATTGTGTATATATGCCACATCTTCATGATCCAGTCATTTATTTTTGGGCATTTGGGTTGTTTCTAGGTTTTACCTATTGTAAATAGTGCTGCAATAAACATTGGTGTATAGGTGTTCTTTTAAATCAATGTTTTTGTGTCCTTTGGGTAGATCCCTAGGAGTGGAATTGCCGGGTCTTATGGTAGCTGCATTTTTAGTAGACTGAGGAACCTCCAGACAGCTTTCCATAGTGGCTAGACCAGTTTGCACTCCCACCAGCAATGTTAGAGAGTTCCTTTTTCACCACATCCTCGCCAACATTTGCTGTTGCTTGTTTTTTTTTTTTTTGATATGTACCATTCTTACTGGTGTAAGGTGGTATCTCAATGTGGTTTTGATTTGCATTTCCCTGATGATAAGGGATGTTGAACATTTTTCATATGCCTGTTGGCCATTTGCATTTCCTCTTTGGAGAAATGTCTTTTAAGTTCTTCTGCCCATTTCTTGATTGGATTGTTTATTTTGTTTTTGTTGAGTTGTGTGATTTCTTTGTATATCTTTGTGATCAGTCTCTTATCAGTTGACTGGAGTGCAAAGATTTTTTTTCCAATCAGTGGGGTGTCTAGTGAGTATATATTGATGAGTGTTACGTCTTTCTGCTCTATATTCCCTTGTTCGTTACATAGTGTCCATCCCTGTCACAGGACTTTTTTAAGCTAGAAGTCTATTTTGTCTGATGTAAGTATGTCTGTTCCTGCTTTCCTTTGGGTGTCATTTGCTTGCAGGATTGTTTTCCATCCCTTTACTTTCTGTGTGTTTATCCTTGGCACTTAGGTGTGCTTCCTGGATGCAGCAGAAGGTTAGATTCTGCTTCTTAATCCAACTATATGCTCTGCCTTTTTTATTGGTAAGTCCAAACCATTAACATTTAGAGTGATTATCGGCATGTAAATAAGTGTCCATCACTACCATTTTGCTCCTAGCTTTTTAGTTCTATTTCATTCCTTTTTCAGTTCTTTGTGTTTGTTTTTCTCTCTGGTTTAGATCCTCAGCCTTTTTTTTAAATATTTCTTAGGGGTCGAGGGAGGGCATTGGTGGATGACCACTCCCTAAGATTTTCTCTGTCTGACAAGATCCTTATCTTTCTCTCATATGGGAAAGAGAGCCCTGCAGGATAATCTTGGCTGACATCTTTTTCCCTGGATTTTTTTTGCACATGTCATTCCATTCTCTTCTTGCCTTTATTGATTCCTTAGAGAGATCTGTTGTTAGCCTAATCAGTGCGCCTTAATAGGTCATGTGTTTGTTCCCCATCATCAGCTTCATTACTTTTCCTTTGTCTTGGACTCGGAAGTTTTAGTATTATGTCTCTTGCTGTAGTTTTCCTTTTACCTAGGTAGCAAGGCATCTTGTTATGTTCATTTCCTTCTTCCAGTTTGGGAACTTCTCTTTCACTGTTTCCCTAAATAGGTTTTCCATTCCCTTCTCTCTTCTAGGATTCCTATGATTGTTATATTTCCTTTCAAAGTGCCTCTTCTTATATATTTCCTTCAAAGTGCCTCTTCATTCTTCTTCCTTTATTCCTTTTTCCTTTTCTATCATGCTTCTTACCTCTTTTTCATCTTTGAGTTTATTGATTCATTTTTCCATTGATTTATTGTACTACCATGGCTGTCTCCTCCTCCAATTCCGCTAGTGTCTTGTTTAGACTTTTATTTTCGATCTTCTGTTTTTTTGAATGTTTTTCTCATGGTATTCATTTCCTTTCCTGAGTTTTCTTTGTGTTGTTCCCTTTCTTTAGATTTCTTGATCATGGCCAGCTTGAATTCTATGTCTTGTAGGTAAAGAAGCTGTTTCATGTCTTTGTGGTTTGGTTCTGGGGGTTTTATTTTCTCTCTGTGGTATACTGTTCCACTGTGGGCTTGCTTGGTCATTTGTATTTTTACTTCTTCCCATTGTTTACGGTGGGTTTACTGTGTGTAGCTGGATCTGTTGTTGTATATGATCCCTTTCCCTTCACTGTTCTGGGTGTTTACTTGATTGTGGCCAAAGCTACTGGGGTCTTGTATGATCTGTGGTGGTGCTAAGGCCTCCCAAGAAGCTCTTCTGTGCCTTGTTCTGGTAGTTGGGAAGGCTGGGGGACACTAGCTCAACAGTCTGAGTCCCTGGGAACTTGCCTCGCCCATTATTGATGGCTTAGGCCCTGTTTTAGTGGTTAGTGTGGCACAACAATGCTGAAGATTGCTATCTAGAAGGAGATTCTATGCAGCCTCACTGAGGCTTGAGTCTGTCCTGATGCACTGGTGGCTGAGTCCTGAATGAGACGCACTTCTCACATGTGGCTGGGGGCCTACAGTGAAAAGTTATGCCTTTAAGGTCCACACTGGTGCTTGTGTCTGCTCCCAAGTAGTTTCAGGCTGGCCCTGGAGTAACTGGCACTTACTGGGGTGTTGCTGAGGATCCCTGATGTAGAAGAAAACCTTGTGAGCTCCAGGCCTGGGCATAGTTCTAATGGGAGGTTCTATTGGCTGAGTGATGAGTGACGTGCACTTCCCAAGTGTGGTTAGGAGCCTGATGTGAAAAGCTAAGCCCTGGAAGAGCCAGACTTGGGATTGTTTTGTCTCTTGAGTTCCTGGTGGCTGAGAGTTAAATGATATGCATTTCCCATTTTTAGCTAGAGACCCCTGGTGAAAAGCTAGGCCTTGCAAGTTTCAGACTGGATCATGTCTGCACCAAAGGAGCTGGTTGCTGGTCCTGGAGTCAGGGATGCTTACCAGGTGATTGCTGAGGATCCCTGATGTAGAGCAAGGCTGGAACATATATCAATCATAAACAGTATAGCTATGTAAATGACTGACAAATTAATAAAATTTTAGAAAAAAAGAGAATTTCCAACTGTTTTAATGACTGAAGCTACTGTTTTGCTCTTTCACATAATAGCTTTAAAATACCGGAAGAATATTTACTCAAGTTTTTGCTATTTATAATGTAATATCTACAAATACAATATGATTTATGTTGAATCTGCATTATTAACATTTCTCTAGCACTTTCTTAAATCTATTCAGATGACCAATAAAATGACAAATTAAGAAAAAAATATTCTGGAACTCCCCTTCATGGTCTAGTAGGCAAGAGAGCAAAGTCATCTGCATAGCCTTGAAGGTAAAACAGGCTTCACGCTACAGCCTATGCAGGGATATGCTGCCTGAGAGTAACTAGCCTTTCAAACCTACACTAATGACCAAGGAGCCAGTTACCACAATTTATACTTTAGAAATCAGTATGTGACAAAAGTACAGCATTGGTCTTACTTTGTGCACAGATAGAAGCAATGTATGTTTGGGTCAAAACAACTTACAAATAGAAGCCTCCATGTTAAGAATAATTACATTTTTAATGTCCATGATTCACTGTTCCTACCTATATAAACTAAATTCAATAGTGAGACTGTTGTAACAGTTGTCACAGAGTAAAATATGTCAGACTGCTTCCTAGGTTCGAATTCTCATTCCTGATTCTTTAATACAATCAACTTAATTTTGCTTGCCTCAATTTGCCAACACATTTACAGAAACTGTTAATACAGTAAGTACGTTATTTTGTCTTTGTCATATACATTACAAATAGTCCCCAGTTTTTCATTTTTCCATTAACTTCACGCATGGTATATTGGATCAACAGAGATGAACTTATTTTGATGTAGTAAAATATATTATTTTTTTTCCCTCGGATAGATTCTGAATTGTTTTTTACTTAAGAAGGACTTCTCTATCTCAGGATTACACAAATATCTGTCTGTATGCTTACACCTTTGTAGCATTATATTTTATTATTAGGTTTTTATTCCCCCTGGAATATTTGCATGATACTTGGTGAAGAAATGTCTATGTATTTTCCAAATAGCCAATTATTCCAGCACATTTCTTGAATAATCCATCCTTTCTTTATACACTGATCTGAAATGCCACCGTTACCATACTTATACCCCCACCCCATGTGTACACGATATATTCAATATTTTTGGTTTTGGACATTCTCTTTTGTTCTCTTGGTCTCTTATATTGTCTATGTTATAGCTTAATATAGTCACTGATACATGGTAGATGTATAACAATGGCTGAATGTTGAGTGAATGTCATGTTCTTTCCAAATCCAGGAATTCTGCAACAACTGAATAAAATTTATAAATTTGGTAGCATCAGCCATATTCCAATATTGAGTCCTTTCATTCAGAAACAAGATAAATCTCTAAATGTATTTAAATTTATTTTTAAAATTAAGCCCTTCAGTAAAGATTAACAGTTTTTAAAAAGTGTTAAACTATTATTCAATAAGTCCATTCCTATAATATTTTATAGTTGTCAAGCAGAATGTTATTCTTTACATAAGTTAATAATGAAAATATTGTGAGGAAAAATATAAAGAGTAGTTCCATCTTGAAGTATATTTCCAAAATGGTGTACAAATAGAGTTTGACTTTTAGTTTTCAAAGGATCTTCTATATTAGTCTTTCATAACTTGTTTTTACACTATAGAACTTTTGGAGAGTCTCTTGAATGGTATGGTTCCTTTACTGCACAAAAATACAGATACAGCAGACAATCCTTTCAAAGGATCTGATACCCTTCCAAAAGACTTGTCTGATAACTAAAGATGTTTTTAAAATTTATAATAAATGATGTTCACAGAATGCTTAATATTCATTACCAGTAAGTACCCTCCAATATGCCCCAAGTTCTGTCTTACACAAATGATTTGTATGCTCACCAAGAATAAGTTGCATTTATTTCCAAGTCTCTACATCACTTTTACTATAAACAATTTAAATGTAACATAATAGGATAAAATATGAGTGTGAATTGCTGTTTCTAAGTCCCTTTTAAAGACTCAAAAGTAAGCTACTAAAATAATAACTGCTGTCAAATTGGAGGTGGGCAATACAGTTGTGAATTGCTGGGAGAAATAATAAAAATGGAAGGGGATTCTTAACTCATATTATTTAAAAAATGTTTCCAAGTGTTCTTTTTATTGTAAGGAAACCTAAATTGAAAATTGAAGATAGCTATGGCTAATTGTGGCTAACTAAATAAAAAGATGTTATGACGCTTCAACTAGGAGACCTATACTGAAAGAAAAACCCTATTTCAAAAGAGAAAAAACAAACATATATAAATGTGTGTATTTGAAATATTTAGGGCACATACTTATAAATTCTTTTTATAACTTTCTGCAGTAACATTTTCAATCAATCATTAACTACTGGTCCTGATAATTTCAAGTTAGAAGGCATTTATTATACTTATGCAATTTTATAATTATGCATAGTTTTAGATGGAAAAATGACAGATTCTCTGAAGTCTATCATGACTCGCATGCTATGAATATATGTTGAGTGTATTATATATACACATTTATTATATATGTTTACATATTGCTCATATATATTCATTAACATATTCATATATGTATAAATATTGCATATTTATATATATCATCATACATTATAATCTGCTGAATAATCCATATGACATTGCTATATGACAAAGGAAAAGCAAGGATCTCAACCCCAGGAATTTAACAATCATTTTTTAAAAAAGATTTATTTATTTATTTATACAAGCATTGGGTACAGTCAGAAGTGCGGGAGGGTGAGAGAATTCACCAAAGCCAGAGCGGGGAACAGAACAGGCAGACCAACAAAGTACACTGCTGAGGGGAGCAGCAAGCGGCAGAAGAGGTCTGAGCGCCATGTGGGACCCTAGCCCGGCGGCGGGGGATTGAACCAGCGCTGCAGAGGCTGCGGGCAGTTTTGAAACCCAGCACTCAACCGCTGTGTCACGGGGGTGACCCTTAACAATCATTTTTAACCACAGAAGAATTTTTAGGCCCTCATTAAAATATTGTCATAGAATTTTTATTTTGTCTTTATTTTCCTTTTGTTAAAGTAAAATTAAATTTAATATTTTATTCTAAAAAAGATTTCTACTATATTATAATCCTGTTCTTATGAAACTGAATCTGTCTATTCATCCATTTAACTTTCTATCTCTATGTATGCATGGAGAAACACATATAATAACATTCTATCAAATGTTAAAACTGATACTTTTCTTGTTGGAAGAAGGATTTCAGTGGTTGTTTCTTCTTTCTATAATGATTAAATTATTTAAGAATGGGCACACACAAAAATCAAAAAAAATATTAAGTCATTATTCTAAAAGGAATATTATTATTCTAACATATTTATTTATTCTAAAAAGGAATCAGTGGCAGCATCACATCCTTGGAAGAAAAATGGATGGGGAATCAGGACACCTGAAATTGAATAGAATCTTGGACAAAATAATTACTGTGAAACTTTCCTGGGCCTTAGTTTCAGTACGAAAAAATGAGGAAGTTAAAGGAAATGACCTCAAAAGTTTCTTTCAGCATCATTATATGAATTTAAGTAGTTAATTCCTATGTAAATTCTTAGAAAATATTCCTAAAAGTGAGGCTATCTTACCCATCAGTTAACTCAAGTTTAACTAAATCTAATGAATAATGCCCTTTCATTGCCAAAAGCTTTTATAATTTGATCACATTACAAACTACATAGAATACTGTATCTTTGACATTCTCAAAAATACTGAATAGACAGTTTTATCTACACCAATAATTAAAGAGATGAAGTAGGGGGCCTCCCATGATGGCACAGCGGTTGAGCGATGGGCTGCAAGGCTGTCCACGGTCTCTGCAGCACCAGTTCGATCCCCAGCCACTGGCGAGGGTCCCACATGGCGTGACAGACCTCTCCTGCCGCACTCGCTGCTCCCCTCAGCAGTGTATTTTGTGGATCTGCCTGTTCTGTTCCCCGCTCTGGCTCTGGTGAATTCTCTCACCCTCCCGCGCTTCTGACTGTACCCAGTGCTTGTATAAATAAATAAATAAATCTTAAAAAAAAAAAAAATAAAGAGGTGCAGTAATGAGAATACAAGTACAAAATGTCCTTCCGGTAAAACTACACACTGCTTTAAGTGTGAGGGGGAAATGTTAAATGCTGGCAATTAGGGGAAAAAGGAAAAGAAGAAAAAGTGCAGATTCCAGAGTTTACCTCAATCTAAGTATGTGTTAAAACACTGTCCAAATTATTTGGAGAATCTTTGAATTTGCATGTACGCTCAAAAGAAAATGACAAAACAACTATCATACAGACTCATGGAAAGTGTTTAGTTCCAGGCAGTTTTGAAACTGAGTTTGTGTGTTTGTGTAGGTTTTATTACTTGTTTGTTTTTTACCTTCAGAAGCCTCTGTTATCTATCAATTGGTGTTTTTTGCATTATGTTAATCTGCTTAACTAAATAGCTGCCAGCAGGTACAGTTTTGTTAATTAAAAACTGAATTTTATATAGCTCAACAATACAGCAGGATGTTTCCCCATAAATTCTAATTTAATGTTGCTGAACTTGATCCTTGTCATATGTATTGATATTGTAATGGTCCTGATCCTGGAAGGTGGAGGCCATTGTTATAGAGGTAAGTTATCAATAAAAAGCAACCACTTGTTTATGAAGACACTGACAGGCATGATAGAAGCCAGGACATATAAAAACCTGGCTGTGTGGCCAGACAACTAAGTCAAAATTAACAGGTGGTCCTGATAAAATGCCTCTGAGAAATCACATAAATATGGGCACTGAAGTTAAACCAATTTGAGATGCTTATGAACTCCATGCCTGTGGTCTTGAAGCCTTCTCCACAGTCTGGTAAAAGCTGCCAGGACTATCACCCTGAGAAGAGACTCCATTCCTCGTTGCAGACAGATGGATTTGTAGAGCTCTTGGGACTGGATCACCCACACTCTGCCTAGCCAGCCTCCTGAACCTTGTCAAAAGATTTGTTACCTTTTCTCTTTTTTGCTGCCAATTTAATTGCATGCTCATATTATTGTAACATGGATTCCTCCCAATAAATTCATATAGTGATTATATATATGCAATTGGCCGGGGTCATCAGTGAAACCTTCCTACTTTGTGGAGGTCAGCACTCGAGATCCCGAACCAGATCTAACATTTAAATACTGTGGACATTTACCATTTAACCAAATATTGGGTCATCAGTGAAACCTTCCTACTTTGTGGAGGTCAGCACTCGAGATCCCGAACCAGATCTAACATTTAAATACTGTGACATTTACCATTTAACCAAATATTAAAATGTTTCCCTTACTTAAAAATAACTTACCTTTGCAATTATTACTGACTGAGCTGGGTAGCAAACGGATGCTCCAAAAGTGGCCAGTCCAAGTGGATAAGCAATTTTCTTAAAACTAGAACCTATGAAATTTCAACAAATTATTAAACTCCAAGCAGATGTTATCAGAGACTTGATGTTTTCATAATTTTACTGCTCTTTTTAAGTCATCACCTTATGATAAATTACTCTCTTAGTAAAAATAGCAATCAAGATGGCAGCTAAAATGTCTTTAAGGATCACAACTTAATTAATACCCATTATGTAATGTCCATTTGAAGAAAAGTGTTCTCAATCTAATACTGATAATTACCTATACAAAAGGGGTTTATCTTTTGTAAACCAGACATTTATTTTTATGTCCTAAGAAACTTAAATCTGTAACCACATTTCCCCCAAGTATCTAATAAAAGTATGATTATATAGAAAAGTAATCAATTACCATTTTGTGGCATAATGTTAAACTGAAATGGACTCTCTTCATGAATTTTTTAAAATATTTTATTTTATATAATTCTTACATCATTTTTCATCTTTGCACAATGTATGCATTTTCATTTTGGTTATATTCCCCATACAATTGCACAACCCCCCTTATTTTGACTCTAGTTCTTCCTCTCCCCACCCCTCTCTCCTCCCCCACCCCGTAGTGTGTCTCTGGTTTATAGTTGCTTGTTGATTTTGATTTTTACTTTGTATTGATTTGTCTTTTTCCTGGTCTCTTATTTAGGTTTTCTAAATTCCTGCTATGAGTGAGACCATCCAGTATTTTTCTTTCTTATTTTGCTGAGCATGATCCCTTCTAGCTCGTTCCATGTTGCTGCAAACTGCATGTGTTTATCTTTTTTGATTGCTGAGTAATATTCCATTGTATATATGTACCACATCTTCTTGATCTAGTCATCTATTTTTGGGCATTTGGGTTGTTTCCATATCTTAGCTATTGTAAACAGTGCTACTATAAACATAGGCGTGCAGGTGCCCTTTGGAATTACTGTTTCTGTGTCACATATTTTTTTTTTTAATCAAGTCCTTAGGAAGATAAAAGATACAACCAACTAAGCAGCAAAGGTCTTTAAAAGGTATAAAAATCCTTCATGTTACTATTTTAGAATTCTGAAGTAATAATTTAATAATTGCAAGTAACTTCAGATAATTCATTCCCAAAAGAACCTTAACTAAACATCTAAGAATCATTTTCAACCTGTTTTGACAGTAAAATCCTTTTTAAAATGTATTTATTTACATATTTTTTTTACAAAATTGTTCATTTTTGTACAGTGTTAAAAATAAAAATCTTCCCAGTAGACTGTCATCAAGGAGCTTCAATATATAAAGCCTATAAATTTAAAGGTTAATATAGTTAGCTGGGGGAAGAAAACCTTTTCCCCTATCCTCATACTACCCCTAAACACTTCCATGAAACTCCAAATTTTAAAAATAGATTGAATCCTACCATTCAAAGTCATAGAATAGTTCCAGCAGACCATTGATTAAAAACAAAATGTATTGTAAAAGCTTGTCTTATCTCTGTAAATATGTACCTTGAATGCTGTAAATATGATATGGGCAACATGATCATGGGATTTTTAATTGGGGTAAGTAATTATATTCCCTGGATTAGCTCTGACAACCCTTAATTTAAAAATGAAACAGCCTATCTGGTGTATCATTAAAGACTATGGTGAAAAATACCTGTCAGTGTTTATAGGCAAATTTACACTATAAAGAATGTTACAAGCAAGGGCATTTCTCTATTTGGTTTAGCTCTTAGTAAGGAAGCCTTGGGGTAGGTGGGTAAGTAGGCTGCTTCAATCTCTAGATTAGCTTGATTTACAGACTGATTTTTGTGGTGTTGGGATAGAGAGTCTAGGTGTACAAAAACATGTCTTATATTGCTCCTTTACCCTAGTCATGGTCACTATTACTCTACTATCTGTAGTTTGATTCTAGATTTTACTGACCTAATATCTCTTGGTGGATGTTTCTTTTGCTCAGTCAATTCTGCTAACTCCTAAATTAGGAAGGCGGCAGTTTTTCCTTGATGTGTCATTTTAAAGGTTAAAAAGATTTATATTCCTCCTGTCTTTATTTGATATGAAAGGTTGTATACAAAAATACAAGTTTCATTTGGGCTCAAGAGCCTTACTCCTATAAGTAGGAAATAACTCTAGACGTAGCCACTAACTAGGTATATGCTATATATTTATGAAATCATTAAGTGATTTCCTTTCTCTGGACCTCTCTCTGCACCATAAGTATTTTTACTCATAAGTATTTTTACTCAGGCTCAGAACAAATTTTACATTATGATCTCTCACTCCTTCCTCTCACTCATGCTCATTGAAACGAAAACAAAAGTTTTGTGATATTTACCTACACTAAGTAAAAGCATTTGGATATATGCTATCTTCTTCAATTTTATTTCTCAACAAATGTTTCCATAGTGGAATATGTTTATTCCACTACTAACTAATAGGTTAAGATTTACATTGTGAAAAAGACTGAGTTAGGTTATTCTAGGTCTGACATTTGGAGATATGACTTGAGGAGTATTTTCTCTTACAACTGAATTACATATTTCTCACAGAATTGAGTATAATGTTTTACACCAATTTCCCCCAAAATTAATTGAGTCTTAACTGTTGTACATGGTGCTTGGTTTTCAATTTTTTTCTTAATAAGTAATTTATAATACATATTCAATTAGAAGTTGCTCATAGGGGTCTCCCTGGTGGTGCAAGGGGTTAAGACGCAACCTATGAAGTTGTCTGCAGCCACTGCAGCATGAGTTCGATCCCCGGCCAGGAGCTACCCACATGGCGCAGTAGACCTCTCCTGCCTCGCCTGCTGCTCCCCTCAGCAGGGTACTTCGGTCAATCTGCCTGTTCTGTTCCCCACTCTGTCTCTGGTGAATCTTCTCACCCCCTGCACCTCTGGCCTGTATCCCAGCTTTTGTATGCATAAATAAATAAATATTTTAAAAAAAGAAGTTGCTCACAGTGTTAGAATCAAAAGGATCCAGGGAGCCATTGTTATTAGTTATAGGGAGAATATTAGATATATTGAGATGAGATATATGGGTTAAAGTTAGAATGCGGGAATGTTCTTATAATTCATAAAGGTTTTCTATCTGATTAGGTATACTTGAGTTGAAACTGCTTTAAGGACTATTGCTGGATAAACTACCACAAGGTATCTGATATCAGGTTCCAGACTGGTTCAGAGTTTTGACTTCCAGCCAACTGTAATTTAGTTTAGGGACAATGAGTAGGCACTGACCAGAAAATTGCATCAGCTTATCAATGGCTTGGTTGAGAAGTATTTTCATACCCAGAGATGGAAGATGTATAAATCCAAATTTCACCATGTGCTTAAGAAAGAGTTATTTAATGGTCTGTAGAAAAGAGTTTACATAGTATGGCTGAGTTTGCCAAGAAAGGCCTGCTTCCAAGGTTGGTCCTTAGCTGGCATCTGGAAATCTGGAATCCTGACTTATAAGAAGCTCCCTACACTGATAAAAAGTACTCCTTGAATGAAAAAAGTGGTACACTGTGCCTAAACTGTACAAATGATGTAGTTTATGCTGAATACCTACTTTGCTCTGGCAGTCTAGAATTTTGGTACATGCTGAACAGATAATGTTTACATGATGAGCCCCTAATAATAACCTTGTATTCTCAGTGTCTAATGAGCATCACTGCCTGACAACATCTCATATTATTATCACATATGTAACAACTCAGTAATGGAAGAATTAAGTAGATCTCATATGATTGTGTCGGGAGAGGACTCTTAGAAGTTTGTATCTGTTTTCCTCTAAGCTTTGCACCAGGTGACTTTTTCCTTTACTGATTTCAGTTTGCATAGTTTCACTATAATGTTTTAGTGAGACTGCCTAACATAACCATCAAAGCTGGAAGTGTTCTTGAGAACCTTAATGGGAAAGAAGAGCAAAGTTGATATAAATACAGAGTGCAAAGAGGGGGAAAATAAAACACACACACACTGAGCTGGCTGATGTCAGTATCAGCACCGTTGGTCAGGATGAGATTAAGAGGGAATAAAATTTGTTCCGAGATATCAGTATCTCTGCTTTAAATCATTAATACAGCACCAAATTATGGGTAGTCATGACTAAGCAAAGGAATTTGAGTGATTCATATTCATTCAAATTCATATTCATATTCATGTAAAACTCTCCTGCTTTTTTGTTAGTAGCTAGAGAACATAAGATCTTAAAATAATAGTTACTGAGATATGAAAATAATAATTAAGTTTTAACAGGAAGAACTATATTTAAAAAAATAAATTTAATTTTTGATGTACAATTCTATCAATTTTAATATATGTAAAGTGTCATATACTGTAGTGTCCCTACAATCATACCCAACTCTGGGTATGATATGGAACCCCTAAGAAATATCTCATGCTACTTATCCCTTTATAGTCATACCTTCTCCCCATTCCTAACCCCTGGGAACCACTGACCTATTCTTTTTCACTATTAATTTTATCTTATGCAGAAAATCATATATGTCATAAGTCTTTTTGCATTTAGACATTTAGCTGTTCTATCAGTTTCCTGCACTCCTAGGTAATTATTAAAAGACTATGAAGATACAAAAAGATTTATGCACATCTATATTTATATTAGCACTATTCACAATGGCCAACAAGTGTAATTAAACTAAATATGCATTGACAGAGAATTGGGTAAAGAAATTGTATATCTACTCAATGGAATACTACTCAGCTATTAAAAAAGATGAAACAGTGACTTCTATG
Organism: Talpa occidentalis; assembly: GCF_014898055.3. Classification (NCBI taxonomy): domain Eukaryota; kingdom Metazoa; phylum Chordata; class Mammalia; order Eulipotyphla; family Talpidae; genus Talpa; species Talpa occidentalis. The sequence continues at coordinate 39,729,563 of NW_023601543.1, forward strand.
ATAATATGGATGGACCTTGAGGTGATTATGCTAAGTGAAATAAGCCAGAAAGTGAAAGAATTACCAGACGGCTTCTCTTTTGTGGAATATATATAACTAAAGACAAAAAAAAAAAAATGGCAAACACAAAAAAGTAACTCTTAGACACTATGAAAACTATAGTGGTTATCAGAAAGTGAAGGGAGGGAAGTTATGGAGGAGGAAAGGTGATAGAGTACTGGCAATGGAGTGTTGGTGCAGGGCAAGTATAGCATGTGTACATGTTGAGGTATGAAGTTGTATTCCCAAAATATATATATTTTGTAATGAATGGCAAATTTATAAAACTTTGATGGAAAAAGTCATGTAAATGGAATCATAATATGCAGGTTTTTTAGATTGACTTTTTAATTCAGATTCATCAAAACTGAGATTGGGGTACTCCCCGGTGGCGCAGCAATTGAGCGCTGGGTTGCGAAGCTGCCTGCAGCCTCTGCAGCACTGGTTCGATCCCCGGCCACCGGGTGAGGGTCCCACATGGCGCGCAGACCTCTCCTGCCACCCGCTGCTCCCTTCAGCAGTGTACTTCAGTACTCTGCCTGCTCTACTCTCCGCTCTGGCTCTGGTGAATTCTCTCACCCTCCCACACCTCTGACTGTACCCAGTGCTTGCATAAATAAATAAATAAATTTTTAAAAAACAAAAACAAAAACAAAAAAAGAAAACTGAGATTGATCTATGTGTCAATGGTTCACTCTATTGTCATTAGATGGAATTTCTTTGTAGGATGTACTACAGTTTAGTTTATGTTAAAAGGCATTTAAATTGTTTTCAACTGTTTATGATTATGAATATTATCTATATTTCTGTACAGGTTTTTCAATTCTCCAGGATAAATATCCAGGAGTAAGATTAGTATATCTCATGGCAAGTATATATTTAACTTGATGAAGAAAGTGCCCAGCTATTTTCCACAATGGCTATACTATTTTGCATTCTCATCAGAAGTGAATGACCATTTCATTTATTCTACATTTTTTACTATAGTTTATATAGTCAATCTTTTAAACTTTAGATATTCTAATAGGTGTGTAATGGTATCTCACTGTGGTTTTCATTTGCATTTCCCTAATAACTAATGATGTTGAACATTCTTTGGAATAGCTATATTTTTGAAAACACAAGAAGTCTCTATAAAAGTAATCATGCTGTAATACAAAATCTAAAAAAAATATGGTATCCCATCCTAATAATAGTCAATGTAGGGTATGAGGTTTTCCCATGAGAATAAAATTTCAAAGTTAATAGAATGGCATTGAAAGAGAGAATTTACTTTTTAAAACCCTACCTTTTCTCGCTGAAACCACGCCTGCCAATCCTGAAACTGTAATCACTCCAATTTTGGGAAGAAAATCTCGAGGTGGATTCTTCAGATAGACATATGCATCTCAAGAAATCAGTTAAAATTATAAATGACTTACTACAATTGGGCATTCTACATAGGTAACATGCAAAAAAGTTAAAAAGAACGGCTAAGAAAATATATGGTTTAAACATTCTTCAAAAGAGCTACACCAAATAATGATTTGAGCAGCAACTTACAAAGCTTAGAAAACAATAGTTACTTGTTACAAAATAAAGTCTTCCATCCATAGTTGTTTTAATGATATCTGTTTCCTTACTGATACAGGCATTATTACTCTCAAATAAAATATGCTAGAATGCTCACTTATTAGAGATTACTATAAAGTAAATTCCTGGTATGTATTGTATCCTTATAATGGAAATGCTTATCTGTTCAAAGATTGGTGGGATCCAGTAAGAGCTGAAATACTTTAGCATGGAGTTTTGAATATACAACTATTTGACCCTGCTTGCTGCTATCCCTCAATAACCTCAGAGAAGCTGTTGCTCTGGTTAAAACTGATGATCAGGAAAAAGTAAATGGAGAGTGGGCAGAAGTCCAGATTTCTTGGCTTTTTATAAATTTAAATCATTTCTGGTTCCATGCAATTCAAAACCACTTTATTCTATCATAGTTAATTATTTAACTAATCATAATCTTTAAGATTGATGAGGAATGTAATTTTGCATTGTCCCTAAATATATTAAATTGTAGTATATATAGAGATCATCAATATCATGGAAAAACATTTATAATTTTAGCTATCTTTCTGTCTCATAAACACATTTATTTTCACAAATGGCTTAGGTCAAGAATATTAGGAAACCATTATTAAAATAAGTAAACTATAATTGCTTTCTAACATTAACTTAAATATTCTACAATGGCAGGTACATATAGTGTTTCTAGCAATAAACAGCAAAGTACTATATATTTTAACAGCTTACATAAACAGCAAATAAAATAACACTTAAACTAATTGATAACAATTTGGACACATCTTTTATTTATAATTTATGAGCATATAATACAGGCTTTGTAGTTAAACTGATCTTTATTTAAAACCAGGTACTGCCACTGACTAGCTATGTGTAACCTATTTAACCTTTCTAAACCCCAGTGTCCTCATCTTAAAATGATAATAACTATAATACCGATATACTGATTGCAACAAAAATTAGATAAATTATATAAAATGCTTAATAGTATCAACATATAATTGCTAAATAAATGGTAGATACCATTATTATTATTATTATTATGAACATTAGCTTAAATATTCTCACAGAATCTTCTGAGCTGGTAAAACATAACAGATAATATGCCATGCTTATTTTCTCACATATAAACCTTGCAAGTTAAAAACACAATAGAACTGGGTCACCACGGTGATGCAAAGTGTTAAGCGTCCGCACTATGAGGCTATGGAGCAGCCACTGAAGCACGAGATAGATCCCCAGCCAGGGAGCTAACTCACATAGTGCAGCAGACCTCTCCTGTTGCACCCGATGCTCCCCTCAGCAGTATATTTCAGTGGATCTGCCTATTCTGCTTCCCACTCTGTCTCTGGTGAATCTTTTCACCTCCCTGGACCTCTGGCTCTTGTATGCATAAATACATAAAAAAATTAAATATAATAGAACATTTCTAATTATGGATGGTTCACTCACCTACCTTTTCCAAATTGTACTGTATCCATTATCCCATTTTTCACAAAAACATATACACCCTAAGCAAAAAGGAGGAAAAAGGACACCTGCATTTTTAAAGATGTTGATAATTATCAAATAATCGACATCTCTGAGATTATATTAAAAGAGTGAATTAGCATTACACTATATAAACCTAGCTTTCCTATTCATTCATTCACTATGAGTATACTTATTAAACTTAACTTCATTTCTTGGTTTTTATCTTATTTAATATGGATAACACTTGTTTGTTATTTTCCTCATATAAAAGGATAAATATGTAATTTTAATTTTTTAATATGTAATATGTAATTTTCCTCATACAAAAGGATAAAGTAATATGTATAAATATGCAATATGTAATAGTAATAGTTCACAGAAGTTATTGCAGAAATACAAATATTTATAATTTATTATATAATTACATAGAATAATGAATGTAATTTAAATAAAGCATGAAGAGAGGTATATTTCAGCTTAGAAGCAGTTGATATTGATAAATAAATTTAAAGCAATTTATTTTATATTTATCTGATTAATAAAAACCTGGTAGCAACAGCATGATTTGTAGAGAAAATGGCCTAAACAAAAGTGGTTTATCTTCTTTTTCTGTGCATTAGAATGAAAAAATAATCTGATTAAGACATTTATTTATCTCAGAATACATACAAACCATCATAGAGACTACTGTCCACCTTGTTTTAAAAAAAATAACAAATTCTCTAAAATCAAAATTTTATTAACCCAGTGGAGTGATTAAATATTTAAATCAAAAATTTCCTTTTGACCTATTTTTAACTAATTTATTTTAATGCAAGAAATACTGTTATATACATTTATTAAGTGACAGGTACCTGTGAAATTTCATTAGAAGAAAAATAAAGTCACAAAATGATTTACCCATAGTAAATACCCATGATCATGCTCTGTGAAAGGAATCAGAAAACACAATTCAAACATATGGTCTCCTTTCCTGAACAACCTGCTGTGGAACCATGGGATAAAAACTACAAGATATTTCTCAAAGCAAATAAAAAAGAAACAATTACATTAGTCAGTAAAGAAATGTGCTACTGCTATTGAGCTATCTTGGTACTAGTACCTTTGTCTAAGATACTTTCAGTGAAGTCACTGCCACTGAGTGACTGATTTTTCTTTAGGGATTGTATCTTGAGAAAATTTCACCTTCAAAGTTCAAAAAGCAATTGACCAATTGACTAGGAATCATGTAACTCCCAAGGAAGAAATTTAATCACTATTTTGAGAAATTTTCCTTAACTTGTTTAGTAATTCACCTTTACCACTGGAGGTCACTGCTACCAAAATTTCAAAACACCAAGGAGTAGGAGTAGGAAATGAATTTGCCCTTGCATTCTGTGTTTAATATAGAATGCAATTTGAGCCAGAAGTTATTTTTAAAGAACAGAAAAAGTACTCAGGAGAAAATCAGAAAGGGAAGTGTTACAATGAAGATGATATGCAAGCAAAAGTGCCTTTCTTCAAACAATTTATTTCAATATAGTAATGGATAAAAAGTTCTTTTAATCTTACATTGGTTGATAGTAATTACAGTGATATCTCAGAAACAATTTATCACTTTGAAAACAACTTTGAGACCTCTATGGGAAATTAGATCTCAGGAGACTCAAGTCTATCATCCAGCTATTGGCTTATTGCCTCAGGAACATGATTCAGAATCTAATTAGTTAAGGTAATTTTAAGGTCAAACATTAAGAGTTTTTAGTGTAACTAATATTATTAGAAATGTAAGACACTTTTTCAGAAATAACATCAAGTATTCATCAAATGTTCAAAACATCATCTGGAATATCCAAAGTTCACAGATGGGATATTTTATAAAATCATCAGTTTTCTTCTTAAATATATTGGATTAAAACCGAAAACACACAAGGGTCCACAATCGGATAGTTTAGATTTGAGGAAAGTGGTTACTAGATCAAAATGATGAAATAATGGTACTAACATTATCACTGTGACATTGACACTAGAGATGATGGTAACACTAATACTGATGTGATGATAAGGAAACAGTATCATATCAGCTTACTCTAATATTCTACTGCTAGATAATGCTGATTGAAGTCTAAATATTAAATATTAAAATAAGGTAAATTTTAATTGGCCCAATAAATATCAGAATGGTCTTATGAGTTAACAACAAGTAAACATTTTGTTTAGACAAATAAGGAACTAATCAGAAGTAATCACAGAACTTCATGTAAAGGCTAAACAATGTTTTTGAACATGCTAGGTGACAAAAATGCTTGCCGAACTACTTTAATATGTAGTAGTGATATAGCAGATTAAATATGCTACTACTCCTACCAAGAGGTAGAATTTAATTCACCCCCTCTTTAAAAATAGGTTAGCCTTAGTGACTTGATTTAAGAATAGAATGCTGTAGAAGTGACTTTTTTGGGTATGTCTAAGACAGGTAAAAACCTCTGAAAGCTCTGCTTACGGCCTCTTGTAACATTTTTTTCTAGGAGGCCTGAACTGCCCATATAAGTTGCTGAACTATCGTGACACCACCATACCTGACAGGTCATGTGTAGGCACAATTAAGTTCACCTACAAATTAATGCAAATTAAATTCTCATGGACTCTCTGGATCACCTCATTCACCAAATGAATACCACTCAATGACCTCTATCAATCCCACACAAAACAGAATTACCTTTCCAAACTCTTATCAAAGTCCTGACCCACAATATCATGAGCTGTAATAGAATGGTCACTGTTTTAAACCACTGACTTTTGAGGAAGTTTGTTACACATCAATGAGTAACTGGAATAATTGGTATGTAAATATGCATCAGAACCCTCCACTATCAGAGCACTATTAAAATTAACTTACCTTGCACCAATCAATATAACGACCAGTTGTAGTACGTATATATGCAAAGCCCTGTTGTAAACGGCCAGGCTGCTCTTCAACATATTTGGATTGAAGAGGTGGTGCAGTATATATGGGAAGCTAGAGGAAATAAAGTTTATGTTAAAAAAAAAAAGTTAGACTTCCTTTTTCAGCAATATGGCAGGAATAGAAATCCTCATTAACCATCCTAATAAAAACAAGTAAAAATGTTGACAGTTTTTTTTTAACTATCTTAAATGTAAGAATAATCTAGTACATTTACTGATCAGCATGAAAGTTTTGACATGTTCTGTTTCTGACCTGGGGCATTCAACCCTCCTAAGGCAACCTGGTGCTCTCCTGCTCCTGGAAAGTTACCATATTGATGCTGAACTTAGCGCGGGCACCCTATCAACCATATCAGCATAGTGCACTATGCTGAGCTCAAGCAATCCTCCTGCCTCAGCCTCCTGAGGCGCTGGGACTACAGGCACGCACCACATTCCCAGCTAAATTTGCTTATAAAGACTACTCAGAATCCAGAAATTTAGTGAAGACAGAAACCCACAGAGATGAGCAAAACCAACTTTTACCTTGAAATCAATGGCTATAAAACAGATGGTCCACAGCACATGGGGTCAAGAAACAAAACTCAAAACAGGCTTAAGGGGTCCTCCCCGGTGGCGCAGCGGTTGAGCGCTGGGTTGCGAAGCTGCCCGCGGCCTCTGCGGCGCCGGTTCGATCCCCGGCTGCTCCCTGGCCACCGGAGGAGGGTCCCACATGGCGCGCAGACCTCTCCTGCCGCCCGCTGCTCCCCTCAGCAGTGTACTTCGGTCCTTCTGCCTGCTCTGCTCCCCACTCTGGCTCTGGTGAATTCTCTCACCCTCCCGCGCTTCTGACTGTACCCAGTGCATGTATAAACAAAACAAACAAACAAATAAATAAATAAAAACATGCCTCTATAAAAAAAAAATTAAAAAAAAGTTTAAAAAAAATTAAAAAAAAAAAAACAAACAGGCTTAAGGTAGGCAATCTTACTAGAGAACCTCATAGTGTCACATCTTAATTAAGAGTGAAGTAGAAATAAACATATTACTCCAAGGGACTGTTAGGAAAATCTACAGTCTTAAAGATTGGGGACCAAGATGAGGGGGGGGGGAAATACTTCCTAAGAATTGGCAAACACAAATAAGAATTTATGTACTCTGAAGCATAAAATTGCCAGGGTAACCTGAAGAATCTCAAGCCAAAAATAAAGTGCTCCAAGGCTGACAGCCCCATGGATGCTTGGTAGAAACAAATAAATACCTCCTTCTCTGGAGGAACCGGAGTTCAAGCAATTAAAACAGATAAAGTTCTAAGAAATATGAGACTACAATTTAGAAAAATTAGAAAACAAAGCCGCAATGGAAAATTAGAAAACACAAAGAACCATCTGGAAAAGAACCAGCAGCAACATCAAAGACTCAGATATACAAATAATGCATGTATTAGAAAATATATAATATGAAATAACAATTTTTCAAGAAATAAAACATGAGAAATTAAAGTTCATAGCAATAGACTACAAATATTACCAAAACTAATAAAAACAATGAGAGAACTTCCAGAATAGGAAATTGAAAATTTTAAGTATTTGTTGTATGACAGATTGGGAACAGTTGCCAAGAGCTATAGTGAATTATTAAATATGAAGAAAGTGGAAGGAAATGATTTACATCAAAGAAATTCACCACATCAACAAAAGGAAAGATAAAAATCATACAATCCATTGGACATAGAGAAAATATGTCATAAAATTCAACAATCATTTAACATGGAGAAAGAAGGAATATTCCTAAACACAATAAAGGCCGTATATGCCAAACCCACAGTGAACAACATATTCAATGGTGAAAATGTGAAAGTTTTTCCTTTTGTATCAGATACAAGGCTATGAGGTGCAAAATCACTGTGGTTTTGATTTGCATTTCCCTGATGTAGTAATACAGATGTCATCACACATCTGCTAGGTCTGCTAGGATGAATTATCATCAAAAAGACTTGAGATACTAATTATTGGTCAAGATATGGAGAAAAGGGAGAAATTATACAGATTTTCTTCTAATTAAAATGGGGTTATGTCCTGATAAACCCAATGTAAGCAGAAAATATCGTAAGTCAAAAACTGACAACACAGAGGTGATTATTTCACATTGTATGTGTTCATAAACATCAAATTGTCCAAACCGTGCACATGTACAAATCCTATTTGGCAGTTATGTCTCTAAAAACTGAAAAAAATTAAGGATATCAACAAAAGTGTGAGAATTTTAGTAACCAGTCACATGTTACTCAAGTCTCTACTAAGTAAAAAACATTCCTATGGATTGCAGGTCCTGAGTTTAAATGCCACTTATTCTATAAATACAACTTGTTTGTACTTTATCATAAATTATGTTTAGAAGCAATAAAGTATAAAGCCACATATAAATTAAATTGTATCAAAGTAAGAAGAATAATCAACTCATTATTTCTCATCTACAGCCATACTATCCTGAATGTACCTATCTTGTCAATATTTCTTCTCTGCTATTTTTTGGTGAGAACAAACAAATGACAACAAAATAAATAAAATTCATATCATAGAAAATTTTTAACAAGAAACATTCAGGGATATGTATGGCTGACCATATACATACAGTTTAATTATATAAATCTGAATACTGCTAATTTAACAGCTTAAAAAATATGATCACCCCATGGTTCTGTAGAGTTTTCTGACAGAGATTTAATTATATGTACTAGATGGTACTTAATAAGAGAGTAGTATATTGATGCCTCCAAAAAAGATACACTCAAAGATTGATGATAAGCAAGGTTAATTGTCAGAACTTAAAACAAAAATAAATACAAAACTGAAAGTAATCTTAAGCAGTACTGACAGGAATATTATCTAGAAGAAGAGGAGTCAATCTCATTCTATCCTGTAGTGGTCAAAATATACCTACATACCATTCTGAACATATTTGGCAGATAATTATCATGATAGTGAAGGAACTCAAAGCTATGATATGAAAGAAATGGTTAAAATTACTAATATACTTATCCAGGAAGCAAAAGTACTTAAAATGTAACTGATATCTGAAGAGTTATTTTGTGGGAGAAAACAACACTAATTCAAAAGGAAACTTGGACTTCCATGTTTATTGCAGCACTATTTTTACTATAGCCAAATTATGGAAACAACTAGGTGCCCCAGAAAAGATGAGTGGATCAAGAAGATGGGTATATACACAATGGAATATTACTTTGCAGTCAAAAATGGTAAACTCATGCCATTTGTGGCAACATGGATGGAGCTGGAAGGGAAAATGCTAAGTGAGATAAATCAGAAGGAGAAAGATAAATATTAGATAGTGTCACTAAAATGTGGAATATAAAGTAACTAAAGCAAGAGTCAGATAAACTAACCCTTGAGAGCTGACTACAGAACTGAAGAACCAAGTCGGGGAGGAGGGTAGAGGAATGGTAAGAACAAAGAGGGAAGGAAGCACAAAGGTCTATGGTGATAGAATATGGGTGTGTTGGTGGTAAGTGCACTACAGTGGTCATAACCTGATGGACATATCCCAATATTACCTCCACTAAAAGCAAATTATATAAATTATAACAAGACATAGTCAATGGATAGAACTCAAGAGATTGTGTTTGTCATAAAGACTATGTTAAATCAAAGTTGCCAGAAAATGTATTGCCTTACATTCCTTTATTCAGTTTCATTCATGTAGAAGATAAAGGACCACTTAATGTGTCTATTGTAGAGAGCATTATAGTACCATACCGAAGACAAAACTACAAAACAAGTAAGACAACTTTCAAAACTGAAATTTTAATGAAATTCTTAAACAAAGGCTTCCAAATATCAGTGGTAGTACATTTTTCAAGGAAGAAATATAAGATTGCTTAGAAGTACTAAGACCCTGTACTACTCGTTGATTATTCATTAAGAAAAATCACCAATTGATTTTCATTGCAGTTAGGATTTTAGATGTTTTGAGTTATAGTGTTAATACAATATAGTGTTTCTTTCAAGATACCTTATATCTATTTCTGTTAACTTATGTGCCAAACAAATACTACAGAAAATTTTAATAGAGGTAAATTAAAAAAAAAAAAAAAACTCATAGCTACTACACCATCGTTATGTTATATAAAAACTCCCACACTATTTAAAACAAATTACCTGCGAGGGGGCGGAGCAACATGGCGGCGAGGAGACGCTGCGAGTAAGATCTCCCATTAAAAAAAGTTAATAGGGAGGAAAAGCGGCAGGTCCCAGTGAGAACTGGGACACGGAAGATAAACGGGTGATGCCAGCAAACTGCCCAAAGAAGAAAGTTGCCATAAAAGAGGACTAGAGGGGAGGAAAGCACAGAACCCTGCTCCCCTCCCCCGCCCACAGAGGCGGCACTCTCCGACCGGCAGAGAGGAGGAAAACAACAAACTAAAACGACCAACAAGAACAAACGACACAGCAAGCGGGGCTGTGAATGGAAAGGAACTATTGCAGCCACCACACCCCGTGAACGGGAGCTGTGGAGAACCCTGCAGGATTCGCCGCGGAGGTGAGCGAAAGGCTCCGGGCGCCATTAGAGAAGAACAAAGACCCCGGGAGACGCGCACACAGCCCGGGCTGCCGGTAAGCCTGCGCGGAAAAGCAGTGCGCTTGGCGCGCTTGAAAAGCAAACGCGGACCGGGATGGTGGCTGCCCAGGTCCCCGCGCCTGCAACCTAGGCTTGCGGGGAGACGCGCTGAGGCCCTCACGGGGGTGAAAGGCCCTCCCTGAGTAAGCAGGAACCAGGCGCCCAGGCACGGGAGCGGGGTGCAAAAGGCGCCATTCCCGCGCCACTGAACTGGGCTACAGCCCGCATCCTGGACCTGAGGGCTTTGAACTGAGACCCGGGGCACGAAATTCTGGGCGAGGGTTCTCCACGACGGTGGGGCACAAGGCAGACACAGCACCCCAAAGCCGTTGAGGTTTACCCTACCATTCTCGCTCTCTGTTCCCTGTCTCACGGGGGTGGGGGGGTTGAAAAACAGCCCCCCAAGGACAATAGGAGAGATCTCTGGTGCCACCTAGCGACCAGAAAAAAAGTCACTAACACCTCATAGAACAGGGAAATTTCTTAAGACTTCTTGAAAAGGGCAGAAGGCTTCTGGAGGACCCAGTGGCCAGCTGGGAAGTTAGCCCACGCCAGGCCCCTTCCAACCAGCAGTCGGAGCCCACAGAGGGAGCAGGCACCCACGTCCGGGGCAGACCGGGCACACAGAAGTGTGTGCATGAGACCGGATGTACAGGGACTGCGTCCCGCTTCGCCAGTTTAGAAAAGGGACATTTCTTCAGTAAAGACATCCTGAAACCAGCAGAAAGCCCCCCCAGAAGCCAGAGATGGTTCCTGGAGGAGCCAGAGGGGAGCAGAGAAGTTCACCCAAGATGACGGCCAGTCCGAGCAACACAGTGTCCCAGTGCATACGACAAATTAGAAAACAGACAGTAGGGAGTAGAAGAACCACACACAACCTAACAACGCCTCAGGAAAAAAGCACACCACAAAAAGAAAACCACCCTCCAGATTGCAACGACAGTAACATGGAAGAACTTCTGAGCCTTCCAGAAAGAGAATTTAAAATTGCCCTGATTAAAAAAGTGGCAGATCATAAAGGAAAACAATGATCAGAAGAAGGAAATTGAGTCCCTAAAGAGGGAAAACAATGGTCAGAAGAATGAAATTGAGTCCCTAAAAAGGGAAACAATGGTCAGAAGAATGAAATTGAGTCCCTAAAGAGGGAAGTAAAAGAAATGCAAGAGATCAAAGAATTAATGGAGGAACTAAAGAACTCTGGGAAAAGCAATGAAAGCAGAATAGATGAAATGGAAGAACGAATAAGTACTCTTGAAGACATAGAAATAAAAAGAACCAAAACAGAAAAGGAAAGACAAGTACGAAGGAAAAAGAATGAAGAAAGACTTCGGGAACTATCTGACTCCATGAGGAAAGGAAATATAAGAGTTATAGGAATTCCAGAAGGAGAGGAGAGAGATGTAGGAACAGAGAAAATATTCCAGGAGATAATTGAAGAGAACTTCCCAAATGCGAAGAAGGAGCTGAAAATTGATATACAAGAAGCAAGAAGAACACCAAACTTCCACGACGAAAGGAAAAACACAGCAAGACACATAATAGTAAAGCTCCCAAGAATCCAGGACAAGGAAAAAATAATGAAGCTGACAAGAGGGAAGAGACAGATAACATTCAAAGGAAAACCAATCAGGATGACATCAGACTTCTCTGAAGAAACACTACGGGCAAGGAGAGAGTGGAGGGACATAGTCAACAGACTCCAAGAAAACAGATGCCAACCAAGAATACTCTATCCGCAAAGCTCTCCTTCCTCTTTGAAGAAAGAATATGGACCTTCCCAGACAAAGAGAAACTCCGGAATTTCATTACGACTAAACCCCCACTCCAAAAAATACTACAAGGAATCCTAAAGCCAGAACCTCAGAGGGATGAATAACAACGAAAGAAGACCAAAAAAAAAAGTTATTAAAAGAATAAATAAATAAAATCAAAGTAATGACAAACACAATGGCAAATACAGATGCTAACATATCAATATTAACTCTAAAAGTAAATGGACTAAACTCTTCAATAAAAAGACACAGAGTTGCAGCCTGGATTAAGAAACAAAACCCAACCTTTTGCTGTCTCCAGGAAACACATTTAGCTACAAAAGATAAAAATAGGCTTAAAGTTAAAGGATGGAAAACAATCCTACAAGCAAATGGACCAAAAAAGAAAGCAGGAACAGCAATACTTATATCAGATAAAACAGACTTCAAACTCAAAAAAATAAAAAGAGACCCCAGTGGTCACTACATTATGATCAAGGGGACAATACTGCAAGAAGAAATAACACTCATTAACATATACTCACCAAACGAAGGAGCACCAAAATATATCAGACAACTGTTGTCCTCTCTGAAAACAGACATCAGAGAAAACACATACGTAGTGGGAGACTTCAACACACCACTATCAACAATGGATAGATCAACAAGACAAAAAATAAGTAAAGAAACTAAAGCTCTAAATAAGGACCTAGAGCATTTGGGCTTAACAGACATCTATAGAACACTAAACCCAAAAAAAACGGAGTACACATTTTTCTCAAGCGCACATGGATCATTCTCCAGGATCGATCGCATACTGGGGCACAAGACAAACATCAACAGATACACCAAGATTGAAATCATACCAACCATTTTTTCTGACCATGAAGGCATCAAACTAGAAATAAACCATAAAAAGAAGGCAAGGAACTATCCTACCTCATGGAGATTAAAAACCACACTACTGGAAGACCACTGGACTAACGAGGAGATCAAAGAAGAAATTAAAAAATTCTTTGAATTGGAGAAACCCCACCAACTGGGAGAACATTTTTGCACCCAACACTAATGATAAAGGACTGATCACAAAAATCTGCAAAGAGCTGATGAGACTCAGCAACAACAAAGAAAATAATCCAGTCAAAAAATGGGCAGAAGAGCTAAAAAGAAACTTCTCTGAAGAGGAAATGCAAATGGCCAACACACATATGAAAAAAATGTTCAACATCACTTGCAATCAGGGAAATGCAAATCAAAACTACCATGAGATACCATCTCACACCAGTGAGAATGGCACATATTAAAAAAACTAGCAACAACAAATGTTGGCGAGGATGTGGAGAAAAAGGAACTCTTCTGCACTGTTGGTGGGAGTGCAAACTGGTCCAACCACTATGGAGAGCTGTGTGGAGATTTCTGGACCTACTAAACATAGAGCTTCCATATGATCCAGCAATTCCACTCCTAGGTATTTACCCAAAGGACACAGAAACATCAATTCCAAAGAGCACCTGCACCCCTATGTTTATAGCAGCACTGTTTACAATAGCTAAGCTTTGGAAACAACCCAAATGCCCAAAAGTAGATGACTGGATCAAGAAGATGTGGTACATATATACCATGGAATATTACTCAGCATTCAAAAAGATAAACACATGCAATTTGCAGCAACATGGATGGCGCTGGAAGGGATCATGCTGAGCGAAATAAGCCAAAAAGAAAAAGAAAAATACCGGATGGTCTCACTCATAGCAGGAATCTAGAAAACTTAAATAAGGGACCAGGAAAATGAATATAAGAAAGTGAAAATCAAAATCAACAAAAAACTATGAACCAGAGACACTTTTTGGGGGGTGCGGGGCGGGAGGGGAAGGATTGGGGTCAGAATGGGGCGTTTGCAATTGTATGGGGGAATATAAAAATAAAATTTAAGATTAAAAAAAAAAAAATTCTTTGAATTGAATGACAAGGAGGACACTAATAACCTAAATGTATGGGATGCAGCAAAAGCAGTAATAAGAGGAAAATATATAGCAATAGAAGCTCACATCAAAAAACAAGAAAGAACTCATAGAAACAACCTAATCTCGAAGCTCAGAGATCTAGAAAAAGAACAACAAAAAAACCCCAAAACCAGTAGAAGAAAAGAAATAATAAAAACCAAAGCAGAAATAAATGAAATTGAAACTAAAAAAACAATCCAAAAGATCAATGAAACCAAGAGCTGGTTCTTTGAAAAAATCAATAAAATAGACAAACCCCTAGCCAGGCTCACAAAGGAAAAAAGGGAGAAAGCACAAATAAACAGGATCATAAATGAAAGAGGAGAAATCACAACGGACACAGCAGAAATCAAAAGAATAACCAGCAACTACTATGAACAGTTATATAGAAACAAGTTCAACAATCTAGAAGAGATGGACAAATTCCTACAACTCTACAATCACCCAAAGCTAGATAAAGAAGAAATAGAACACCTAAACAGACCAATTACAAGCAGCGAAATTGAAATGGTAATCAAAAACCTCCCCAAAAACAAAAGCCCAGGACCTGATGGATTTACAAATGAATTCTACCAAACATTCAGAGACGAATTAGTGCCTATCCTTCACAAACTCTTCCAAAAAATTGAGAAGGAAGGGACAATACCAAACACGTTCTATGAAGCCAACATTACACTAATACCAAAACCGAATAAGGACAACACAAAAAAGGAAAACTACAGGCAATCTCCCTAATGAACACTGATGCAAAAATCCTCAATAAAATTTTAGCTATCAGAATCCAACAATGTATCCATAAGATAATTCACCACGACCAAGTAGGATTCATTCCAGGGACACAAGGATGGTTTAACATCAGAAAATCAATCAACGTTATCCAACACATCAACAAAAAGAAATATAAAAACCATATGATAATATCAATAGATGCTGAGAAAGCTTTCGACAAAGTGCAACACACCATTCATGATAAAAGCCCTTGAAATTCTTGGGATACAAGGAACATACCTCAACATCATAAAGGCCATCTATGACAAGCCAACAGCCAGTGTCATTCTCAATGGTGAAAAGCTGAAAGCAATTCCATTAAGATCTGGAACAAGACAAGGATGTCCACTCTCACCACTGCTTTTCAATATAATACTGGAAGTCCTAGCCAGAGTAATAAGACAAGAAAAAGACATCCAAGGAATCCAAATAGGAAAAGAAGAAGTCAAACTATCACTATTTGCAGATGATATGATAATATACATAGAGAACCCCAAAAACTCCAGAGAAAAACTAATTCAACTTATCAATCATTCAGTAAAGTGGCAGGATACAAATCAACACGCAAAAGTCAGTAGCCTTCCTATACACAAACAATAAATCTGAAGAAGAAGAAATAAAAAAAAAACATCCCTTTCATTATCGAAACAAAAAAAATCAAATATTTGGGAATAAATCTAACAAAAGAGGTAAAGGACCTATACAAAGAAAATTATAAAACACTGTTAAAAGAAATAGAAGAAGACACAAAGAAATGGAAAGACATCCCCTGCTCATGGATTGGAAGAATAAACATTATTAAAATGGCCATCCTACCAAAAGCAATATACCGATTCAATGCTATTCCAATCAAAATTTCAATGTCATTCTTCAAAGAAATAGAACAATTATTGATGAAATTCATATGGAATCACCAAAAACCCCGAATAGCCAAAGCTATCCTGAAAAAAAAAGAAGAAGATGGAGGCATCACACTCCCAGACTTCAAACTATACTACAAAGCCATAATCATCAAAACTGCATGGTATTGGAACAAGAACAGACATACAGACCAATGGAATCAAATAGAAAATCCAGAAATAAACCCACAGATTTATGGTCAACTAATCTTTGACAAAGGAGCAAAGACTATGCATTGGAGCAAAGAAAGTTTGTTCAATAAATGGTGCTGGGAAAACTGGGTTGCTACATGCAAAAGAATGAAGCTTGACCACTACCTCACACCATACACAAAAATCAACTCAAAATGGATTAAAGAACTAGACATAAGACCTGAAACCATAAAATACATAGAAGGAAATATAGGTGAAACACTACGTGATTTGCATATCAAAGACATCTTTACAGACACATCACCCAAAGCAGTGATAGTGAAGGCAAAGATAAACAGCTGGGACTACATCAAATTAAAGAGCTTCTGCACAGCAAAAGAGACAATAACAAAAACAAAGAGAAACCCCACCAACTGGGAGAACATTTTTGCACCCAACACTCATGAAAAAGGACTGATCACAAAAAATCTGCAAAGAGCTGATGAACTCAACAACAACAAAGAAAATAACCCAGTCAAAAAATGGGCAGAAGAGCTAAAAAGAAACTTCTCTGAAGAGGAAATGCAAATGGCCAACAGACATATGAAAAAATGTTCAACATCACTTGTCATCAGGGAAATGCAAATCAAAACTACCATGAGATACCATCTTACACCAGTGAGAATGGCACATATTAAAAAAATTAGCAACAACAAATGTTGGCGAGGTTGTGGAGAAAAAGGAACTCTCCTGCACTGTTGGTGGGAATGCAAACTGGTCCAACCATTATGGAGAGCTGTGTGGAGATTTCTGGACCTACTAAACATAGAGCTTCCATATGATCCAGCAATTCCACTCCTAGGTATTTACCCAAAGGACACAGAAACATCCATTCCAAAGAACACCTGCACCCGTATGTTTATAGCAGCACTATTTACAATAGCTAAGCTTTGGAAACAACCCAAATGCCCAAAAATAGATGACTGGATCAAGAAGATGTGGTACATATATACCATGGAATATTACTCAGCATTCAAAAAAGATAAACACATGCAATTTGCAGCAACATGGATGGCGCTGGAAGGGATCATGCTGAGCGAAATAAGCCAAAAAGAAAAAGAAAATACCGGATGGTCTCACTCATAGGCAGGAATCTAGAAAACTTAAATAAGGGATCAGGAAATGAATAACTATAAGAAAGTGAAAATCAAAATCAACAAAAAACTATGAACCAGAGACACTTTTTGGGGGGTGGGGGCCGGGAGGGGAGGGATTGGGGTCAGAATGGGGCATGTGCAGTTGTATGCGGGAATATAAAAATAAAATTTATTATTTAATTAAAAAAAATAAATAAATAAAACAAATTACCTGCTTTGGTTTCACTAGCTGCTTTTTGGATTCCTCTTTATTGGCTGCATGTACAATGATAGATGTGCATATCAAACCTGCAGGCATGGTTCTCAGCATTCCCATCTGAAAAATAGATATATCAAAAAGATATTTTTAATTAAAAAGTTCCCCACATTCCATTTTCTTATAAATTTTAGGGTCATCTGAGGAAAACTATGGGTCTAATTTAAATTTATTAAAAACCCAAATTAGGCCCGAGCCTTACAGAACCGAGCCTTTCACCATGGTCCCCAGTCGCACCAGGAAGAGAAAAGTAAGTAAGATGGGCAGGTAGGTAGTTGAGTTAGAGTCACTAGGGTCCCAGCCTTCACGTACATTCTGAATCATGCTGAAATAAAGGACATTCTGTAGGCTGCCCCACACCATAAAACAGGACTGTGTGAGCCAAGGTCAGCTCCATTTGCACATTCCAGATATCCTCCAGTCAAGGAGATGCTGGTTCCTGGACTCAACAGATGGCCAGAATCAACTTGATAAGAACCTGTCATGGAATTCAGCCAGTACAAGAAACAGACACAACGCAGAGA
The DNA here is from genome assembly GCF_014898055.3 of Talpa occidentalis. Taxonomy (NCBI): domain Eukaryota; kingdom Metazoa; phylum Chordata; class Mammalia; order Eulipotyphla; family Talpidae; genus Talpa; species Talpa occidentalis. Next base: position 39,747,691 of record NW_023601543.1, read on the forward strand.
ACTAAGCCCCTTAATTTCAAATAAAGTACATAAAACTATGCTTCTTGCTCCTGAGCAGCAACCTGCTCAGGACTACTCTCTGTTCAAAGAGCTTTCCTGTCCGTCTTCTTATCTGACAATAAACTTCTTGCTTTTCTTCCTAACTCTGGTCTCAATGGTGAATTCTTTCCTCACTGAGACAAGGACTGAGAGAAGAGCAGCTGGGATCAAACTCTCAGACCCCAGTTCAATACATCAGGAAGTGCATCCTACTCATTGCTTGGCCACCAGCAACTCCAAGCAGACCATTGCCACCTGCCTGGGCCTTGCTGGGCCTTGTTTACATAATAGGCCTTCAACAATTCCCTGGTAAGCAGCCCTGCTTCCAGGCCCAGTGACCAACTACTCAGGAGCAAACACAAACCCCAGTCAGGGCATTGCAGTACTTAGCTTTTCACCACAAGGCCCCCAACCACACTCAAAAAGTGCATTCCACTCAGTGCCCAGTCATCAGCTCCTTGGGAAAACACAAGCCCAAGTCAGGGTCTTGCAAGACCTAGCTTTATACCACAAACCCCCAGAAATACACAGGAGGTGCATTCAATTGAGGGCACAGTGACCAATGCTTAGGGAGCAGACTCAAGCCCTACTCTGGGCTGGACAATACCTCATCCTATATAAGGAATCTTCAGCAACCCTCTGCCATCTTGGCCACAAGAAACAAGCCTGAGCTATTGATCCTGGGTAAGGCAAGGTCCCAGGGACTCAGCCTGTTGAGCTAGTGTCCCCCAGCCCTCCCAACTACCAGAAGAAGGCACAGAAGAGCTTCTTGGGAGGCCTTAGCACCACCACAGATCATACAAGACCCCAGCAGCTTTGGCCACAATCAAGTAAATACCCAGAACAGTGAAGAGAAAGGAATCATATACAACAACAGACCCAGCTACACACAGTAAACCAATAGTAAACAATGGGAAGAAGTAAAAATATAAATGACCAAGCAAGCCCACAGTGGAACAGTATACCAGAGAGAGAAAACAAAACCCCAGAACCAAACCACAAAGACATGGAACAGCTTCTTTACCTACCAGACACAGAATTCAAGATGGCTATGATCAAGAAATCTAAAGAAAGGGAATAACACAAAGAAAACTCAGGAGAGGAAACAAATACCGTGAGAAAAACATTCAACAAACAGAAGATGGAAAAATGAAAACTGTAAACAAAACACTAACGGAATTGCAGGAGGAAGCAAAAAATTCAGGAGACAGCCATGGTAGTACAATAAATCAAATGGAAGAATGAATCAGTAAACTCAAACATGAAAAAGAGGTAAGAAGCAAGATAGAAAAAGAAAGAAAGGAACAAAAGAAAAAGAATGAAGAACCACTTCAAAAATTATCTGACACCATGAGGAAATATAAGAATCACAGGAATCCTAGAAGAGAGAAGGGAACAGAGAATCTATTTAGGGAAACAGTGGAGAAGTTCCCAAACTGGAAGAAGGAAATGAACATAACAAGACACCTTGCTACCTAGATGAAAAGAAAACTACAGCAAGAGACATAATATTAAAACTTCCAAGTCCAAGACAAAGGGAAAGTAATGAAGCTGACGATGGGGAACAAACAGATGACCTATTAAGGTGCACCAATTAGACTAACAACAGATCTCTCTAAGTAATCAATAAAGGCAAGAAGAGAATGGAATGACATATGCAAAAAAAAAAAAAAATCCAGGGAAAAAAAAATGCCAGCCAAGACTACTCTACCCTGCAAGGCTCTCTTTCCCTTGTCAGAGAAAAATCTTAGGGAGTTGTCATCCACCAATGCCCTCCCTCGATCCCTAAGAAATATTAAAAGAAGCCTGAGGATCTAAACCAGAGAGAAAAATGAACACAAAGAACTGAATAAGGAATTAAATAGAACCAAAAAGCTAGGAGCAAAATGGTAGTAATGGACACTTATTTACATGCCGATAATCACTCTAAATGTTAATGATTTGAACTTACCAATAAAAAAGGCAGAGCATATAGTTGGATTAAGAAGCAGAATCTAACAATCTGCTGCATCCAGGAAGCACACCTAAGTGCCAAGGATAAACACCCAGAAAGTAAAGGGATGGAAAACAATCCTGCAAACAAATGGCACCCAAAGGAAAGCAGGAACAGCCTTATTTATTCAGACAAAACAAACTTCTAGCTTAAAGAAGTACTGAGACAGGATGGACACTATGTACCAATTAAGGGAATATACAACAGTAAGACATAATATTCATCAATATATACTCAGTAAACGAAGGCGCACCAAAATACATCACATTAAGAAACTAGAAAGAGGGGCCTCCCGGGTGGTGCAGCGGTTGAGCGCTGGGTTGCAAAGCTGCCCGCAGCCTCTGCAGCGCAGGTTCTATCCTCGGCCACCAGGCGAGGGTCCCACATGGCGTGCAGACCTCTCCTGCCGCCTGCTGCTCCCCTCAGCAGTGTACTTTGGGCCTTCTGCCTGTTTTGCTCTCTGCTCTGGCTCTGGTGAATTCCCTCACTCTCCCGCGCTTCTGACTGTACCCAGTACTTATATAAATAAATAAATCTTAAAAAAGAAAACAACAAACAAACAAAAAAAGAAACTAGAAAGAGCACAAGCAAACAAACTTGACTCTCATTTCAAGGAGCAATAAAAATAAAGTAATCTGGAGGCCAGTAGATGAAAGGAAATAATAAAAGTTACAGCAGAAATAAATTGAATTACAAATCAAGATGACAGTCCAAAAGATGAATAAAAACAAAGGCTGGTTCTTTGGGAAAAAAAAAAAAAAAAAAAAAAAAAAACAGAAACCTTTATCTATCTTCTCTAAGAAAATTAGGAAAAGATTTCTAATAAACAGTATCAAAAATAAAAAGAAGTCACAACATACTGCAGAAATTCATAGGATAATATAATTATTCAACAACCTAAATGAAATAGACAGATTCTTATAATTATACAACCATCCAACACTGAATAGGGAAAAAATAAAATTCAAGGGAATATGCTATCACAAGGAGCAAACAACTCTCTAAAACATAACCATAAAACTTTGATATGTTCACTTGAAAAGACCTGAGAAGGAATAGTAGTACAGTGGAAAGAACACAGAACTGCGAATTGAAAAAGTTGGGTTCTAGTCTAGGCTCTGTTAATAATACGCTGTCATCTTTTACAAGTAACTTCTCCCTTGCCATGCATCAGATTGCCCATTTGTGAAAGATGCTGCAGTACAAAATGTCCAAAGTCCCTTCCAATTTTGACAACTCATGATTCTAATGCTAAGTGACCGTTTCCAAGCACATAATTTACTACAGATAAAATATTTCCACTTTGTTTTTTCTAAAATCCATAAGGGGAAATCACTAATAAAAGATTACCCTATGTTAAAATAATACTCTATTATTATATGATGAGAGTCATTCTTTTACCCTCAGTGAACATCTAGAATATACAGAACAAAGAGAATTTCAAGAATTTAAAAGTAAAAAGCATTTTAAAATACACACAAAATTTACTTCCTAGTTAAATAAATGAATTTGAAAACTTCAGCCTAAGGAAATTTTTTTTTTTGATGAAGCTAGTGATGGTGTGTGTAGCAGGAAAGGAATGGGTAATTACTACTAAACACAATAAGTGGTATGAAAGTATTAGATATAATTTGATTAGCAGCTTAAAAATTTCAAAGTGTTCAGATCTAGTAATAATTTAAACTTGGGCATCAGGACATCTGTGTTTGTTCTTGGGCATTAGGACATCTGTGTTTGTTCTTGGGCATTAGGACATTAAAGTTCATGAACAACTATGTAATCTCTGGTTAATCATGTCACCTCTCTGTGCCCATTTCTTTATAAAATGAAAAGATCTTGAACAAATAATTACTTGTGACCCTTACAACAGCACTGTCGAATGTGGTACATGAGTCACAGGTGCTATTTAAATTTACTTTTCAATTTTTTTTCATCCATCCCATAGTCACATTACAAGCCTTCAACAGACACATGTGACTCTAGTGGCTACCATATAAGACAATACAAAAATAAAATATTTCCATCACTGAAAAGTTTTGCTGGACAGTACTGTTTTAAAGTTCCATTATTTAGGTTTTTCTTGTGAAAAAGAAAGATTGCTATCTATCAAAAAGAAGGTATTAAATTATTTATAATTTTTCTTTCAAACATACCACTTTTAATCTTATATTTTATATATTCAAGACATATACACTGACCTGAAGACAGCAGAAGTAAAAGCTGGTTATGGTTTATGCCACTGAAGAAGGATGTAATAGAAATATGCTTCAGGAAAATATGAAAATGATAAATTTTATTATAATATAGAAATTGTTTTAAAAGATGATTTAAATCTATAAATCACACAATGGCCTCCTAAATCACAAAAATCATAAAAACAAACATGTTATTTTACATTTCCTCATTCTTTAAACAACATTAGTCAACAATTATGCTAGGTTAGGAATATAAACATAAAAGATACGCTCCCATCTTCCTCAAATGCTATCTCTGAGGAAATCCATGATCACTTTTCTATTCTTATCTCTTCACTACTCTCCTACAGAAATTCTGTGATGCAGCTAAATTCAACTGGTTGCTTGTCATTAGGCCCAGGAATACTCTACTAAAATCCTGGTCATTCATAAGAACAACTAGGCACTTTTCATGTAGTCAACAGTCCAATTAGATGTTAGGAACAGAAAAAATCTTTTAAAAATTAAGAATAACAATAGCTGTTAGAAATTATTGGGACATTTGCTATTGCCCAGGCCTAGTGTTGTAGCACATCATGCATTATCTGTTCAGCATTTCCTAATACAAAACTCTAGGAAATAAGTACTACTCTTACCCGAATTGTTCAGATAAGAAAACTGAGGCTTAAAAAAGTCATACAGCTAATGGCAGAGCAGGGAAACTCTCACATGAGCCCCAAAAGACTTGCATATGATTGTTATAACAGTATTATTTGTAATAGAAAAGAGAGTTGGGGAAGTAATCACAACATCCATTAAGAGAATGGAGAAATAAATCTGCTATACCCACACAGTGGAATATTAAGCAGCAGTGAAAATAAATGAACTAATTATACATAGAAAGGACCAAGAAAGGAGTGGTCTAGGACAACATAAAACTTTTAAAACAATAGCTTCTCTATCTAAACACCAAGACAAAACTGAGGGCATACTCCCACCCCCATAAGCACAGGGATTCTAACACTCCCCATCCAACCAGCGTGGTAGTAGAGAAAGTATAGCTTTCATCCTTGCAGATGGTAATGAGCCTTGGTCCCCAAGATATCAGTAGAAACCATGTGGGAACCTAGCTATTCATTATCATCTGATGATTAGTGTGACACTATGATTTATAATACACATATATGTGTACATAAACACATATATACAAAACACACACAGATATATGTATTTGGTAATTCACATGACCAAATATATTTCACATGTATATATGGTCTTTATCCATAGTTCTTAGGTCATAACTCCCAAAACTCTTGGCACTTCCTTAGCCATTAGAGCAAAGGGAGAATCTTTTTTATAATATTTGGACTCTGGTACTTAGTTCTAGAAAAAGCTACAGAGCCATAAAAGTCTGAATGGGTGTCTTATTATCTCAATGGTTCTATGTTAATGAGGGTAACTTTTGGAAACCACTTGAAAATGGAGGCTGATAAGGGAAATGAACATGAATAGAAAGTGGGACTTAAGAGTTCTGGCCTCTGATTTCAAAGGAGGGGAGAGGGAATAGTAGTCCATTTCAATTGCCAATTGCCACGGACCAGCACAGCAGTAGACGATGAGGCCACTCAGGGTTGAGAGAAGCGTGCAGGGTGGTCAGGGCGTCGGTGAAAGAAATGACAAACAGACACACTTCAAGAGTGAAAATCTGAGTGTAATTTTCTTTGAGTTTGTGACCAATATATATATGTTTTCCAAAGGCACAGGGACAATGAATATCAATGAAATCAGCTTGCTCATGGGCTCAGTCTATCACCATCAGGGAGGTGATCTACATAACAGGCAATGACTTTTATAGAAGAAAGAAGGAAGTTTAGAAAGACAAATAAGGGATTAAAGTTTATAGTTCTAGAAAGACTGGATAAGATTTTTAGCATTCTTGTAGTGGTTCCTGGTGGTCCGTTATCTTTTGATAAGCTTCTGCCTTTTCAGGGAACTTCCGCTGTACTTCCTCTGCTTCAGGGTGTTATGCTGTTCTCCCCCTGCGCGCTGGTTGCCCAGCCAGACCTAGGGACCATGGCGAAAGCCATTCCTAAAGGTCACTGCGGGGGGAGGTGCAGCAGGTATGTAGGGTTTTGCTGTTCTCCCCCTTGTTCTCCCCCTGCGCGCTGGTTGCCCAGCCAGAACTAGGGACGGTTAACCCTAAAGGTCACTGCAGGGGGAGGTGCAGCAGCCAATGACCAATGACTTAATCAATCATGTATATATAATGAAGCCTCCTCCATAAAAGCCCCAAAAGGAGGGGCTCTGGAAATCTTCCATATCGGGAAGTCAGAATACTTCTATGTGCCACCTTGCTGAGCCCCAAGTTCCATTAGGATAGAAGATCCTTTATTAAGGACTTTGTGATATGTCGCTTTTCATCTGGCTGTTGACAAGTACCTTTTACTATCCTTTGTAATAAATAAGTGGTCTGGGGGTAAATAAATGGATTTTCTGAATTCTATGAACCTTTCTAGTACATTAATTGAACCTGAGTAGAGAGAACCTCTGATTTACAGGCAGTTGGAAGCAAAGGGAACAGTCTGGGCTTGCAACTGGCTCATTAATTCTAAGAACAGGTTGTAGGAGCCTCCAATCCACAGCCAGTTGAACAGTAGCACAGGTAAACAGTCTGGGTTTGAGATTGGAATCTAAAGTATAGGGCAGTCTTTGGAAATTGAGCCCTTAACCTGTGGAACTGTATGATCTCTCTGGGCAGATGTACCAGAATTGACTTAATTCTTGGACACTCTGGTGTCTGAGAATTGCTTATTGGTGTGGGGAAGCTGATACATGTTCATACTGGAATTAGGTCCAGGAACCCTAAGCAAGTGGTATCTGAGAAAGCCTACTGATGTCAGGATTTTCACCATTATTGAATGATAATAAGGTCACCCCCCATAAACACACACACACCAGTGGAGGCCATGTGGAGAGCAATAGTGAGATACTCCTATCCCTCCTAGTCTGGGTGGTAAGATCAGAGGCCTTGTGAAGTTCCTAAACTCCCATTTTCGGCTAAGAATAGAAGGGAGCTCTCTCCTCCCTGAATGACGATAAAGAATGAGCAGGGAACACCGACTTCTACTCCTGCCTGGTAGTAACAAGGCAGCACTATGCTTTCCCTTGCAGAGTGGTATTATAGAAAGTCAACTAAAACAGGTTTGAATAAGGATCAGAGTCTTACAAGAATATACCAAACTATATAAGTAGCCACTGAAAACTACTCATCATAATATGGACCAGGAAAATCTCAACTTGAATAGTAAAGGAAAACTGACAGACACCAACATCAATGGGACAGAAATGTTAGAATTATCTGACAAAGATTTTAAAGCAAACATCATCAAAATGCTTGAACAAGAAATTAAAAAATACTTGAAGGAAATTTAAGAAATTCTCAACAAAGAAATAGATATGAAGAAAAACAAAATGGAAGATTTAGAAGTGAACAATATAATGGCAAATAAAAACTCAGTGGATTAACTCAATGCAGAATAAAGATGACAGAAGAATAACTGAAAGTTTTCCAAATTTGGAATAACACACAAAACTCATATGTGAAAGAAGCTGAAAAAATTTCATACAGATAAATCAAAATAAATTTATACCAAGGTGAACATATGAACTAAAGAAAAATAATGTTGATAACAGCAAAAGAAAAATAATCCCTTACCAATAGAGGAAAATTAATGAATGACAGCAGATTTTTCATACAAAATCACTAAGGCCTACAGCACATTTCTCTAGTGATGAAAGAAATGAACTGTTGGATAGGCGGATCAACATGGCGGCGAGGAAATGCTGTGAGTAAGATCTCCCATTTAAAAAAAAGTTAATAGGGAGGAAAAGCGGCAGGTCCCAGTGAGAACTGGGACACGGAAGATTAACGGACAACTCCAGCAAACTACCCGAAGAAGAAAGTTGCCATAAAAGAGGACTAGAAGGGAGGAAAGCTCAGAACCCTGCTACACTCCCCCACCCACAAAGTCGGCACTCTCCGACCAGCAGAGAGGAGGAAAAAAAAAAACTAAAATGACCAACAAGAACAAAGTACTCATCAAGTGGGACTGTGAGTGGAAACGAACTATTTCGGCCACCACACACCGTGAACGGGAGCTATGGAGAACCCTGCAAGATTCACCGCAGAGGTGAGTGAACGGCTCTGGGCACCATTAGAGAACAACAGAAACTCCTGGAGACCTGCACACAGACCCGGGCCAGCCGGTAATCTTGCACGGAAAAGCGGCATGCTTGAAAAGCAAACGTGGATTGCGGCTGCCCAGGTCCCCGTCCTTGCGACCTAGGCTTGAGGGGAGAAGCGCGGGGGCCCTCACTGAGGTGAAAGTCCCTCACTGAGTAATCAGAAACAAGGCGCCTGGACATGGGAGTGGGGTGCAAAAGGCGCCATTTCTGAGGACACTGAACTGGGCTACAGCCCGCGTCCTGGACCTGAGGGCTTTGGAACTGAGACCCGGGGCACGAAATTCGGGGCGTGGGTTCCCCACAACGGTGGGGCACAAGGCAGACACAGCACCCCAAAGCCGCTGAGGTTTTCCCTACCATTTCCACTCTGTTCCCTGTCCCACAGGGTGAAAAAAACAGCTCCCCAAGGACACTAGCAGAGATCTCTGGTGCCACATAGCGACCAGAAAAAAAGTCACTAACACCCCATAGAACAGGGACCTTTCTTCAGTAAAGACTGCTTGAAACCAGCAAAGGCTCCTGGAGGAGCCAGTGGCGAACTGGGAAGTTAGCCCACACCAGGTCACTTCCGATCAGCAGTCTGAGCCCACGGGGGTATGGGCACCCACGGTTGGGGCAGACCAGGGGCACAGAAGAGTGTGCCTGAGACCTGACGCACAGGGAGTGCGTCCTGCATCGCCATTTTAGAACAGGGACATTTCTTCAGTAAAGACTGCCTGAAACCAGCAGAAGACTCCCTCAGGAGCCAGAGGTGAGCGGGGAAGTTCACCCACGCCAGGCCCCTTCTGGCCTGCAGTCCAAGCACAGAGGGGGAGCGGGCACCGACCGCCGGGGCAGACCAGGCACACAGGGGAGTGTGTCCCCACATAGGCATTTTAAAACAGGGACCTTTCTTCAGTAAAGACTGCTTGAAATGACAGATGGCTCCCGGAGGAGCCAGAGGGGAGCAGAGTTCACCCAGGATGCCGGCCAGTCCCAGCAACACAGTGTCCCAATGCATACGACAAATTAAAAAACAGACAGTAAGGAGTAAAAGAACCGCATGCAACCTAGCAACTCCTCAGGAAAAAAGCACACCACAAAAAGAAAACTACCCACCAGATTGCAACGACAGTAACTTGGAAGAACTTCTGACCCTTCCAGAAAGAGAATTTAAAATTGTCATGATTAAAAAAGAGGCAGAACTCATAAAGGAAAACAACGATCAGAAGAATGAAATTGAGTCCCTAAAGAGGGAAGCAAAAGAAATGCAGGAGATCAAAGAATTAATGGAGGCACTAAAGAACTAGTGGAAAAGCAATGAAAACAGAATAGATGAAATGGAAGAACGAATAAGTACTCTTGAAGACACAGAAATAAAAAGAACCAAAACAGAAAAGGAAAGAGGAAGTACGAAGGAAAAGACGAGAGAAGACTTCAGGAACTATCTGACTCCATGAGGAAAGGAAATATAAGAGTTATAGGAATACCAGAAGGAGAGGAGAGAGATGTAGGAACAGAGAAAA
>NW_023601543.1:39757746-39792950 GCF_014898055.3 Talpa occidentalis
CCTCATACACATTTTAAGTCATCTCTAGATTAGTTATAATACCTAATACACTGCAAATTATATATAAATAGTATATAATGTATTATTTGGAGAATAATGACAAGAAAAGTCTGCACATGCTCATATGCAGAACCCATGGCTATGGAAGGTTAACTGTATATGGAGGGTTAACTGTATATACACAAATACTACTGATAAGTCAAAAAAGAGTTCTAAAAAAGGTTCAAATAATCCATAGAAAGGCAAGAAGAAATATAGAAAGGACAAACAGTACAAACAGAATAAAATGGCAGACTTGAGCCCTAACATAACTACATTAGATGCCAGTTATCTAAATACACTAATTGAAAGACATACTGACATGTTTAAAAACACCACCCAACTATATAGGCCACCTAAAGTAAATTAATTTCAAAGAGACTTATACAGGCAGGTTAAAAATGAAAAGATGGAAATAAATATATCAAACAAACAGTAATCAAAAGAAAGCAGGAGTTAACTATATGATCAGATAAAGTTGAGTTCAGAACACAGGAAATTACCAGTGTCAGAGAAGTTTATAAAATAAGAGGATTGTGGTAGACTGAACAATGTACCTCCATCCAAAGATTTCAATGTCTGAAGCCCCAAAAGCTATGATATGTTCCCGTAAATGGAAAAAGGAAATTTACAGATTTGAATAAACTATATATTTGGGTATGAAGAGATTATCATGTATCATCAGGGTAGTCCCAACGTAATCATGCCTGTCCTTATAAGGAGCCTGAGGAGAGATCTGACTATAGAAGAGGAGTATCAAAATAATGAGCATGTATTTTTGGGCATTTGGGTTGTTTCCAAAGCTTAGCTATTGTAAATAGTGCTGCTATAAACACAGGGATGCAGTGCTCTTTGGAATTACTGTTTCTGTGTCCTTTGGGTAAATACCTAGGAGTGGAATTGCTGGATCACATGGAAGCTCTATGTTTAGTAGGCCCAGAAATCTCTATACAGCTCTTCAAAGTGGTTGGACCAGTCTTCAGTCCCACCAGCAGTGCAGGAGAGTTCCTTTTTCTCCACAAGCTCGCCAACATTTGTTGTTGCTAGTTTTTTTAATATGTGTCATTCTCATTGGTGTATGATGGTATCTCATTGTAGTTTTGATTTGCATTTCCCTGATTACAAGTGATGTTGAACATTTTTTCATATTCCTGTTGGCCATTTGCATTTCCTCTTTGGAGAAGTTTATTTTGAGCTCTTCTGCCCATTTTTTGACTGGATTATTTTCTTTGTTGTTGTTGAGTCTCATCAGCTCTCTGTAGATTTTTGTGATCAGTCCTTTATCATTAGTGCTGTGTGCAAAAATTTTTTGCCAGTTGGTGGGGTTTCTCTTTGTTTTTGTTATTGTCTCTTTTGCTGTGCAGAATCTCTTTAATTTGATGTAGCCCCAGCTGTTTATCTTTGCCTTAAAACTAAACATAATTACCATATTATGCGTGGTACTTTGTATGGGCATTTACTCCAGTGAAATCAAAACTGATATCTACACAAAATCCAATGCACAATTACTCATAGGAACTTTATTTGTAAGAGCCCCAAACTGGAAACTTGCATTTGATTTCTGACTGGCAGTTTGAACAGCCTGGTTAAACCTCTCCCTCTGAGAAGCATCTATTAAACTAGTCAAATCAGCAAATTCCCTAGATATGTACCAAAGGGTTTACAGCAAATTGATACACTTTTATTCAACAAATTTTTTAGAATTTGTTAAGAAAAGTGGAAAGCAGTTGCTTTCAAGTACCAGGGCCCATACCCATCCACCCACAGTGCTGTGTTATAGAAAAGCTATTCCATAAAACTCTCCAGCTCTTTGTTAACTGTCATCCACACCAACTCCTTAAAAGAGGAAAATATATGTGTTGATTCCCTATTCCCAGTTCCTTTTCCACAGAGAGGATCCAGGAAGGTACCTGGTGAAAATTCTAGTGCCCTATATCCCTCACATTTCTGTAGTGCTTAAGAGTTATTTTGTAACTCACAACATCTGATTGGAATCTTCACATTCCCCAAGTTGGTGGTATAAATAAACTGTTCCAAGTGCATTTGGCAAGAGTTCTACCAAGGATAGAATCAGAACAATCATCAAAGACTAGCAACACCTTAACACTGCTGAAGGGACAGACCTTATTGGAGCAGACAACAAGGTGATTTATTAATCACTGTAGAACTATCACCTAGCAACCAGTGGAAACTAGCAGCTCTGTATAATGGAAAGAAACAGAATTTAATTGAAGTGGTCAAGGAAAGAGACCAAGACAGCCCTGCTCAAAGGACAGTCATCCCCAGAAGTACAGTGTACAGGGAACATACTCAAGGCTGCAAAGTCTGAGTAAAGTTTGGAGAGAAACACACTGCACTTCTAGTCCTTGGCTGAATATAAGACAAACTCTTAAACTTTCTCAACTTTGAAAACAGTTTACAAACCACAAACAGGCCCAATAGTAAAAGGTGAAAATCTTGCTATTAAGTTACTTAGCCAGTGACTAACCACTGGTTAATATACGGGCAATCTATAGTAATTTGGGCTTAAAGATAAACAGGAAAACTATCTGGACAGGAATATCTGAGACAGTACAACTGGGGGAAATATATATCACATAGTCCAGAAAAGTAACTAAACAAATAAACAAGAGAACAAACAAGCAACAACAATAATAAGTTCTAGGAAGGGGGGGCATCAGAAACCAGAGTTGCTACATTACCTAAATATTAGGTGCAGTTTACAACAAACAAAATTATAAAACACACACCCAAAAATAGATGACTGGGTCAAGAAGAGGTGGTACATATACACCATGGAATATTGCTCAGCATTCAAAAATATAAACACATGCAATTTGCAGCAACATGGATGGCACTGGAAGGGATCATGCTCAGCGAAATAAGCCAGAAAGAAAAAGAAAAATACCGGATGGTCTCACTCATAGCAGGAATCTAGAAAACTTAAATAAGGGACCAGGAAAATGAATAACTATAAGAAAGTGAAAATGAAAATCAACAAACAACTATGAACTAGAGACACTTTATGGGCGGTGGGGGCAGGGAGGGGAGGGATTGGGGTCAAAATAAGGGGGTTGCAATTGTATGGGGAATATAAAAATAAAATTTATTAAAAAATATTAAAATTTTTAGTTAAGATTTAAAAAAAAAAAAAGAAACAGCAAAATGTGACCCATACAAAGGGAGGAGGGGAGGGGAAAGGGAATAGTAACTTTGAGTGTGAACCCAGAGGATGGAAAGATTTCAAAGCAACAATTCTATATATTTTTCCTATAAATCACAATGTTGCACATACCAGATACAAAAATGAATAATCATAGAACTACTAAGAAGACCTAAAATTATAAAACTGGTGTTAATCTTTGTGATTCTGAATTAGGCAATGAGTTCTTACATATGATAACTAAAACCATAAGTTAAAAAAAGAAATTCAATTTCATCAAAATTTAAAACTTTTGTGCTTCAAAGGAGACAAGAAAGTGAAATGACAAGTCACAGAAAAGGAAAAAATATCTATCACACATTTATCTGATAAAGGTCTAATACCCAGAGTATATGTTTAAGCTCTTAAAACTCAATAAAAAGGCAAATGAACAAATTTTTTAAAAATGGGTCAAGAATGTGAATATACATTTCTTAAAAAAAATACACAAAGAGGGGCCTCCCTGGTGGTGCAAGGAGTTAAGTCTCAGCACTATGAAGCTATCCGAAGCCACTGCAGCACGAGTTCAAACCCCAGCCAGGTCGCTAACCCACATGGCACGGCAGACCTCTCCTGTCTCGCCTGCTGCTCCCCTTAGCAGCACATTTCAGTCAATCCACCTGTTCTGTTCCCGACTCTGTCTCTAGTGAATCCTCTTACCCCCTGGCCTGTTGGTAGAATGTGGAGAAATTAGTACCTTCATACACTGCTGGTGGGAATGTAGATTCAGTCACTTTGAAAACATTCTGAAGTTCCTCAAAAAGGTAAGCATTCCTATATGACTCAGCAATTTCATCCCAGATCTCTAACCAAAAGAAATGAAAACATCCCTACACAAACAGCCAGCAGCATTATAAATAATATTCAAGAAATGGAAACAACACTAATGTCCATCAACTGTCAAATGTATAAAATGTGATGTAGCCACACAATGGAATAATGCTCATCAGTGAAAATTAAGACCCTTTTCCCAAGAAGACATACAGATGGCCAACTATCACATGAAAAAAAAAAAAAAAAAACTCATCATCACTTGTCATCAGTGACATGCAAATCAAAATCACAATGAGGTACCACTTCATTCCTGTGAGACAGGCTTTTATCAAAAACATCAGTAATAATAAGTGTGTGTGTGGCGGGGGTGGAGAATAGGGAATTCTTGTTACATTATTGGTGGGAATGTAGAAACAGGTCCAGCCCTTATGGAACACAGTGTGGAGGTTTGGAGATTTTCAAAATATTAAAAATAGATCTCCTTAAGATCCAGCAATCAAACTCCTAGATATCTAACCTAAGGACACAAAAGTACTAATTTAAAGGAATATATGCACGCCTATCTTCATTGCAGCACTATTTACAATAGCCCTGTTATGGAAACAATCAAATGCAGAATGAAAGAAGAGTGGATTGAGAAAATGTAGGTACTCAGCTATAAGAAAAGATGAAATCTTGTCATTTGTGACAAGATGGCTGAAACTGGAGAGGGTCACATTAAGCAAAAAAAAAAAAAAAAAAAAAAAAGGGCCTCCCCGGTGGCGCAGCGGTTGAGCGCTGGGTTGCGAAGCTGCCCGCAGCCTCTGTGGCGCCGGTTCGATCCCCGGCTGCTCCCCGGCCACCGGAGGAGGGTCCCACATGGCGGGCAGACCTCTCCTGCCGCCCGCTGCCCCCCTCAGCAGTGTACTTCGGTCCTTCTGCCTGCTCTGCTCCCCGCTCTGGCTCTGGTGAATTCTCTCGCCCTCCCGTGCTTCTGACTGTACCCAGTGCTTGTATAAATAAATAAATAAATCCTTAAAAAAAAAAACAAACAAATAAATAAATAAAGGGCACCAAACCAATATTTAAAAAAAAAAAAAAAAAAAAAGTCAGGAGAAAAAGAAATATCAGATCATTTCACTCATGTGTGGAATACAGAGAAACTAAACATAGCGAAAGAAAATCAAATCTAAAACTGACTGGACATACCTGATTGTAGAATTGAAGCTTACAGAGCAGGTGGGCAGCATAGAGAGGGGACCCGATAGACGATGGTGGAGGTATTTTGGTGGTGGATGTGGTGTTGTAACATACATAAGACATGTGAACCTATATCCCCAAATCATATACAATGTTGTAAATTACTGTTACCTCAATAAAAGTTTTATTACAAAAAGAGGGAAATAATTGATTCATTTTTTAATCACCAAATTTCATTCTCACTCTTCCACTATAGGTAGCTATTTTAATGTGTTTAATGATTATCTTTTCCAGTTTTTACAAAATGTACATTGTGGTACAGTATATATTTTTAATATATATCTCATTTTTTCTTATTTTTCCATAAAGTTATTACTTTATTTTCTATAAAGCATATCCTTTCATCCATGTTCCTTTGTGCACATTTAAGCCATTTCTTCTATATGTTATATGGTACTATATGATGTGTATCTATACTTTATCTATCTACCGTCAATGGTGGATACCTAGAGTGCCTCCAACTTGCTACCACCATATTTCACTGCAATGAATATCCTTGCAGAAGTACCCTCATGAACTCGTATATCTTTGTGATGTACACTCAGGGACAAATTGAACTTGCAGGTCTCAGGGTATATGTATATAGCTTCATTTCTCAAAATATCAGATTGTTTGCCTTAATCGCTGTAGCTGTCAATACTCCCACTGGTAGTATATGGGGGTGCTTACATTCCAATATCCCTACCAACACTCAGACTCAGCACTGCATTTTTTCCCCTAGCTTAATAAAGTGTTATATCATTGTTTTAAGTTGTGCTTCTCTAATTTTAAACATCTTTTCACTGTTCATGGGCTTGTTAGTTTTAGTGTTTCTCTTCTATATACCTCCTGTTCATATCTTGTTGATCTTTATATCTCCAATATATATCCCCATCTCCTGCATATAGGTGATATTAAAATGTTTTAATGAATATATGAAAAAATGAAGATCTGTTAACAGTTTGCATGTGAGTAAAATTTTATGATTCCAAGTTCATCTTAACTTCAGTCTTAAATGAGTAATATGAGCAGAAAAATCAAACTTAGTAAAGATGAAGAAATTTTGAACATGTTGATTGAATCTGATGCACCTAAATATATCAACCAGGAATTTGGAAATATGAAAAAGTGATGTGAACTATGAAGCCACTCTAAGGAGAGAATGTGGTAATAGCAGTTACTGATATGACATGCCCCAGTTGAGTTTCAGAATGACTGAGAAAAAAAAGATCCATTAACTATGTAGATGCCTTGGTTAAGAATACTAATATCAGGCCTCCCTGGTGATGCAGGGGTTAAAGACAGCGCTATTGTGCCTCCTGGTGGCACTATGAAGCAATCCGCAGCCTCTGCAGCACAAGTTTGCACAAGTTTGATCCCCAGCAGGCCGGCCAGGGAGCAACCCACATGGCGCAGCAGACCTCTCCTGACTTGCCCGCTGCTCCCCTCAGCAGGGTACTTCAGTTATTCTGCCTGTTCTGCTCCCCACTCTGTCTCTGGTGAATCCTCTCAAGTCCCACATCTCTGGCCTGTACCCCAGCTCTTGTATGCATAAATAAATAAATATTTTCTTTAAAAAAAAAAAAAAAGACAGCACTATCAAGCTATGGCCAGTGTAGGGTAAGTGTAGGGTAAGGTAAAAAGTATTAGGTTTTTCTGTCCTCCCGCCAATAGGATAGATGAGGGAACCCTATGGTCCTGAATGCATGCCTGATGGCGGGCACCTCAAGTGGGTACACCTGGGCTGAGAGACTGAGTTTATAAGGGTGGCGTCACGGGGACGCCAGCAGAAGCCGAGAGACAGAACCACTAGAGAGAACGCCAGAGAGCCCAGAAAGAGTGAAGGCCTACCAGTCTCCCGGCCCCCCAGCACCCTTGCCTGCTGTGTACCTGGTAAATCCCAATAAAGCCTGCAAAAGCCACTGAGGGCTCCAGATCTCACTCCTTCACCCCATCTGTGTAGAATCATAGAAAATCTGCACTGTGGCCCATCCTGCCCCTACATTTAGTGTAAGTTGGCAAGAAGATCCATGCAAATGGGTATGGAGCCCTCTGAAGACCTCTGGAGGGCCTCTGGAGCAGACAGAGAGCCTGTGACAATGCTGGAGGCATCATGGCGGCACAGGAGGTGGACAAGTTCCGGGAGCTACAGGACGAGACCTCTCCTGGAGGAGACGGCCCGAGAGTACCAGCCAACGACCCCCGAGGCAGCAAGAATTGTCGAGGAAGAAAGGACCACGATTCGGAGCTCTCCAGTGTGGACAAAGGGAAAAGCCATTGAACTTGGACTAATGGACTAACAATCCCGCCAGAAGGCAGAGGACCTTGGCAAGTTTGATATGTTTTAGGGACCCTGGGGGTGGATGGTATCGTTTAAAATCAAGGCATGGCCAATGGGCCTTGGTATAAGAGGCCACTGTTGGCTGAGGAAGGAAGCGCTCACCAAGTCTCTGTAGCCAGGCAGAGAAAAAGCCAACCGAGAAAGCAAAAGCTGGTATAAAGGTTGAGAAGCCCTCAATGGATGTTAAGCAGCCTAAGTATGCTGAAGGCCAGTGAATCTCTTAAAATCACCTGTGGGTGATGCCCTGCTCACGGTTGAGTGAGGGTGAGGAGCTGAGGAACCTGTCCTTGGGGGATGGGTGGGGAACCTGGCTTGTGGTGGAGCCCAAAGTCAAAGAGGGGACTCAAGAGAGACCACATGTGGAGCTTGTATCCACGGATCCCTGACCCATGTGCTTGTGCAAAGGGTTGGCCTGAGTGCAGGAGTCTGCGTGTCGCATTGTGGCTATAAAAGCCGAGTGTTGGAGTGACCACAGAAAGAAAACCCTGATGATTGGGCGATTACCCCCAAAGAGTAGAGAATCCCCAATCCAGGAGTGAGTGCATCCTGGGGGTGGATGCGGTATGTGGCTGAGACCACAGCCGGAGAAGGTCAGGAAGACTGACGGCTCCTGGCATGTGACGGCAGATGCGTGAGTGGTTCCCCTTCCTTGTATGAACAGTGCCTTCGGGAGCAGATGTGGTGGATCATCTGCTGGTGCCAATTATTGTCTTTTGCCACTAGGTTGGTGCCCTGCCTAGACTTATTTGTGTTCTGTTGTATTTTGTTATATTGTTTTACTGTGATGTATACTGTTTTACTTTTGTGGGCCATGGCTGCAGTGTTCATATTGCCAAGAGAAACGTATATGACTTGTTTAGACTGTCTGGCAGAAAACCCTGAGGGGGTGGATTGTAGGGTAAGGTAAAAAGAATCAGGCTTTTCTGCCCTCCCGCCATTAGGATAGATGAGGGAACCCTGTGGTCCTGAATGCATGCCTGATGGTGGGCACCTCAAGTGGGTACACCTGGGCTGAGAGACTGAGTTTATAAGGGCGGCGTCACGGGGACATCAGCAGAAGCCGAGAGACAGAGAACCATGAGAGAGAAGCAGAGAGAACGCCAGAGAACACAGGAGAACCCAAAAAGAGTGAACACTCGCTGGGGGGCCGGAAGGCCCCAGCACCCTTGCCTGCTGTGCACCTGGTAAATCCCAATAAAAGCCTGCAAAAGCCACCGAGGGCTCCAGGACTCTCTCCTTTACCCAGTCTGCATAGAATCATAGAAAACCTGCACTGTGGCCCATCCTGTCCCTACAGTAAGTGAAAATGTATCAAGCTTTTCTGCCCTCCTGCCATTAGGATTGATGATGTATCCCTGCGGTCCTGAATGCATGTCTGATGGTGGGCACCTGGAATAGGGTGTGGGCATAGGTAGATTGGATTCACCTGGGCTAAGACTGGGATTATAACGGCAGCATCACGGGGACACCAGCAGAAGCAGAGAGAACGAGAGTGAAAGGAGCGAAAGAGAAGCAGAGACCACCAGAGAATGCCAGAGAACCCAGAAAGAGTGAAGACTTGCTGGAGGCCTACCAGCCTCCCGGCCCCCTGGCACCCTTGCCTGCTGTGTACCCAGTAAAATCCCAATAAAAGCCTGCAAAAGCCACTGAGAGCTCCAGGACTCCTCCTTCACCCATCTGCTCGGATCACAGAGATCCTGCATTGTGCCCATTCCTGCCACAACAGCCAGCCACTGCAACACAAGTTCGATCCCCCTGCTGGCCAGCGTGTCCCTCGCTCCCAAGCACCTTTTGCATTAACACGATCCAGGCCACAGGTGATGGCCACAGAAGCTAGTGGCACCAAAAACATCATTAATTCAGCCCCCCTCTCCCCACCTCCACCAACTCTCTCTGTAGCCTCAATTCTATAGTCATATTTCCAGGATTTAATTTGGTTTAGTTTTGTCTGTTACTTTGTTTTGTTTCTCTGTATTCCACAGGTAGGGTAAATGGAATAAATCAGGCTTTTTCTGCCACTAGCCTCTATGGCTATCACCTGTGGCCTTTATTAATGCAGAAGACTCTTAGGAGCATGGGCTCAGGGCATGTGTGTTTGATTGTGGACACCTGGAGGATGAGTGAGGGCCTGTGTAAATGTGCACACCTGAGCCTAGAGGCCAGAGATATAAGGGTGGTGTCACTCAAAGACAGACTACAACTACTAGAGGAGCGGGGCATGAAGACAGAAGGGGCAAGACCACAAGACGATGAGAGAGAACGCCAGAGAGAGCCCAGGGAAAGAGCATAGAGATTTGTGGGGAGCTGGGAGGCTTGGTTAACTGTCTCAAAGCCCAGCCCAGCCCAGCCCCTGCCTGCCTCAGCCTCACTGCCTGGTGTTCCTGTATACCTGGTTCCCTGAGAGAGCCTTAAAGCCTGAAAAATTATCCATCTGCCCAAATCCATAGTGAATCTGCCCTATGCCTGCTTGCACAACACACGAGTGAAATCATTCTGTATTTTCTTTCTCCTGATTTATTTTACTTAGCAGAAATTAGCTTTTAGTAGCAACTCTAAGAAAGATTCTACCATATTCTCAACAACTTTATTGCTTACTTTTGGAAACTATGCAAATACAAATTGTACCAGACAGACCATGAACCCCCAGTATCCATCTATTACCTTTGCCCCTCCTACTGAGCCTCAGAGCATCTGACAATTATATTGATTTATTCTATGATTCCTAACATAGGTTATTATGCTTTGAATTATGTGACTTAACACACTGGCCAACATTAACTGGACCTGAGTCAAAGATAGCCAACTAGATGTTGACTAATAAAGAGGTCTGAGTGCAAATTCTGTCTGTAGGGTAAAGAAAATATCAGGCTTTTCTGCCCTTCCGCCATCAGGATAGATGATGGATCCTTGTCCTGAATGCATGCCTGATGGCGGGCACCTGGAATAGGGTGTGGGCATAGGTAGATGGGATTCAGCTGAGCTAAGATTGTGCTTTTTTTTTAAGGGCGGCGTCACGGGGACAGCAGCAGCAGCAGCAGCAGCCGCCGAGAAGCAGCAGAACGAACGCCAGAGAGTCCAGATAGAGTGAAGACTTGCTGGGGGCTGGGAGGCTGGCAGGCCTCCCAGCCAGCACCCCTGCCTGCCATATGCCTGGTGAACCCCCAATAAAAGACCTGCAAAACTACTGAGGACTCTGACTCCTCTTTTACCCGGTCTGCATGGGATCAGAGAACCTGCACTGTGCCCAGTCCTGCCCCTACACTGTCCAAGAGGGGACATCTGTAGACATTAGTGACTAGTCAACCCAATCAAATCCTCTTAGTATGAAAAATGATATAAAACACAAAGTAGTAAGTAGAGTTTAGTCATGAGAATGGTGACTGCTATAGTATTCTGAATAATTCTTCTTGAGGATTATTCTTGTTTAACTGGTAATAGTTTCCAAAGCTTTATTCTTAACCTAAGTATGCTTATATTAAACCACTACTTAAGGTAATTTGAATATACCTCTGTTCTTCATAATTAGAAAAATCCTAACATTCTGTTCTTCATAATCTGTAGAAAAGTCACTCTCCCCCCCTACATTATTGGTTCTCAAACACAGCAACACATCAGTCACCTGGTGGCTTTTAAAACACTAAAACGTTCCATCTGGGGTGGACCTGAGGCATCAGTACTTAAACTCACCAGATAATTCCAATCCAGTGTTTAGGAAACACTGACTTAAGTGACCCTGATGTGCAACAATTTTAGGGAACCTTAGATGCATAACAAGCAATCTTTTATTTCCATATTTAGTGAAGTTCATAGAACACCTAACAACAGTTTCTAAGAGTGACATCACAGGAATTAGTTGAGCTGTATGAGTGTAGAAAGGGACAATGCACCGATCACTTTGTTTTTGTTGCATAAAGTAACATCCTGGAACCCACCATAGCAAGCATTAAATAGGCTAAGGGTTTCAAAGCATAACTTTCAAAGTTACATTGAAAATAAAGGTAATCAACAAAGCTGAGAGGAAACTGAAAAACTGATTTTGTAGAGATAATCACCAGTCTTTCCAAATACAAACTTTACTTTGTTAGGTTCCAACTATTTTTTGGCATTAGTTACATGAAACAAAATAGTGGAAATAAACAAGGACTAAGGCTGACATACCATATAACTAGTATAA
The DNA here is from genome assembly GCF_014898055.3 of Talpa occidentalis. Classification (NCBI taxonomy): domain Eukaryota; kingdom Metazoa; phylum Chordata; class Mammalia; order Eulipotyphla; family Talpidae; genus Talpa; species Talpa occidentalis. The sequence goes on from NW_023601543.1 coordinate 39,769,495, forward strand.
TCAAAGATTTCGAAAGCTTAAAGTCCATGATGCCCATATTCCTTCCCATCCCCGTCATCCTTGGCATAGTGCTGTCTGTTTTTTCTTCAATGACTAAACTTTTTGCTATTCCTCAAACTCTAAAAACCTTTCCATTTTATCTAGTCTCCCTTTTCCTTGCTGAAATGAAACATGAAATCACCTGAGTTCACTGTTTTTCTTGTTACCCACAAGTGAGGTGAGTGTGTATTCTTCCTGATTCCCAATGCTGCTACTAAGCCATTAATTCTTTCTTAAGTAAAAATCTCTGCTCTCAAGAACAACTGGAACATTCATGAATTGGTATATAAATTGGTATATTTTGGAAAATTATTTGGCAGTTTCTGCCAAAGCTACATCCTGTTATGAACTGGCCACCCCATTCCTAGGTATATACTCAAAAGAAATGTGCTCTTATGTGTGCCCAAAGAATGTTCTTAGGAACACGGTTTATAATAATAGCTAAAAACTGAAAATAATTCAAATGACTATCAACAGTAGAATGGATAAATCATTTATAATATATTCACCCACTAGAATATTATATAGCAATAAGAATGAACTAGTGTTCCATGCATAATGGGCGAAAGAAGCCATACACAGCAAAATAAATACTACATATTTCCATTTATATGAAGTTCAAAAAGAGGCAAAATTCCTCTATAATGGAGGATAACTATGCAGGGGAACAAAAGGGAAGGTTTCTGGTAATGTTCTTTTTGGGAAGTAGTGCAGATTGAACAAGCATGTGAGGTCTCCTGACATTTTTTAATGAAAAGGTATTTTCAGGGAATGTTTTACCTTCCACCCCAAGATTTCTTTCCTTCCTTGTACCACAAAACTTCTCCGAAGTGCAAAATACAGCTCTCTATCAGAAAAGCAAGGAGTAGTGGAATGATCACAGACTCCAGAGTCAAACACATGTTTGAACCTGGCTTTTCCACTTAGCAGCTGTATAACCTGATAGCACTTTTTTTTTTAATTGATGTGTGACACATAACACTATACTAGTTTAATGTGTATAACATGATTTGATATTTATATGTATTGTGAAATGATCACCACCCTATGTCATTAATATTCATCACCATACATAGCAAACACTTTCTAAGCCTCAGATTTTTCATTTATATAGTGGGATACGACCCATTTCTTAGGGCAATCTAAAGGATTAAACAAATATATAAAGCAGATAGCCAAAGCAGGCACTAAATGAATGCCAGTTTCCTACCCTTTATTCTTTCCTTAAACCCTTACAATCTAGATTCTACCAGTCTACCTATATCTCTTATCTCACCTCAGTTCTTATTAGCACTAACTTCGGGCAATTTACTTGACTTCTCTAAACCTTAGTTTTTCATCGGTAAAACAAGATCATAAACCGCGTACTACAAAGAGGTTCTGTGACGTCTCTATCTTGGACTATTTCACCCCAAGATCATAATACCTAATGTAAAGTTGTCTTGAGAATTAAGTGAAAAAACATATGCAAAGTACCTTGGCATGGCCCCTGGACTGCGGTAAGCACTTAATAAATGGTGAGCTGCTAGTGGCCAAATCAACACATTTGATTTGTCTTCTTCTCATTAACAACACACTATTTTGGTTTGCTTTACCATTGACCATGCCATCTGTCTCTGTACCTCCTTCAGGAAGTTTTCCTTGAATCTCTTCAACCAGTTATGAGCTCAGATCACTGTGTATTTTTCTTTTAATTTTTTAACTTTTTAAAAAAGATTTATTTATTTATTTATACAAGCACTGGGTACAGTCAGAAGCGCGGGAGGTTGAGAGAATTCACCAGAGCCAGAGCGGAGAGCAGAACAGGCAGACTGACAAAGTACACTGCTGAGGGGAGCAGCAGGTGGCAGGAGAGGTCTGCGTGCCATGTGGGACCCTCGCCCAGCGGCCGGGGATTGAACTGGCGCTGCAGAGGCTGCAGGCAGCTTCGCAACCCAGCGCTCAACTGATGCACCACCAGGGAGGCCCACTGTGTATTTTTTCTTAAGGGACCTCCCTTGCTTTGAATCACATAAGTTTGTGTTATATGTTGTATCTCCACAATTTACTTTATTCTCTTTTATCTTCATTGTCTAGCACTTATTTGTTCATGTAGAACTTGAGTACATAAGTCATACCTGAACTAGGTATTAAGGATGCAAAAATTACTGTTATAATTACTGTCCTCACATAATTTATAGTTTAGGAAGATAGAACAAATAGTCTACTATTTGCATGTGATAAGGGCTATGGTAAAGTATGCCCAGAGCCCTCTGGAGCACTAAGAAAAATTATTTACATTAGACTGGGAGGTTAAGGACACACTCTTGGAAAAGGCACTTTGTGCTTAACTAATGGGGAGGCAGCACACTGTTAAATAAATGAAGTATAAGTGAAATACTGTTAAATAAATGAAGTATAAGTGAAAACGAACTAAATGAGGTTGGTAAAGGGCACTCAGGCCCTCAGACAAAGAGCAGGAGGAAAGGCTTGGAGTGCGGATGTTAAGAGGGTTCACGAGAGAAAGGAGATGAAGCTGGAAAGTCAGGCAGGGCCAGGTATTGTAAACAAAGGAGTCTGACCTGACTCCAGAGGGCTGATGAAGTACCAATAAAATTTTTCAAGTAGGGGAGGGGCATAATCAGATTTGCATTTTAGAAGTACTCAGGCTGGGCCTCCCCGGTGGCGCAGCGGTTGAGCGCTGGGTTGCGAAGCTGCCCGCGGCCTCTGCGGCGCCGGTTCGATCCCCGGCTGCTCCCCGGCCACCGGAGGAGGGTCCCACATGGCGCGCAGACCTCTCCTGCCGCCCGCTGCTCCCCTCAGCAGTGTACTTCGGTCCTTCTGCCTGCTCTGCTCCCCGCTCTGGCTCTGGTGAATTCTCTCACCCTCCCGCGCTTCTGACTGTACCCAGTGCTTGTATAAACAAAACAAACAAAAACAAAACCAGCAAAACAAATAAATAAAGCATGCCTCTATAAAAAAAAAAAAAGTACTCAGGCTGCCTGAGGAAATTGAACCAAGCTACAGTGAGTCCAGTTAGAAGGATGTTGTAATAATCCAGATATTACGAGAGCCAGAATTGCAGGAATGAAGTGAGGCTGAGAAATCAAGACACATACTGAGTCAACTTAAATACTGGCTGAACTGAATTAATCATATTTGTATCTATGCAAGCCTGGCAGAGCATTTTACACTCAAAACCCACTACATATGTGACGACTACGGTTACTGAAACATACTTAGGGAACTGTAGTTAACAGCCAGCTGAGTCACTTCCGGCACACAGATTCCTAAGTAAAGGCACATTTTCTCATTATAGAACTAAAAAACAAAAAAACAAAAAACACATAAAAACCGAACCCTCAAGTTTGTTATTCAAACCCAGAGTCAAAACAAAATCGCGTACTACAAAAAGGTTCTGTGACGTCTCTATCTTGGACTGTTTCACCCCAAATAACGTTTGGAAAAAGTACTTTAAAAGGTCACGAGGCCCCGCCCTGCACACTCAGACAAATGCCCAGGATTCTTTTCTCTGTTTCACCTTTAGACCCAAACGTGAGCTGCAGCTCGTCCCCTGATCAGCATTCTCATCCAGCCCTTTCCCAGTTTTTACTGTGTGGCGGTATAAAACTGTCAACAGCAGGCGATTAAGGAAACAGTTTCCCAGACTGAGGAAACTCGAAAGTGGAGAGGCAGGTGTCTGGAGACTTTAAATGTTAAAGATTCCCCGACCTTGCCAATTCTCTCACAACCCCCAACTCCACCCTGCCCCTCGCTGTGGCGGTCCCTTCTAAAGTTGCAAGAATCACTTCAATAGTTACTAGAATGCTGTCTGTCCCCCGAAAACTAAGCAAGTTTTTTTTTTTTCCACTTACCCTAACGGCCGCCATCTCTGTGACCCTCTCCGCCCCAAATTTTCATATGGAAAGCACAGAGGGACAAAACAGTTCAACTAGGCTCCACTCGTCACAACCCCGCCTAGTTACGTCTTTTATCTGCCAACTCCCGCCCATTCTCCACCCACTTAGAGCCGCTTTAGGAACTTGCTGCTGTTAGCCAGCTGCCTTCCAAAGAAGAGGTTCATCCGTAAGTCACTCTTTTTTTTTTTCAGGTTATTATAATAAAGTGAAAATCAAAATCAACAAGCAGTTATAAACCAGAGACATTCTGCAGGGGTGGGGAGAAGGAAGTAGGATCAAAACAGAAGAGGGAAGAGCATAAGGGACTATGGTGATGGTGCACGGGTGAATTGGTGCTGGGAATTCTATGGGGACTATAACTGAGATGAGAAAGCACACATTGTAAAAAAATGAAGAACGATGTAAAAAATAAAATTATTACTCTCTCTTGTCCCTAATAGTCTTTCAGAATTTTCTCCATCGTCCCTTTGAGAGCCATTTTTCTGGGCGCGTCATTTTCGTTTGTTTCAGTTTTGTCTAGCTAAGGACTTGAAACCCAAATTCAGCTGCCTTGACAAATAGCTAGTTACATTACATTATGAAGAGAACACACATTACTTCTGTGATACCCGAGCAAGTTCATACATTCAAAACCTATGTCACTAAGTGCCTCCTGTATGCCAGGGACTTGTTCAGGTTACATGGTACCATTCAGACAAATATTACAAGTGCCAAAAGCTACGAAGGAAAACAAAACATTATGGGAGTGGAGTGAGAGTTTACTGATTTAGATAGGTTAGGAAAAGTTTTTTTGATAGGTGGCATTTGAGAAAAATCCCAAAATAATTTAGGGACTTTGCATGCAGAAGAAATGGCAATATAAATAGTCAGTGTAGCTGGAGTGAGAAGATCAGAGAGTGGAATAAGGCACTGTGTAGGAGCATTTATGTCACCATAGGGAGGAACTTCGGATTTGATTCTAAATAAGAAGGAAAGTAATTGGAGGGTTTTGAGCAAAGATGTAGAGGATTTAAGTTATATTTTAGAAGGATAATTGAGCTTTAAGGCTATTCATGTGGTGGATAGATGTAACACTCTAATAAAAGCAAGATTTCCACTAGGTCGCCAGTGAAAGGTTATAAAGAAAAAAGATGTTCATAGTCAGCCAAATAACACACCCAATGTTAATTCATTTATTCGGTCAGCAAGTATGTAAGTGAACACTGTATACCAGGAATCAGTGATGTACCTAGTATATTTGACAAGTGGAGTAGATAATTTTAAGTACTTTTTTACTGAAGCAATACAGCATTATAACATACAGGTTTCAGTTGTGCATCATTATAAATCAACACCTATATATACTCTATTAAGTTCATCACTAATGGTTCAATTCTATTGCTTCACCATGAAATTGACCCATTTTACCAATTTACCCACTCTACTTCCTCCTTCCTTTGTGTAACCACCAATTTGTTTTTACAATCTAAAAGTTTATTATTTGTTTTATTTAGTTCATTTATTTATTTTCTCTATATACCAAGGATGAGTGAAATTATACCTTGTTTGTATTTCTTCATCTGACTTATTTCACTAAGGATAATATCCTCTAAGTCCATCCGTGTTTTTGCAAATGGCAGCTTACATTTTAATTATTTTTGTTAATTATTATTAATATTATTTTTTGGGAGGGTTAAATTGTTACTTCTCCATTGTGCACATGTTCCATTCACCCTCCATGAAACCATCACCCAACAAATACCAATCTACTTCCCTGTCTCACACCCTTTTCTTTCCTCTTTGTTCCCTTTGGTAACCAGCATATTTTTTCACTAAATAGAAGATTTTTCTTTTTTTTTAGGTAATGTTTTACATGGTTGTTAGTGTTTTAAAATAGAATTCCCCACCCCCTTCAGGTATAGTTGCCATCACACTCCCATCACCAAGGTACCCATAGTCCACCACCATAGTCCATTGTGCTCCCTCACCATTTTGTTTTCTAACCTCTTCTTTCCCCTCCAACTCTATACACCTCAGTTCTGTATTCATTTTTCAAGGGTTAATTTTTTTTTTGCCAGTCAAATTAATCTTTAATTGAGGTAAAGCTGACATATTTAACATTGGTTATAAGCAAGGTGTATAACATAATGATTCAAATTTGTATGTATTGTAAAATAATCACCAGAATTAGTCTAGTTAGCATCCATCACCATACATAGCTACAGTTTTTTTTTCTTGTGATAAGAGCTTTTAAGATGTACATTCTTAACAGCTTTAAAATATGCACTACAATATTACTACAGTTACCATGCTCAACATTATATCCCTGTGACTTACTTACAAATTAATCTTTTTTAATACCATTTTCTTCATATTACTCTCTGTTAATAGATCTGCAATAGCGTCCCTCTATTTATTAGAAATGATTTTAGGTGCATTATAGCTTCACAAAAAAGACTTCTCTACCTATTCATTTTCCCCTTTGACATACATTACTTATTCAGGTTAACATAGGTTTTGTTGGGTGGGGGTGAATTGTTGCTAGAATTTTCTTTCTTTTTTATTGGTGACATCAAGGGTTAATTTTTAAGCTTATATTTATCTGACCCTTTGTTCAGTTACTCTAAATTCCACATGTGACAACATCCAATATTTATCTTTCTCCTTATGACTTATTTCACTTAGCATAACCCCTTCTTGCTACATGAATGTTGCCTCAAATGGCATAAGTTTATCATTTTTGACTGCAAAGTAATATATCACAGCTTCTTCATCCACTCATCTTTATCTGGGTACTTAGGTTGTTTCCATAGCTTGCCGACTTTAAATAGTGCTGCTATAAACATGGGAGAACAGGTTTCCTTTTTAATTAGTGTTTTGGTATTCCTTGGGTAGACACCTAAGAGTGGAATTACTGAGTCATGCAGTAGATCCATTTTTAATCTTTTGAGAAACATCTGTTCTGTTCTCCATAGGGGCTGCACCAGCCTACATTCCCACCAATGGTGCAGGAGGGATTCCTTTCCCCCGCATCCTTGCCAGCACTTGGTGCTTCTGATATTTTCAATATGGACCATTCTCACAGGCATGAGGTGGTATCTCACTGTGGTCTAAGTTACATTTCCCTGACTATAAGTTATGTTGAACATTTTTTTTCATGTGCTTGTGGCCATCTTTATGTTTTTTGTTTTGTTTTTTTTTTTTTTGAGAAGTGTCTATTTAGCTCTTCTGCCCATTTTTGATTGGATTATTTGTTTTCTCTTTGTTGAGTTGTGGAGAGATCAATATCTCTTTGTGGATATTGATAGCAGTCATCAGTCTCTTGTCAGATGTATGGCGTGCAAATGTAGTCTCCCATTTTGTTTTTTGTTTGCCATTGTGTTTTGGTTATGCTTCCTTTATTCTGCAGGGAATTTTTTGTTTTATATAGTCCCTATTTTCAATAATTTCTTTTGTTTTCCGGGCTGTTGGAGACAAATCCACAAAGACATCATTGAAGCTTATGTAGGTAAGTGTTTTGCCTATGTTTTCTTCTATGTATTTTATGGTTTCAGGTCTCTTACCTATAAGTAATTTATCCATTTTGAATTGATTTTTGTGTATGGTGTGAAACAGTGGTTGAGTTTCATTATTTTGCATGAGATTGTCCAGTTTTCCCAGGAACATTTAGTGAAGAGGCTTTCCTTATTCTAGTCTATATTCATAGCTCCTTTGTTGTAGATTAATTTTTCATATAGGTGTAGGTTTATTTATAGGCTGTCAATTCTGTTCCATTAGTCTGTCAGTTTTTGTTCTCATACCATGCTGTTTCAGTTATCATGGCTTTATAATATAGTTTGATGTCTACAAGTGTGATACCATCATTTATCCTCATTTTGTAAGGATTCCTTTCACTATTCAGGGTCCTTTGTTGTTTCATATCAATTTCATTAATGTTTGTCTTATTTCCTGCAAATGGCCAACAGGCATATGAAAAAACGTTCAACATCCCTTATAATCAGGGAAATGCAAATCAAAACCACATTGAGATACCACCTTATACCAGTAAGAAAGGCACATATCAAAAAAGCTAGCAACAACAAATTTTGGCGAGGATGTGGTGAAAAAGGAACTCTCCTACAATGCTGGTGGGAATGCAAACTGATCCAACCACTATGGAAAGCTGTCTGGAGGTTCCTCAGTCTACTAAAAAACAGAGGTACCATATGACCCGGCAATTCCACTCCTAGGGATCTACCCAAAGGACACAAAAACATTGATTCAAAAGAACACCTGTACATCTATGTTTATTGCAGCACTATTTATAATAGCTAACACCTGAAAACAACCCAAATGCCCCCAAATAGATGACTGGATCAAGAAGATGTGGTATATATACACAGTGGAATACTATTCAGCAATCAAAAAAGATAAACTCATGCCATTTGCAGCAACATGGATGGAGCTAGAAGGAATTATGCTCAGAGAAATAAGTGAGAAGGAAAAAGAAAAATATCGGATGGTTTCATTTATAGCAGGAATATAGGGGAACCAAATAAGACATCAGGGGAATAATTACAATACAAAACACAACAAAACAAAAACAGACAATTATAAATCAGAGACATCCTGCAGGGGAGGAGGAGGAGAGGGGTAGAGGGAGGGAGGGAGGAGCACAGGGGACTGTGGTGATGGTGCACGGGTGCACTGGTGAAGGAAATTCTATGGGGACTACACCTGAGTCGGGGGGGAGAAGCAAATATTTTTTTCAAATGAACAATGATGTAAAAAATAAATTAAAAAATTAAAAAAAAATATTTGTCTTATTTCCTTTAATGGTGTAATTGATATTTTTATTGGGATTGCATTGAATCTATACCTAATTGGGTAGGATGGATATTTTGACAATGTTGACTCTTCCACTGCATGAGCAAAGAATATCCTTCCATTAGTTTGTGTCTTTTATTTCTTTTAACAATGTGTTCTTTGTGTAAGGCTTCGACCTCCTTTGTTAAATTTACTCCTAGGTATTTAATTTGTGTGTGTGTGTGTGTGTGTGTGTGTGTGTGTGTATGATTGTAAATGAGATCTTCTTCTTAATATCCTCCTGGCCGGGCCTCCCCTGGTGGCTGCAGCTTCACAGCGTTGGTTCGATCCTGGCCAGCCGGCAAGAATCCCACATGGTGCGGCAGACCTCTCCTGTCTCACCTGCTGCTCCCCTCAGCAGTGTATTTCAGCCAGTCTGCCTGTTCTGTTCCCTGCTCTGTCTCTGGCGAATCCTCTCACCCTCCCCCACATCTGGCCTGTACCTGGTTCTTATATGCATGAATAAATAAATCTTTAAAAAAATTTTTCCTCCTGTCCTAGCTCATTGTTTGCATATAGGAAAGCAGCTGATTTTTGTGTATTGACTTTATAACCTACCACTTTAGTAAACTAACTCATTATTTCTATTAGTTTTTCATTGGAATCTTTAGGAATTTCTATGTATATTTTTCATGTCAATAGCTTTATTTCTTCTTTCCCAATTTGAATTCCTTGTATATCCTTCTCTTTCTTAATTGCTCTAGCTAGGACTTCCAATAATATGTTGAATAGAAGTGGTGAGAGTAGACAACATTATCTTGTTCCAGATCTTAGATGAGAAGCTTTCATTATTTCACCATTGAGAATGATGTTAGCTGTGGATTTGTTGTACATGGCTATTATTATGCTGAGATATGTTCTCTTTGTACCCAGTTTTTTGGGGGTTTTCATCATAAATGTATATTGAATCATATCAAATGCTTTCTTGGAATCTAATGATATAATCATATTGTTTTTATCTGTTGATGTGGTGAATTATGTTGGTTGATTTTTAGATGTTGAGACACTTGTGTCTCTGGTGTGAATCCCACTTGGTCATGGTGTATATTCTTTTCAATGCATAGTTGGACTCTGTTTGCTAAGGCTTTATTGTGGGTTTTTCATCTGTTTTCATCAGGTACATTGACTTGTAACTTTCTTTTTAGTGTTGTCTTTGCTTTTGATATTATAATAATGCTTGCCTCATGTAATGTATTTGGAAATATTCTTTCTTTTTCAATATTTTTGAAGAGCTTGTGCAAGAGAGATATTAGTTCATCTTTGAAGATTTCTTAGAACTTACTTATGAAGCCATCTGGTCCTGGATTTTTGTTTTTGGGCAAGTTTTGATTACTGTTTCAATTTCTTTGTGGTGACTCCAGACCTGTTTCAGGTATCTGGTAGAACTGAAAGTAAGTCCGGTGAGGGACCAAGTCTCTGGGACCTCACCTCACCCAGGAGTGGTGGCCTTTCCCATTTTTGATAGAAATAAGGATACAAAGAAAACAGCACTTGTACTTAACTTCAGTATCAGGAGGACAGAAAGAGATACCAAACATCATAGAGGTCTTTTCTACTCTACTAATTATAGTTTACAAGAGAAGATGCAACAGGGAACTTCTTAGATGTGCTTTCTTCTTTCCCTTTGCATGTAGTATTGGTAACAAGAGCATTAAAAATACTGCCCACAAATCATTGCTTAACAATTACCTGCAAATTATTACTTATCTCTCCATCCCTTGTAACTTTTTTTTTAATTTAAATTTTATTTTTATATTCCACATACAGTTACAGCCCCCTTATTTTGAGCCCAATCCCTCCTTTCCTCGTCCCCCAACCCCCCATAGAGCATCTCTGGTTCATAGTTGTTTGTTGATTTTGATATTTTCTTTCTTATAGTTATTCTTTTTCCTGGTCCCTTATTTAAGTTTTCTAGATTCCCGCTATGAGTGAAACTATCCGGTATTTTTCTTTTTCTTTCTGGCTTATTTCGCTGAGCATGATCCCTTCCAGCTCCATCCATGTTGCTGCAAATTGCATGTGCTTATCTTTTTTGAATGCTGAGTAATATTCCATGGTATATGATCCAGCAATTCCACTCCTAGGTATTTACCCAAAGGACACAGAAACATCAATTCCAAGAAGCACCTCCAACCCTATGTTTATAGCAGCACTATTTACAATAGCTAAGCTTTGGAAACAACCCCAATACCCAAAAATAGATGACTGGATCAAGAAGATGTGGTAACTTTTTTGTTTTAACCAATAGTCCAGTGTTACAAAGTAAAACAGTTGCTGTACCACAGACTTGACAGACCCAGTTGGTGCACATGGAACTTAAGAAGAACACTGAACTTACTCTGACCTTATTTTTGTTATAAAACTAAGATCTTCCCCTCTGGGAGGTATTTGTTCTCCATTTTCTGAACATTTGACACATGAAGAGGTATGCTCTCCTATTACAACTGCTCCAGGTTGCTCCAAAACTCTTCCCTTCCCCCATCTAGAAAGAATAATGTCATCCCTTATGTTAGGCTTCTTGTGGCCTATATGAGTGAGAGGATGTCATCCTTATTTCAATCTTGAGTAGGAACTCATGTACCAATTACTGCCTGCTGGTAACAAATATATTCTGATTTTTAAATTTTCAGGCCACATCTATAGTTTTTGATCCTATGTTCATTGCAGCACTATTTACATAGGCCAATTTACAAAAATAACCTAAGTCCCCTAGGATAGATTAGTGGATTAAGATGTGGTATATATACAGAACAAAATACTGCTCAGCTGTTAAAGGAGATGAAATCTTACCATTTGTAGCAACATGAATGGGACTTAAGGGGGTTATGCTAAGTGAATAAGGCAGGAGAAAGATAAATACTGGGCGGTTTCATGCATATGTGGAATACAGGACAAAACAAAGGGTCAGACAAAATCAAATTAAAACAAACCCTAGAAGTATCATTGTAGAATTGAGGCTACCAGAGTGGGAGGGGAATGGTGGAGAGCAAAGTATGGAGAGGGGAGTCAATGGTTTATGGTGAAGAAACAAACTGTGCTTGCTTTTCAGCCTTGGATTTGTACCAGGGACTTGGGGAACATGGAAGGAGACACTTAAACGAGACAGAGACATGGGTGAGAGACCCATGGGGAGGTTGATAATGGCAGCCTTTATCTTGATTTGTATTTTGACTTGCCTGGCCCCTGCTGGGTTACTCACCAGAAGGTGCCTTAGACTTGTGGCAGGCTTTTGGGCCTTAGTGGCCCTGCTTTGGGTCAGCACTGTTTGGCTGGACATTTACCCATGAGGGGATGGGTAACATTGGGCGCTTCATGGGGAAACTATTTTAACTATATACTTTTTCTTCTCTCTATTGCATACTAATTGTATTAAAGTTCTTTTCCATTTAAGGTATTTCACATTAGAGTATATTTTGATGTGGTGGATGGCAGAAACAATTTAGAGCGTGTAGGTTTGGGGGTCCCAGAGTCACTGTCCTTCTGCCCAATACCACACCAAAATTGAGCATGGTAGAGCTAGAAGGATCAATTTATGCAAATAATAGTGAATGGTATCAAAATGCTAATCTAGGAAAAGTTGTCATTGGAATACCAATGAAACACCAAATAAGGTTTTGCTATATTAATGAAAGAACTTGTGCTTGAATACATAGAGTTCACATACTGTTTTATTCACAAGGAATTGTTGGTAATAAAAATTATGCCTCTGAATTCTGAATCAGCACTGAAGGAAACATTGAAAATTTTAAAAATGATCAAACTGCAACCATTTATTACATGTATTTTGAATGAGCTATTCAAAAAAATAATGCATACACAACTATATTGCCACACATTTCGATGATAATTATCCAGTTTTTTTAAAAATGAAAGGTAAGACTGTAACCAGAAGACTGGAGTTCGAGTCACCTGTTACCACCTAATGCCAATAGAAACAGGAATTGAATCTTTAAGGTGCTCTTCAATCCGACAGTGGAAGATGGGGAGTTAACACCCTAAAGAAAGCATTCCATTCCATTTCATTTCATTTCCAGCTGGGTTTTTTAGTGACTTGAACAGACAGTTTAGGAGTAAGCAGGCCTTCACTGCTGCCGAGAGACTGTGATGTCCAGCCCCCGGAGCTCCTAGGCCTGGACACCTGGCCTCACTCTCATCCTACTGTGCTGAGTCTGGTCCTCAGATAGCACTGGCTCCCTACACTCTGTCAGATGAGTTCTTGGGCTGGAAAATGAACTCAGAGTGAACAGGCCATAAACGATGTGTCTGCAGATTTCCTAAAATACCATGTGTAGTGTCTTACCTGATCTCCTCCCCCTCCTTAGCCCTATCAGGACCTTTTCTTGATTCACCAATAATGCCTATAAACAGACCATTTCCATAGTTTAAGTGTTCTCAGAGGTGGCTAGCCATGAGCAAATGGGGTGGCCAGCCACGAGGAGGTGGTCCCCAGGGGCCAGTCTCCTCACCCGGTAGGCACCTCCTCAGGACTGGCCAGAAGTATAGATAAATCACCTTGGCAGTTGAAATGGGCCCTGTACAAAATAGAAGGGACCTTGGACAGATACAGTGTTCTCAAGGTAGCGGGAGCTATGGGGTTGGTGTTTCTCAGAACTCTCTGAGAGTCTATGTGGAAATAGGAACCCAAGGTCTGGAAGTGACAGAGGGATGCACAGGCCCTGCAAGAATGTGAAGTGACTGGAGGAAGAGATAGAGGGATACCTACCTGCTGTTCCAAAGATGCCAGCGTCCTCCTCCAGAGAGGAAGGTGATGCTGGCCCCTTGCTCCAAGCTTGCCCAGTGGTGGTAGACCAACCTGCCACTCCAGAGACCTCAGATTCCATTTCTGGAGGGAAGAGGAGGCTGGCCCCATGTTCCAGGCACACCTAGTGGTGAAAGAGAAGATGGAGCACTAGCAGCCCATGGCCCCGGGGGATCAGGCAGCTGGGCCACCACAGATGGTGGGGTTCACCACATATTGCCCATACACACAAGCAGAACTAGTAATCTTGGGTAAACAGTTCAGTCAGAAACCAGGAGAACTCTTGGCAGCTTGGCTGCTGTGTTTATGGGACCTGGGAGTGGATGGAATTATTTACATGGCACAGGAGATGGATAAACTGGCTTCAGAGACACTGTACCCATTACTGAGACAGAAGCTGCAGAACAGATGGTGGTATAGCCAGGGCGATCACTCTCTGTTGGAATGGTAAATGGCTGCTGTGTGAACAGTATGGGCTGATGTGGGAGATGTGCCAGAAACCATGAATAAATGGCCAACTTACACTGAGCTTGTGTAGGTACTTCAGGAACTGGGAATATGGCAGTCTATGTTTAATGTAAACATTCATGGCCGTGACAATGAGCATATTACTGCTGGGATGAGGGATTTGGTATTGCAGAATGCCACTTTGTCCTCATTTTGGGTCCCTTAAGGCGATTCTGGCACCCTATGAGGGATGCCAAATAAATGACATCACCACAATGGTAGCCAGTTAGGGTTAAATTGAGAGCCTGCGCAATCAGAAGGGAATATGGGTAGCAACTGAAAACGATGGCCAAAAAAGGCAAGTAAGCCTTTTAAAAACACCTCATACCCAAATGTGGGTGGATCTATTGAGATCAGGTATAAATTTCATCAAAATAGATGCATGGCCTAATGCATACTTGTTAGTTATGGAGACAACTGCGAGAGGACCAGCAGTTCACTCCCACGAGGAGACAGGCTTCAGTGAAGGGGAAAGCTGGGGACTCCAGGACCCAGGCACATGCTCTGTACTTGGAGTACAATTTGCTGCCAACCTCAGTCCAGAGGGTGGCCCTGTTCACTTTTGAATAGGATGAGGGCCGAGGGACCCATCCATAGGGGACGGGCGGGGGCTGGAGGCTATATGTGGAGCTGCTATCCACTAGTCTCCAACCATTGTGCAAAGGATTTTGGCCTTAGTAGATACAGGGGAGAATGTACTCTGTTTTATGTGAACTCAGAGAAGTTTCAGGGGTCTTCTTGTTACAGTGATGGCTATGGAGACCAGAGTATCAAAGTGACAGCAGTGAGAATACCCCTGGGAACTGGGCAATTACCCGCAAAGGAGTATAAAGTATAGGTGTCACCAATCCCAGAGTACATCCTGGGGGAGGATGTTCTATGTGGCTTGTGGCTTGTGGCTGGAGACCACAGCAGGAGAGTTTTGATTTAGGGTACATGAGGTGAAGGCAGTGTTGCATGGACATGCTAAGCATCTGCCCAGAAAACTGTCAGTCCCTAGGAAAGATACCAGTACTAAACAGCATCAGTTGCCAGGTGGCCATGGAGAGGTTATAGGCCACAGTAGCTGAGTTGGGGAAAGTGGGTATTGTGCATGCTGCCCATAACCCTATATAATTCGCCCATGTGGCCGGTAAAGAAACCTGATGGCTCTTGCCATATGACGGAAGATTACCGTGGGTTGAATAAAGTGGTTCCCCCCTCGCATGCAGCAATACCTTCAGCTCAGCAAACTTGCAGTCAGTGTGAGCTGTAGAACAATCCAGAACAGGTGCATATCCAGCACCGATTTAGCCAGGAAAATCAGAATAATCACCTGAACTATGAAGTCAGTTGCTTCCATTGGTCAGTCTTTTTTTCCTGCTATCAGGCACACTGCCATGATGAACATCTTTCACAGACATGGCTTGACATTGAGGCCACACTTTGTCCCTAGGAAAAACTTCTATCAAAGCTTCATTATGCATTTCAATAGACTTTACTTTCAGTTGTAACATTGCCTGGAGCAAAGATGACCACCATGCCAGGTTTGAGAATACCAGCCTCAATTCAGATATAGTGCCAATTCCACCAATTTTGTAGATGTCCTAGAGGCACAGGCCTAAGTGCTTGTGAGCTGGACGAGTTGGTGGCAGGATGTAGTCCAGAGCTTCAAACAGCCTGGTTCTATGGGTATTGCCATTCTTATGGGTGACTTCCCACCCCTTGAATCAAAATATGTTAGTACTTGACTCAGGATGTTGTCACTCTTCCTACTAGAAATTAGCAAAAATGCTACTGCCAGGGTTGTAGCCTATTTTCTTAATATAGGTACTGACTTCCTTAACAATTTTCTCATATCTCTTCCAACTAAACTATAGGGTGGCTTAGTGGAATCCATTTTGTTAACACCAACAATTAGTTCTTTCACACCCAGTGTGCAAGCCAGAAGGGCATGCTTATGGGTCTGCCCATTTTTGGAGATACCAGCTTCAAATTCACCAAGACCAGCAGCTACAATCAGGAGAGAACAGTCAGCCAGAGATGTTTGTGATAAATTCTCTGTGTCCTGGGGCATCAATGATGGTCGCATAATACTTGCTGGTCTCCAATTTCTACAGGAATATATCAATTGTGATACAACACCCATATTAGCTTTCAAGTTATCAAACACCCAGGCACATTGAAGAAGTATTTTCCCATATCAGCAGCTCCCTTCTCTAATTTGTCAGTGGTTCTTTTGGCAATTTCACTACATTAGTACATCAGATGACTGGTAGTATTGTCTAAATCAACGCGTCCAATGACAAGTTGATATGAGTTGATATGAGTCATTCCCTTTCCCATTTTGACTTAGTTTAATTGTGGCTTTCATGACTCATTGGGGAAAAGCTGTTATAATTTCTTATTCCTAAATAAATCAAGGTACTAAAATCATGCCAAACAATTAGCAAACTAAAAGTACTCTAGTTTACATTGGATGCTTTCATTTAGAGAGTATGTTGGTGATTTTTACTAGACAAAATGATGCTTTTGATTTCCAGGAGGGAACTTTTCCTCCAAATAAGTTGTCATTTGGAGGAAAATACCAACATAACAAAATCACCTTTCCTTTCTGCGGTTCAAATACCAATTTTAATTGATTTTACTTAAATTTAGGAAATAGTGGTAAATGACATAGTAATATTGAAATGAATATTTTGGATTATAAAAAAAACATTAAATATTCTAACCAGAAGTAGTGTTGCTATCCTGAGATGGCAATTTAGTTTGTCTCAAAATGTCCTGCTTAGATTTAATTGTTTAGTCACAAATATGTATTATACAGTTTCATTTTGATGTTGAAAATATGATGTTTGAAGTAAAATTGTTGTGTTGACAACACCTCACTGATAAATGGGATTCATGGAGCAAGCTGTAGGATGCAGGGCACTGCCAAAGAGCAAGATCCTGACCTTATTATTGATAGAATAATTATACAGCATCAGTTGTGAGGGGATGAAGGACAAAAAGAAAAGTGAAGGGTGAAACTAGAAAACATGCTCTGTCTTCCATAGTATCATGTGTTGTGAGTCTGCCCTCCTGGCACTTCTCATCTGCTTGATGACTTGGTATTGTAATTGAGATCAAGTTCCCCAGCCATGGTTTCAATCTTATCAAAAAGGTGTTCCACTGATCAGCTTCTGGAGTCCCTTGTCATACATCAGCCCTTGGCCTCCCTGGTGTTCCCGGTCATACCTCATGATGCACAGCCTTCCCAGAGTGAACAAGCTTTATCCTCTTCGTTGATCTGAAAGGTACCTTGTAAGGTTTGGCTCCTATGACTGACCGGGCACTTCTGAACTTGTATAGGAATACAGAAGTGCAGGGAACAAAAATGGTGGCCAAACAGGCTGCTTAGGATTAGCAGACCCACCTAAAATAATAAAGACAATATAATTAGTAACTATGAAATGGACTATTACAAGAAATATAGTAGTTTGAGATCATTTTAGTCTGAAGTTTCTGTTTATCATCATTGCTGACCCACATATACAATTGTTAAAATACAATATTCTGGGCATCCCCATTGGCACAGTTGTGAAGCTGTCCACATCCTCTGAAGCACTGGTTCAATTCCCGGAAGGCCAGGGATATACCCACATAGTGCGGCAGACCTCTCCTGTCTTGCCCACTGCTCCCCTCAGCAGTGTGTTTCGTCAGTCTGCCTTTCTGCTCCCTACTCTGTCCCTGGTAAATCCTCTCACCCTCCCATACCTCAGGCCTGTATCCCAGCTCTTGTATAAATAAATAAAATCTTTGAAAAAAAAAGAATCTCTTAAAAAATAAAATACAATTTTCTGTTTACTTCTTGAGAACAAGCTATAATATTGAATTTCTTCATTGGAATTCATCAAGTGGTGATATTTGTTAATAAAATTATTAAAATACAGTTAGTATAATTATTAAATAATCCTTAGTAATATTCAGGGCAGGATGAGGGGCACCTCAGGACTGCCAAACCTGCTTGCTCTAAATAGGTCCTGCTATACACTGCATCAAGACAGATGCTGCAGCAGCGCTCAACCGCTGTGCCACCAGGGGAGGCCCTCTTTTTTTTTTTTTTTTTAAAGATTGATTTATTTATGCATACAAGAGCTGGGGTGCAGGCCAGAGGTGCGGGGGGAGGGGTGAGAGAACTCACCAGAGATTTTGGGGAACAGGACAGATCCAGTAGAGGTATGCTGCGCCATGTGGGTCACCTCCCTGGCTGGGAATCAAACTTGTGCTGCAGTGGCTACAGATAGGTCCATGGTGCTGATGCTTAACCCCTTGCACTACTGGGGGGGGGGGCCCTTTTACTCAGTCTTCTTTAGCTTGTGCTCCCTGGCCAGCTTCACCTTTCCTTAGGGAGTAAATGAAGTTATCAGTTTTTTTCCACCCTCCCACCATTTAGCATCAATGATCAACACCTGTGGTCTTCCATGTGTGCCTAATGGCGGCACCTGGTGTATGGCGCCGGTGTGGGTAAGTGCGCGCACCTGAGTGTGGAGGCTGAGCATATAAGGGCAGGGACCCAGCAGAGAACAGAGCGCGGTAGCAGAGGGCAGTGCAGCGGAGTGCATTAGAGACCAAGAGAGACCACCAGAGAATATCGAGCCCAGAAAGAGCAAAGATTTGCAGGGGACTGGGAGGCCTGACAGCCTTCCGGGCCCCCAGGGCTCCCTGCTCATCCTGCACCTGGTTGCCTCACTACAAATGGTGGAGGAAGATCATTAAAAGCCTGAAAAAGCCACCGAGGGCTCCAGGACTCCTCCTTTACCCTGTCTGCTAGAATCATAGAGAACCTGCCCTGTGGCCTTTCTGCCGTTACACCATTATAGAGTAATCCCCAGCAAGTCTTCACTCTTCCTGGGCTCTCTGGAGTTCTCTCTTGGCCTTTGCTTCTCTGATCCTTTCGCTCTGTTGTTTCCGCAATTTCACGCTCTCTCTCTTTTCACTCTGCTCTTCTGCTGGTGTCCCCGTGACACTGCCCTTATATGCCCAGTCTCAGCCCAGGTGAACCCACCTACGTATGCCCACACCCTATTCCAGGTGCCCGCCATTAGGCATGCATTCCGGATCACAGGGATCCATCATCAATCCTGATGTAGCCACATATCAATATGTCAATATTTTATAAAATCTCTGGGTGGCATACAAAAACTAAAAAACAAAGATTAAAAGGTTTTTGATTTCCAAACCTTGCAATAAAATTTTTAGTCAAAACTAGATAAAAAGATTATCTCTCAATTTCATGTTTAATAGTCATGTGTGGTTAGTAGCTACTGTATTGAATTGTGTAGATATCTGCAGAAATTAGACATTGCCTTAAAATATGGGGAAAATGATATTTTATGTTTTATGATTTAGTATCTATCAAGGCCGTAGGTGATTGTTACAGGCTAATGGCATAAAAAGACTGATTAATTCACTTACCCTACAGTTACTTTAATAAGGATTTTAAAAACCTTAACCAATTTTTATTTTCATATCAGAAAATTGGTATCATATGCACAAAATTATAATCCTGCCATCTCTTCTTAGAAAGAGTAGATTATTACTCTCCGTCTAGCGATTCCACAGTACCCGGCACCCACCCAGCTTCTTTCAAAATGTCGACTGTTCATGGACTTCTTTTCAGGCTCAGCCTGGAGGGTGATCACGCTCCCCTACTGCCTATGGGTTAGTCAGAGCACAGACGACCCAAGTGCCTATGGGCCAGTCAGAGCGCACACCAACTTTGATGCTGCATGGAATGTTTTAAACATTGAAACAACCATCGATAAAAAAGTGTATATGAGGTCACCATTGTCAATATTTTGACCAACCGTAGCAATGAACAGACAGGATATTGCCATCACCTAAAGGCCAAAAAGAAACTTGCATCAGCAATGAAATC
The DNA here is from genome assembly GCF_014898055.3 of Talpa occidentalis. NCBI lineage: Eukaryota > Metazoa > Chordata > Mammalia > Eulipotyphla > Talpidae > Talpa > Talpa occidentalis. The sequence continues at coordinate 39,789,422 of NW_023601543.1, forward strand.
AGCCTTGTACAGTCACCTGCAGACAATGATTTTTGGACCTATTGAAAACACTTCCTCGATATGAAGCTTTAGAGCTGAGAGCCTCCATGAAGGGACTAAGAACTGATGAGGAATCTTTCATTGAGATAATTTGCTTCAGGACAAACCAGGAGATGCAGGAGACTGTCTACAGGGAAATATACAAGACAGATCTGGAGGGCAATATTTCTGACACTTCTAGTGACTTTCACAACCTGCTAGTTGCCCTTGCAAAGGGTAGAAGGGCAGAAGAGGGCTCTGTCTTTGATTATGAACTGATTGACCAAGATGCCCAGGATATTTATGATGCTGGATTTCCTCATTTGTGGCACAAACTCAGTGTTTGCAGCACCTACTTGATCTGTTCCACATCTTGGGTGGCAAAGGGAACTGGAGCTCATGCTAACTTGCTGGGCCATGACTAATAAAGTTCTGTCTCTAACCCAGGATTCTGTGTCAATCTGCCAGAGTCCACAAAATTGTGACAAGCTCACATGTAGGCTGGGTAGCTGAGTAAAATATCAGGCTTTGCACAATTCTTGAGAAAACAATACAATTGAAACTAGTTGGCATATCCTGAGAAGCAGCCTACACCCCGAGTATGGGAAAGAGGCAAAGTCACCACAAGGGTGTGGATTGAAGGGGTGGGAAATGTAGAAGTCTGAGAAAAAAGCACATTTTTATTTTGTAACAACTACTAATCCATTTATTTCTGACTCTTTAAACCTGGATCTCAAAATAAAAGACATGGGCTAATAGTAATTTTGGTCAAAACCAAACCACAACAAAACACCTGAAGACACAGAGATGCAGGTTCTTCAGAACAGATACCTAACTAGCTTTGTAACCTTTACCCAGTTTTTCCTCACTTATTGGTTCTAAAAGACTACACATTATTCTTCTTTTTCATGGTAAAGCCACCCCCTTGTTCTTCCTTTCCCAATCCCAAAATCAGTAAAATTTTTAGTTAAAACTGATCTATCTCACACCCAAATCCCACCCACCCCCATCTTCACAACATGACATACCTCTCAAACTCACCCCCCACCACAAGCTTTCTCTTCCCCTCCACACACACTCTGCTATGAAAGGTTTACACTGTGTCATGGAATTTTCATTTATTTGAAAATTATATGGAATACTTCTGAGTCCATTCTCCAGCTATTTTTTTCATACTTCCGCCTATCCTTTTCGTAAATCTTCACAATTTTGTGAACCAAAGCATCATCTGGATTGGGATTACATGACACAGAACAGATGGATAATAACACTTTGGAAATGGTAAGTGCTGGTGACCACTTGGATCTAAGTATGTCCAGACAGATGCTTCTGTTTCTGTTAATCTTCAGATGGTAAATTTGGGTGGTGAAAGCAATCTTGGGTGGTTTGTAGGGGTAATTTGATGGAAAATGGATCATCAGGAAGAGTTCTCTTCCACAGTAGGGGCTGTTGTTGTGTCCCATTATTGTCTGTCAGTGGGACATATGGAGTCCCACAGGCCCTGCAGAGCACTGAGAAGGGGGGAGATCTTGCCACAGGTCTAGGAGTTCTTTGTAGATGCGCTTTAGGGTCATCATCGGCAACACATGGCCAGTCCTTGGTGTAGGGCCTGGGGACTGGTAGGAGACAGTGGTGGTGATCCCCAGGTGGGAGGAGCAGCGAAAGAACACGTGGGCAGGTGGGTGGGCCAAGGTCTGGCTGGGGAGTTGAAGGGGGTGTTGGGGGAAGGGGATGGTGTCGAAGCGGGGGACTGAGAAAGATGGGAATCTGGTGGTGCATCGGAACTGATGGGCTACTGGACATCTGTGGATCCCGGTTGCTGCAGCCTTCCGGGTGCTGTGAGTTGGAGACTTCGCCGCCTAGATGCTGGGTAGCCTGGAAGCCCACCTCCTCTGAGACACTGCCATCTGGGAACAACACTGCACCTGCCCTGGGCCGAGTGGGCCCCCTGTTCACTCCTGGCGCCCACATCGGTGGCTAAATGTGGGCGGGTATCCGCACTGTGAAGTCACAGTGATGATGATGCCCTGCAACGTCACAAAGGGTGCGTGCGGACAGGGAGCAGAATGGGTGTCTGGATGACAGGTGTGGGTGGAAGGGGCTGGGTGGGGCTGTGAGAAGTTGAGCATAGCTGGGCTTACCCAATACTCTCAATCTGGGCTGTCAAGTAGGGTCACAGTCACTACTGACTGTCGAGAATTACTGGACTGAGTCAGAGTTGTTCAATGAATTCTCTTCCAATTCTTATTCACCCAGATTCACCTTCCTTAACATTTTTTAAAGATTTATTTATTTATTTATACAAGCACTGGGTACAGTCAGAAGTGCGGGAGGGTGAGAGAGTTCACCAGAGCCAGAGCAGGGAACAGAACAGGCAGAGTGATGAAACACACTGCTGAGGGGAGCAGCGGGCAGCAGGAGAGGTCTGTGCGCCATGTGGGACCCTCGCCAGCAGCCGGGGATTGAACCGGTACTGCAGAGGCTGCGGGCAGCTTCACAGCCCAGCACTCAACTGCTGCACCACCAGGGGAGGCCCTCCCTTAACATTTTTACCAATTTACTTTATACTTATTTTTCTCTCTTCATATTTCACACACACATACTATATATGTGTGTATGTACATATGTATATATAAATATACATAGTAGATGTATGCATGCATATGTATACATGTACATACATACACATATGTATACATATGCATATGCATATATAAATTTATATATACTTGAGAGTAAGCTCTGTACATCATGGACCTTTAATCCTAGATAATTCATTGGGAATTTCCTATTAAATGCTCTTATATAATCAACTTTAGTAAATTTAAAATCTACAATGTTTTTATAACTTTTAAAATTAATTTTCATAATATTTTGGTAAATTTATTTTTATGAGAAATTAAAGGCTTCAAAAATAAATTTGAGTTAAAGCAACTTTAATTTTTGGAGAAGTGATAGGAAAGGAAGGAGGACAGAAATAAAAATAACCAGTGCTCCACCTAGCATATATAAGCTTTTTTTTGGTTGTCCATTATGAGAACAATAATTTCGAGGATGTAGTGGTTCCAATTACAAGTGTAATTGCAGAACAATGCCTTTCATTCAAGGGACTTTCCAATGAAGATACTGATTGATGTTAAACCCTCTTCACTTGCTTGCATGTTTTGAAAATATAGCCAAGTAAGAATCATCAAAATATGACTGTTAACCACATTGATTATTTCCCATGAAATAAGCAATACTTTAATGAAGCATTCTTAAATTTTGACAAGAAATCACATTAGCCATGGTAGGTCACAGTTTCCTTTAAAATATACTGGACATTCTAAATTACGAAAATTTTCTGCTACAAAACTAGTTATCTAATATACCTACTCAGCCAACTTAGGAAGGCAAGGCAACAATGAATTTGACAGTACTTTAAAAGGCAGGAGAATGTAGATGGCTGAATGAGTCCACTAATATTGTAGTAAAATAAAATGTCTAACTCATTGAAAAGAACTTTTCCAAA
>NW_023601543.1:39793050-39922201 GCF_014898055.3 Talpa occidentalis
TAGTCCCAGCTGTTTATCTTTGTCTTCACTATCACTGCTTTGGGTGATGTGTCTGAAAATATGTCTTTGATGTGCATGTCATGTAGTGTTTCGCCTATATTTCCTTCTATGTATTTTATGGTTTCAGGTCTTATGTCTAGTTCTTTAATCCATTTTGAGTTGGTTTTTGTGTATGTTATGAGGTAGTAGTCAAGCTTCATTCTTTTGCATGTAGCGACCAACCCACTTATCTCTTCATGGGCACTTGGGTTGTTCCATAGTTAATAGTACTGCAATAAACATGTAGTGCCAAATTTCCTTTCAAATTAGTGTTTTTGAATTTTTTGGATAGATGCTTAGAAGTGGAATTATTGGGTGGCATGGCAGATCCAAGTTTAATTTTTGAGACACTTTCATATTGCTTTCCATAAGGGAGGGACCAGTTTGCATTCCCACCAGCAGTGTAGGAGGGTTCCCTTTTCTCCACATCCTCACCAGAAACTTGTTTCTGATCTTTCTGATATGGACATTCTAACACTTGTGAGATGGTATCTCTTTGTGGTATTTATTTGGAATTCTCTAATAATAAATGATTGTGAGCATTTTTTCATGTGTGTATTGGCTGTTCTGATGTCATTTTTGGAGATGTGTTTGTTTAGTTCTTTTGCCCATTTTTAAAAAGATTGATTTATACATACAAGAATGGGGTACAGGCCAGAGGTGCGGGGTGAGGGAGGGTGAGAGGATTCACCAGAGACAGAGTAAAGAACAGAACAGGCAGACTGAAATACACTGCTGAGGGGAGCAGCGTGCGGCCAGACAGGAGAGGTCTGCTGTGTCATGTGGGTTAGCTCCCTAGCTGGGGATCGAACTCATGCTGTGGTGGCTTCAATTAGCTTCATTGTGCTGCACTTAACCCCTTGAGACACTAGGGAGGGAGGGTCTCTTTCATCCACTTATTGATTGGGTTATTTTGTTTTTGTAAAGTTTTCTAATGAATTATTTGTATATCCTTAATATCAATCCTTTGTCAGATGTATGGTATTAAAATATTTTCTCCCATTCAGTAGGGTTTCTTTTCATTTTATTTATGGTTTCTTTTCATTATACAGAAACTTTTTAGCTTGATGTGGTCCCAGCTGTTTGTTTCTTTTTGTTTTCCTTGCTATTGGGGATGAATCTCTAAAGGCATCACTAAATCTTATGTCATGAAATTTACTGCCTATGCTTTCTTCTATGTATTTTTATGGTTTTAGGTTTCATATCCAAGTCTTTGATCCATTTAAAATTGATTTAGGTGTATGGTGTGTGGTCATTGTCTAGTTTCATTCATTTCCATGCAGCTGTCCAGTTTTCCCAGCACCATTTATTAAGAGGCTCTCCTTGACCCAGCATATATTTTTGATTCCTTTATCATATATTAGCTGTCTCTATATATGTGGGTTTATTTCTGGGCTCTCAAATCTGTTTCATTGGTCCATATGTCTGTTTTTGTTCCATTACCAGGGTGTTTTAATTATTATGGCTTTATATAGCTTGAGGTCTGTAAGTGTGATACCTCCATTATCTTTCTCTTTGTCAAGATTATTTTTGCTATTTATGGTCTTCTGTAGTGCCATATGAATTTTGGTTGTATTTGTTCCAGTTCTTTGAAATATGCCATTGATATTTTATTGGGATTGCATTGAATCTGTATATTGCTTTTTGGTAGAATGGCCATTTTGACAATGTTGATTCTTCCAATTCATGAGCAGGAAATATTTTTTCCATTTCTTTGTGTCTTCTCTTTATTTCAACGATGATTTATAGTTTTCTTTACAGATATTTTACCTGCCTTGTTAGGTTTACTCCTAGTTATTCAATTTTTATTTGGTGTACTTGTAAATGGTACCACTTTCTTATTTTTTTCCCTGTCTCAATGCTTGGTTTGCTCAGATTTTATTCAGGATTTTTCCATCTGTCTTCATTAGGTAGATTGTTCTGTAATGTATGTGTGTGTGTTGCCTTTGGTTTTGGTATTATAGTAATGTTGGCCCCATACGAAGCATTTGGAAGTACTCCTTCATTTTCAATTTTTTGGTAGAGTTTGAGTAGATAGGCATTAGTTCATCTTTGAAGATTCACATGTGAAACCATATGGTCCTGGGCCCTTGTGGTTTGTTATTGTTCAGCTTCCTTGCTTATGATTCATTTGTTCAGGGTTTCTATTTCTTACCTATTCAGATTGTTTAATTCTAAGAGTTTGTCCATCTCTTTAATGTTAATGAATTTGTTAGCATATAGATGTTCATAGTAGTCTCTAATTATCCTCTGCATTTCTGAAGCTTTGCTCTGAATTCTCCACTTTCATTTTTTATTCTATTTATTTGAGATTTTTCCATAATTTTGTTGGTGAGCCTCCCCAGAGTTTTGTGTATTTTGTTTATTTTTTCAAAGAAGTAGCTTTTTTTTTTTCATTGATCTCTTGGACTGTCTTTTATTTCAGTTACTTCTGCTTTTAATTTTATTGTTTCTGTTATTCTCCTGACTTTTAGATTTGTTTGTTGTTCTTTTTCCAATTCCTCCAGTTAAGATAGATATTTGTTGAGCTTCTTGTTTCTTGATATGGGTTGGTATTGCTATATATGTCCCTTTTAGTTCTGCTTTTGCTGTGTCCCATAAGATTTTTGATGGTTGTGTGCTTGTTTTCATTTGTCTTGAGATATTTTTAAATTTCTTCTTTGATTTCCTCATCAACCTAGCAATCTTTTAGTAGTGTGTTGTTCAGTCTTTTATTGATTTATATTTGATAGCTATATAATCTGAGAATATGCTACATATGATTTTCATGAAATCTTCATGAAATCATCAGTATTTTTTAATGTTTCATTATGTGGTCTATCTGGTGAATGTCCCATGTGTGCTTGAGAAAAATGTATATTCTGTTTTGGGGGGGTGCAGTGCCCTGCCCATATCTATGAGGTCCAAGAGATCTAATTCTCTAAGGTTATTGTACCCCTGTTTATTTTCTGTCTGGTTGATCTGCCCATTGGTGAGAATGAAGTGTTGATAGTAGTTGCCTAATGTATTTAGGAGCACCTATATTTGTTTATGTTATTTAATTTTAATTTTTTTTATTTTATGTGTATTTTATATCATTCTTCCTTTTTATATAATGTATGTTTTATCCTCTCAGGTGTAGTCCCCATAGAATTCCCACCACCAATTCACCCATGCACCACCACCATAGTTCCTTGTGCTCATCCCTCACCTGTTTTGATCCCTCTTGCACTCCCCTGCGGAATGTCTGTGATATATAGTTGCCAGTTAATTTTGTTTTTAATTTACTATAATTATTTTTTTCTTGATCCCTTATTTGGTTCCCCTACTTTCCTCCTATAAGTGAAACCATTTGATATTGTTCTTTTTCTTTCTGGCTTATTTCACTGAGCATAATCCCTTCCAGCTCCATCGATGTTGCTGCAAATGGCATGAGTTTATCTTTTTTGATTGCTGAGTAATATTCCATTGTGTACATATACCACATCTTCTTGATCCAGTAATCTATTTTTGGGCATTTGGGTTGTTTCCCTATCTTATCTACTGTAAATAGTGCTGCAGTAAACAAACAGGTACAGGTATCCTTTTGAATAAATGTTTTTGTGTCCTTTGGGTATATTCCTAGGAATGGAATTGCTGGGTCATATGAAGCAACAATTTTAGTAGTCCAAGGAAACTCCATACAGCCTTCCATAGTGGTTGGAGCAGTTTGCATTCCCACCAGCAGCGTAGGAGAGTTCCTTTTTCTCCACATCCTTGCCCACATTTGTTGTTGCCTGTTTTATATATATATATATATATACATGCCATTCTTACTGGTGTAAGGTGGTATCTCATTGTTGTTTTTATTTGCATTTCCCTGATTATAAGAGATATTGAACATGTTTTCATATTTGGCCATTTGCATTTCCTCCTTGGAGAAGTGGTTTTTAGCACTTCTGCCCATTTATTATCTGGATTGATTACTTTGTATTTTGTTGAGTCAAGTAAGCTCTTTGTAGATCTTTGTGATCAGTTCCTTATCAGTAGTAATGTGTGCAAATTTTTTTCCCGATCAGTGGGGTGTCTCTTTGTTTTGCTTAATGTCTTTTTTGCTGTACAGAAGCTTTTTAGTTTGATGTAGTCCCAGCTATTCATCTTTTCCTTCATTTTCTTTGCTTTGGGGGATGTGTCTTTAAAAATATTACTTGAGTTGTATGTCATGTATTGTTTTGCCTATATTGTCTTCTATATATTTTATGGTTTCAGATCTCTTTTAAAAAAGATTTATTTATTTATGTATACAAGAACCAGGGTACAGGCCAGAGGTGTGTGTGGGGGGCGGTGAGAGGATTCGGATTCACCAGAGAGAGAGTGGGGGACAGAACAGCAGATCGACTGAAATACACTACTGAGGAGAGCAGCAGGCGAGTCAGGAGAGGTCTGCTGCACCATGTGGGTATCTCCCAGGCCGGGGATCAAACTCGTGCTGCAGTGGCTGCGGATAGCTTCATAGGTCGTGTCTTAACCCCTTGTGCCACCAGGGAGGCCCTGGATTCAGGTCTTTTGTCCAATTCTTTTATCCATTTTGAGTTGGTTTTTGTGCTTGGTGTGAGGTAGTATTCTAGTTTTATCATCCAATAGCATCAATTCTGTTATATCTTCAGGAACCAATTCAATTCTGGTTCTCTTGCTATTTCTACTACATCTTCAATTCCTCCACTGAAGTACTGAACTCAAAGTCATCCATGAAGGTTGATTGTAACTTTTTGCAAACTCCTGTTAATGTTGATAGTTTGACTTCCTCCCACAAATTATGAATATACTTAATGACATCTAAAATGATGAATATTTTCCAGAAGGTTTTCAATTTTTTTTGTTCAGTCCATCAAGCACTATAGTCCATGTAAGCACTATCTATGATAACTGTAGAGACTTAGAGAATATATCCCTTAAATAATCACATTTTAAAGTCAAAATTACTCTGATTCATGGGTTGCAGATTGGATGTTATGTTAGGGATCTGAAAAAATCTAGTACATATCAATCAAAACTGTTGCAGACCAGGTGCATAGTCAATGAGTAGTACTATCCAACCACTATGGAAAGCTGTGTGGAGGTTCCTCAGTCTACTAAAAATGGAGCTACCATATGACCCAGCAATTCCACTCCTATGGATCTACCCAAAGGACACAAAAACATTAATTCAAAAGAATACCTGCTCCCCTATGTTTATTGCAGCACTACTTATAATAGGTAAAACCTGGAAGCAACCCAAATGCCCAAAAATAGATGACTGGATCAAGAATATGTGGTATATATACACAATGGAATATTACTGAGCAATTAAAAAAGATAAACTAATGTCATTTGCAGTAACATGGATGGAGCTGGAAGGGATTATACTAAGTGAAATAAGTCAGAGAGAAAAAAGAAAAATATCAGATGGTTTCACTTATAGGAGGAATATAGGTAAACCATATAAGAGATCAAGGAAAAAATAAAAATAAAAAACAACAAAACAAAAATAAACAGACAACTATAAATCAGAGACATTCTACAGGGGAGGGGGAGAGAAAGGGATGAAAATGAGGGTGTTAAAAGCACAACGGACTATGGTGATGGTGCATGTGTGAATTGGTGGTGTAAATTCTATTGGGATTAGGACTATGGTGATGGTGCACTGGTGAGTTGGTGGCAGAAACTCTATTGGGATTACACCTGAGAAAAGAAAGCAAACATTGTAAAAAATAAATAATAAATGAGCAGTACTATTTTGATACTGATAAACTTTCAGACTGTTGTCTTTGTACCTGTTGAAGTTATCAGAAAACTGGTACCAGCAAGGAGTCATAGGTAAAAAAAGAGGACTGAGACAGTAGGGTGCTAAAGGATCACCTCCAGCGAGTGTCAGGGCTTTAAACTTCCCACTTTGCTTTTGGTTGTTTGGTGGGTATCTATAGTGATCCCGTCTTTTATATCAGCACCATGATCTTAGTGTCTCTTCCATTCTAGGTTAGTTCTGAATACTAGATGTAATGTTGGGACATGGATTGTAGGTGTTATGAGGTCACAGGCCAAGAGTTGTTCTTTCTTTTCAACACAGAGTCATATCTTGGGATGTTTGCTCCTATAATTACTAGGTGCTTAAATTCTAGTTTATGCTAGTGTTCATTTATTATTTTGCTTTTAGCCCTGGACTAGTGTTGGCAGTTGTTTTGAATATCCGAATTTCATATTAGCCTCATGTATGAGGACACAGAGGTGTTCTGACCTGTTTCTTCTTGGTGTTCAAGGTCCCAGCTGTTCTATATGGAGAGCCTCAGGATTATGATAGTAATTTTTGCTCTACCCCTCCAACCGCTTCAGCATTCCAGCAGTGCACCCTTTGTTCTGGGTGCCAAGTCCCCTGAATCAACAACTTTAGAGGACTCTTCACCACAGCTGCCCCTCCCTTTTATGGATTTAACTACCCTATTATTATAAACAAAGCTTACTTAAAATTTTTCTACCCTTTTCTGCCAGACCATTGCTCTTAGTGTGTGCTGTGGTCATCTACTTTTCTCTCAGGTGTTTTTGGCTTTGTTATGCTGAAATCTAGTTGTTAGTATATCCTTCATATACAGGCAAATCTGGCATCTTCACTCTGCCATCATCTTCCCACACTCTTAAGCAGTAACATTTTGAAAGGAATCATTCTAAGCAGTAGATCTCAACATTGTATTTAAAATATTCAGTACAATCCATGTTGTGAACAGAATATGCTGTCATTCAGACCTTGTTGTTTCATTTATAGATCACAGGCAGAGTAGATTTTATTAGAAGAAAATTTAGAGGGTCCAGCTACTCACTGCTCACTGGCCAAAACTTGAGAGACAAAAGTTGTGGAAAGAAATCAGGTTTAATCAGATATTAGCAAACCTGAGGGCATGGTGGACCACTGCCACAAGGGCCATCTCCCCCAACCTGGAGGAGAAGCAGGAACTTACATGGTGGGGTACTAAGGACAAGGATAGGTTAAGTGGCCTGTATCAGCAGGATTTCAGGACAATCAGCAGGATTTTCCAGGAACTATATTCAGACCAGCTCCTTCTTCAAAATTTTGTCTTTACCAGTTTGCCCATGGAGCTGGTAGGTATGCTTTTGCTATAGTAATGAAGTTCTGGCTTAACCCTTGTTTTATTTCTACTTCCATCTTGGTTTCAGCTGATTTTTTCCTGGTTTTCTGGTTTTGTCTGCAAGAAAAGAAAAAGGACCGAGCAAGGACAAACAGGGCAAGAAACTATGGTTAGCAGGCTAGTTTCAATTCTCTCCTTTCTCTGTATCCTCTCCTCATTCTTGAGGGGTAATAAATGGAGGCTTGTCTTCTGGAACCACTTCCTGAAGAATAGGGGCAGAAATTTCGGGGGCAAATAGGGGAGCAGAATTTTTACTTACCTCACTTGAACTGTGACTAGTTATCACAGTTTTGTAATTCCAATTGTTTACACCCTTGAGTTAAAATTATTGGAAGTTTTAATGTCTCCAGCCTTTTGGAGATAAAGAGAACTATAAGCAGTTCAGGAGACAAGGACCAAAGATCAAATTAAATAAGTATATTATTGCAATACTTACCATGGGTCTGAATTAGTCTCATTCATCTAAACCAACTAGAAAATACTTTGTCTATAAATGAGTCCAGGCTCAGGATTCAGATTTTATAAGATATCCCACTTTTGGGTAGCCCCCTCTTTCTCTGTATTTTCTGTTCCCTGTCAGCCTTAGAGCTCAGCTCAAGATTGTTGAATATGCAAGTACAAGCTTCAAAGAGAAAGTAAAGTAAGTTTTTTTTTTTTTAACTTAAAGTTACCAACTGCAGCAGCACTTAACAAGAGTGTCAGCCTAATTGTTGAAACTTTGAAACCAGACTTTGACTTCTCTTCTCCAGCTATAAAAGTCCTATACACTTAAACACTATTGTAAAGGAACGTCATTAAAAAATAAAAGTACTATCAAGATGGTTAAAAAGTAATTATATATTTAGCACAATACCTATCAAATTCCATGAGAATTTCCAAAGAAATAGAACAGTTATAAAATTTATGAGGAACCACAAAAGGCTACAAATACCTAAAGCAACCCTGAGAGAAAGGAAAAAAAAAATGGTGGCATCATACTCCCACACTTCAAATTATATTACACAACAGTAGAATAAAAACAGCTTAGTATTGGAACAAAAACAGTAACACCAACCAAGGGATTAGAATAGAAACCACACAAATATGAACAGATAATATTTAACAAGAGTAATGAGAAAGAAAACCCTCTTTAACAAATGGTTTTGGGATAAATAAATAGCTTCATGCAAATAATTAAAAAGGAAACTAACCATATTTAACTCCATAAACTTAAATTAACTTTGAATGGATTGACGATTTGGTTATAAGAACTGAGACCACAGAATACCTAAAAGAAAACATCAGAGATGCACTATAGGCCATCCATCATAAAGATCTACTTGGGAATGCAATTCCAATGGTTAGGGAAAAAAAAACAAAACTAAACAAGTGGTACTATATCAAACTTACAATGATTTTGTACCTCAAAAAAAAAAGTCACAAAAACAAAACAGCCACTTATAGAATGGGAGAAGATACTTGCACATCACATATCTAACAAGGGACTCCCAGAATATGCAAAGCACATATTCAATTCATCATCATCAACAACAACAACAAAAAAAATGAGACAGCCAATTTAAAAATGGCAAAAGACTTGGACACCTCTTTCAAGAAGACATTCAGATGACCTATTGACACATGAAAAAATCATTCAACATCCTTTATTATAAGGGAAATGCATATTAAAATGACAATGAAATGTTACCTCACCCCTGAGAAAATGACCCATGGAAAAAAATAAATGTTGGCAAGGATGTGGGGAAAAAGGAACACTCATCCACTGTTGGTGGAAATGCAATTTGGTGCAGCCTCCTTGCAAAGACAGTATGGACATTCCTTAAGAAAATAGAAAAGCAAATCCATTGTGATCCAGCTCTTCTAGATATTTCTTCAAAAATATGAAAACTCTAATACAAGAAGACTTATGCACTTTATATTCATAGCACTATTGTTTACCATTCCAAAGTCATGGAAGCAGTCTAACTATCCATTGATGAATAGATGAAGAAAATGAGAAACAGATACTCAATGGAATACCACTCAGTTATTAAAAAGATTAAGTATTTTCTTTTGGTACAAAACAGATAGCTATTGAAGTGTTTATGCAATGTGAAATAAATCAGAAAGTGAAAGATAGATGGTAACACTTACTGTGTTATATAAATAACATAAAAAGCTATGCTGGCAAAATACAGCAAAAAGAAATCTCAGACTTAGTAAAAAATTTACTATTTACCAGCGGCAACAAATAGGAGAAAGGAGGGGTAGGAGATAGGGCTTTGACATGGGAGAGTTGGCAGAAGATAACTGAGGCACATGGACATATGGAAGAGTAAAAAATGTAAACATGAAGTTATAAAGACATAGAAACAACTGATAAATGTAATGAAAAAGAAAACAAGGTCATGAAAAATTAAGGAAGATGTGATCTGGCTTTCAACTGTAGATATTTCTGATTAATGGGATTTATTTTAATTGGGTAAATCAAGGAACCCTAAAGAATATAACTGTATTTAACACTACAGTTTGATATCACCCTCTTATGTGAGGTCCTACTACTATTAATTTTTCTGTAAAGACATTCTTGCTAAAGTCTAAATTGGTGAACTATGCAGATAAGTGTTTACATAAAGGTTCTGAGATTGTTACAAAGCCCTGCTTGCAAGACTGACTCTTCACTGTCATCTAGGACCTTGAATTGTGTGAATTTTCCCAATTCTGAGAATTCCCAAAATTCTCGGAATGCAAGAGTAGTTCTCTGTGCCTAAACTGTTCATTCAATGTGAACACTTGCTTTCTTTCTGTAGGCTGGATTTTGATAAGTGCTAGCAGATGGTACCTACATGCCCAGCCTCTAGCAAAATCCTTTGTCACTGGAGATATTGAATTATGATATGACAGTGTGAGGAACTCCTTGGACCCATTCCACAGTGAAACTGATGAAAATTACTTTAAAACACCAAATACTTAAAATCTCTATAGGGGAGAAAAATCTGCCACCCAAAAATATATCTTTTGGGCAACAGGTTTATTTCACTGGAGGGACTCTAATTACTGGAAGGAGTTTGCCATATTTTAAAATTTTAATTTATTTTCTTACATCTTTGTTAAGTTTTGTATAGTATTTGATTTCTCCCCTCTGGTCAGTTCCTGCAGTTCTCCCACCACCACAGCACCCACGATCTATCACTTTAGTACCTTGTGCTTCCCCCCTCCCCTGATTTGACCTGTCTTCCTCTTCATCCACTGCTGTGTGCCTCAGATCTGTCGTCAGCTTGCAAGTTTTGTCTTTTTTCTTGACACTTTCTTTGGTTTCTCTATATTTTTCATATACATGAAACCATCTGATATTAATATTATTTCGTCTGACTTATTTCACTTAGCATAATCCCTTCCAGCTCCATCCATGTTGTGGCAAATGACATGAGTTTATTTCTTTTGATTGCTGAATAGCATTCCATTGTGTATATATACCATATCTTCTTGATCCATTCACCTGTTTTGGGCCATTTATGTTGTTTCCGTATCTTGGCTATTCTAAATAGAATTTGCCATTTTGAAAGAGACATTTCACTCACAATACCTGAAAGACCTAATCCCCTTCACTCTTTTCAAAGGAGAAGGCAGAACTTAAATTTACATAGCAGTCATGCCTTTATTTATTGTGCCTTTCATGTTTAATAATCTTACTGAGTTTCTGCTCCATCCTCTCCCTCCCCCATCTTTTGTTTTGGCTGAGCTATTTGTTTATTTTTATTTTTTTAAATTATATTTATTGGATTAATATTGGTTTATATCATTGCTTGCATTATGGAAGTGTAGGATCCCTCCCTTCAGGTGTTGTTGCCATAGTGCACCCCCCATCAAAGAACCCTTTGTCCACCACCATAGACCCTTGTGAGCTATCCCCTCTTTGTTCTCATCTCTCCCATTATTCATCTCCCTCTCCCTCTGTGTGCTTCCATTCCACAGTCAGCCTTTAAAGGTCAGTTTTGTTTTTCTATATTCCACATATAAGTTACAGCATCTAGTATTTGTCTTTCTCTTTCTGGCTGATTTTATCTGAGTTATTTAAAATGGTGTCTGAAGCCAAATGGCTTGTTAACTTTGTCTTTTTAGGTAGCTTATTGGGCATACAGGAGGTATTCACAGTAGTACCACACACAAGTTAGAATCTCTATTCCAAGAGCAGAGTAGTAGAAATGTTATCATATGTCTGATACAATAGTCTGATGCTTATTTCAATATTTGCCGGCCTAGAGAAATCAAGAGTTGCACATGATGATTTTCTGTGCACCCTGATGCAACAGATAAAGGAATATATTTTTAAGAAAATCCAGGCCTCCCTGGTGGCGCAGGTGGTTGAGCGCCGCACTGTGAAGCTGTCCGCAGCCTCTGCAGTGCAGGTCCGATTCCGGCCGGCGGCGAGAATCCCACATGGCGAAGCAGACCTCTCCTGTCTCACCTGCTGCTTCCCTCAGCAGTCTATTTCATCAGTCTGCCTGTTCTGTTCCCCACTCTGTCTCTGGTGAATCCTTTCAGCCTCCCGCACATCTGGCCTGTATCCCGGTTCTTGTATAAATAAATAAATCTTAAAAAAAAAAGAAAATCTAAAATTTAGTGAGAAAAAAAAAAACTTGTGGCAATTGAAATGGAAGTGTTCCTTCTCTCTTCTCCCCTACTATAGCTAAGATGGAAACTAATATTTCAGAGACGTGCATCCAAGAACTCAGTATTAACTTTCCCCAAGGTTGCAAGTCTGTCTTCTTTGGAGGAGCAGGATATCAAGTATTTCTTATCTTCTCCTGATCAAGTTGTTGCCTAGTCTAAAGTCCAGGAGAGTGTTACCAAGAGGTGGGGTTCTCTCTTCTTCTTCCTGTTAAAAGAACAATCTAACTCCTAGTGTTTTTACAGACTCCACTTCTATCTCTAGACCAAATATATCCCAGAAACCAAGAATTATAACTGCCAGAATTCCATGAATCTGACTTTCTGATTGAGTGATGTGGCTGCTGAGAAAAAGGGGGCAGAACTCCACGGCCATCCTTGGCTTTCAAGTGCAGACATGCAGTCTATGACTATTGTTTTTCTGGCTTTGAGATGCACCCTGGATCTGCTTTCAGGAGACACATGAAAAGACACAGGTGGAGAAGAAGCATGCAAATATCCTTTGAAGAGATAACTGGAAGAGACACATGGGTGAGAGACATATGGGGAGGTTCTGCCTGGTCCTTGTCAGAGACATGGCAGCCGTTATCTTGATGTGTTAAATATTTTTAATTTTGAGTCAGTCCTGCATAGCTCTGGGACCTGCCTAGCCTCCTGTAGTTCTTTGACAGAAGGTAGCTTAGATGTGTGACAGGATTTCAGACTCAGCAATCCTGCTTTGGGCCAAGCCTGTTTGACTGGGCATTTGCCCATGAGGGGATAGGTAATTGTCAGTTTTATTAAGCACATGCTTTCTTCTCTCTATAAATATTCACACCAATTGTATTAAAGATTGTACATACTCAGAGTCTGCTTTATTTGCCCTTGTGCATGTGAATGATTGAATCCTTTTTAGAGTGTGCACTTCTTAACATTTTGGGATCCCTGGTACCCCTGTCATATGCTAACATTTCTGCTAATCTCTGCTTTTGGAATAGAGATTCTAACTTGGGTGTGGTACTACTGAGAATACGTGAACCCCAATTTTCTTTATCCTAACTGATAAGGCATTGGCTCCACACCAGGAGAAACCAGTTAAGAAACTTGAGGCTATTTTTGCACCTCCACCAAACACCTAGGCCCTAAAAAAAGAGGTGTCACAAAGAGAGAAGAATGCCGTTGTCCCTACCCCCAACACCAAAGCTTTGTCTCAGATATTTTGACTGGGCGAGGAAAGCAATCCATAAAACAGATCTCCTATTTTCTTCCCAAAAGGACTGTCTTCATTTTCAAAAGAGTCTGGAGAATTTCAAGTCTAAGGATGCTTTCATTTGTGGTGAATGGCAACTTAGAGAAGACTGGCAGTATCAAGGAATATAAAGGCTAAACTGTAACAGGCACACTAGCTTAAGGAGACAACCAGGGAAATTGACAGTTGTTAAGAGCACTCCATGGTTAGATAAATAACAAATACTTTGGACCTCTACATTCAAAGAAGACTAAGTATGAGAATTTTATGCCTTAAGGCACTGTTGATAACAATTAGAGCAGTCACTTAGTGGAAATTAACAGCTGGATAAGGTTAGGGAAACAGATAAAGAGAACCTTGACTAAACCAATGTTGTCACAGAGTGATTGTGCAATGCAAAGTTTGGCCCCCTTGAAGCATTATCAGAGGCTTGACATTCTGGGAGCAAAATAGACATTGCTAAAATAATATAGTCAATATTTAAAAAAAACATGCAAATAAAAACAAAAATTCTAGCGTGGGGGGACAGTAACTAGAGAAGCTATAATGTGTAAACTTAAAACATAACCGTAAATCTTTTATTTGTTAAATTTACTTATTTATATCATTCATTTTTGTACAGTACTTGATTTCTCCACTTAGATGTAGTCCCTATAGTTTCCCCCATAGCACCAGACCACCATAACACCCGTGATCCATCACCATAGTCCCTTGTACTCTTTCCTCCCCTGTTTTGATGCTTCTCTCTCCCTCTCCCTTGATGTATGCCTTGAGTCTATGGCTAGCTTGCAATTTTTATCTTTTTCTGACCCGTTGTTTGGTTTGTATGAGACATTTTTAAAAGACATGGAATAAAGAAAGAAATGGAAAGATATACCCATACTTATAGATTGTCAATATGGGCATCTTATCCAAAGGAATATACAGACTCATGCAATCCCTGTCAAACTTGAAATGGCATTCTTCAAAGAAATAGAACAAATATTCTTTAAATAAATAGAACAAATATTGTCGAAATTCACGTGGCATAACAAAATACACCAAATAGTCAAATCTCTCCTTACTGAAAACAGGGGATATGGGGGATATTATACTTTCAGACCTTAAACTATACTATAAAGTGATAATAACAATGTTCCAACCATGATACTAGAATAAAAACAGGCACACAGTCCAATAAATAGATATAATACTACACATATATGGAGAACTAATATATGACAAAGGAGCAAAATACATACACTAAAACAAGGACTACATTAAACTACAATGCTTCTATACAGCAAAAGAGACAGTTACCAAAATGAAGAGGCACCCCCACAGAACGGGAGAAATTATTTGTGCACGATACATCTGAGAAGAGACTGATATTGAAGATCTATAAAGAGCTCATACAGGGGCCTCCCCGGTGGCGCAGCGGTTGAGCGCTGGGTTGCGAAGCTGCTCGCAGCCTCTGCAGCGCCAGTTCGATCCCCGGCTGCTCCCCGGCCACTAGAGGAGGGTCCCACATGGCGCGCAGACCTCTCCTGCCGCCCGCTGCTCCCCTCAGCAGTGTACTTCGGTCCTTCTGCCTGCTCTGCTCCCCACTCTGGCTCTGGTGAATTCTCTCACCCTCCCGCACTTCTGACTGTACCCAGTGCTTGTATAAACAAAACAAACAAACAAACAAATAAATAAATAAATAAATAAAACATGCCTCTATTTTAAAAAAAAAAAAAAAAAAAGAGCTCATACAAGTAAATTAAAATGAACAACTTAATCAAAAAAAGTGCATATGAATGAAATAAGACTCCTCCAAGACAATGGGCAAATGGCTAATAGGTATATAAAAAACGTTCACCACTTATCAGGAAAATGCATATCAAATCTAGAATGAGATACCACCTCACACCAATGAGAATGGTCCATATCAAAACAACCAGAAATAACAAGGGGTGGCAAGGATGTGGAGAAAAATAAGCCCTCTGACACACTTAGTGGGAATTTATACTGGTTCAGTCCATGTGGAAAGCAGTGTGGCTCTTTCTCAAAAGACTAAATATGCAGCTGTCATATGATCCAGTAATTCCACTCCTAGGTATCTCCCCAAAGAACACAAAAACACTAATTCAAATGGAAACCTGCTCTTTTATGTATATTACAGCTCTATTTACAATAACCAAGATGTGGAAACAACTTCCATTCAAAAGAGGAATGGATCAAGAAGACGTGGTACATATACATAATTGAATACTACTCAGTGATTAAAAGAAAGATAAACCCATACATTTGCAGGAACATGGATGAAGCTAGAAGGTACAATCCTAAGCGAAATAAGTTGGATACAAAAGGATAAATACTGGATGTTTTCACTTATATGTTTTCACTTATATATTTCACTTATATATATGTGAAATATATATTTCACATATAAAACAAATAAAGGGTCCGACAAATACAAACTTTGAAAGCTAACCATTGATCTGACGCATCCAGGAGGGGAAGTGGAGGGAGAATGGGAGTGGTAAAAATGAGGGAGTGGATGAAGAGCACAAGAGACTTGTTAATGGACTATGGGTGCTTTGGTCATGGGAGAACTATGGTGACCACTCCTGAGTGGAGACATCCTATACTGTCAAAAATCAACAGTTGTAAGAAACAGGCACTTCATTTAAAAAAAAAATAAAAAATATAAAAGAAAGGGAACATACAATACAGAAATCCATATAGAACCACAAAGACCTCAAATAGCTAAAACAATCTTGAAAAAAAGAATAGCAACATCAAACTTTCAGACTTCTAACTATACTACAAAGCTGTAAAAATCAAGACAGTATGTTACTGGACCAATAACAGACACAGATCAAATGGAATAGAATTGGGAGCCCAGACATAAACCTGTGCATACATGTATATTTAATATACAATAAAGAAGCCAAGAAGTTACATTATAGCAATGAAAACCTCTTTAATAAGTGGTGCTGGATAAACTGAACAGCCACATGCAAAAGAAAAAGTCTAGATCACTATCTCAGGTCATATATAGAAATCAAGGCAAAATGGACTTGCATGTGGATATAAAACCATAAAATATGTAGAAGAAAATATAGTGAAAACATTCCATCACATAAACTTCAGAGATGGCTTTGTGAAATTTGTCCAGCAGCAAGGAAAAGAAAAGACAACATCAAACTAAAAAGCTTCTGCACAGTGAAAGAAATTGTCACTGAAACAAGAAGCCACCTTTCTGAATGGGAGAAGTATTTGCACAGCATATGTATAAGGGACTAATATCAAATATCTACAGAGAATTTATACAATTCAACCAAAAGGAAACTAATAACCCAATAAAAAATATGGCAGAGGAGTTACATAGGATGACTATAGAACTGAGGCTATCGAGGGGGAGAGGAAGGAGAAGGAACAAGGTGGGGAAGGAGCACTATGCAATGTAAACCAATGTTACCTCAATCAAAAGTAAAAATAAAGAATAAAAGAAAATGTACCCTAATAACAATAATAAAGAAATCCACAAAAATATAAGAACATTTGAATAGACTTTTGTCCAAAAAAACCTATTCAATGATTACAAAACCCATAAAGGATGCTCAATATCATTAGCCATTGGGAAAATATAAATCAAAATCATTAATGAAATACATTTCACACCCTCTAGGTTGGCCAAAATAAAAAAGTCAGAGAATGACCATTGCTAACAAGGATTTGGAGAAATAAGTATACTTATACACCACTGGTGGGAATGTAAAATTATGCAATCACTTTGGAAAATGGTTTGGCAGTTCCTCAAGTGATTAAATATGGAGTTAGCATATGATCCAGCAATTCCATGTCCAGGTATATATCCAAGAAAAATGGAAACATATGTCAGTGTACACAAGTGTAACAGCACTATTCACAGTACACAAAAGGTGTAATGAACACATATATATATATATCTTTATAATTGAATGAAATATTAATAAATGCTATAATATGGATTAACCATGAAAACATTATGCTAATTGAGTTAACTATGTATGATTTCATTCATATGAAATGTCCAGATTTGGGAAATACATAGAGATGGCTTATCACTGTGGGGAATGAGAGCGCTAGATGATTGATAACTGTGGGGTACAGGGATATATTTTATGGTGATAAAAATGTTTCAAAATTGATTGTTGTAGTTACACATATCTGTACATATTCTTAAAACCACAGAGTTGTATGGCTTAAAAAGTAAATTATATATCAATAACTCTGTTCTCAAAAAACCACCCTGGACACTGAGAATCTAATAATTTTTTTCTGGTATACAACATTTCATACATGTCATAATTTATTGGTGCATGAATGAAATGAGTCTTGTGTAGTTTCACACAGAGAGGACTTTTAGAAATTTATATCTAGTTTATGATAAATTTCCCTACACTTGCTATTTCCTTTTGCTAATTTTATGTCTTTGGTCTAATTAAAGTTTTGAGTACTATTGTAAGTTGAATGCAGTGGCTCGTCCTAGAATTTATTTAATCCTAGAGAATCATTGTATGTGGATATTGTATGGGTTTAGAGATTCCTGATACTACAAGTTCGGACTTGAATTTTTCCAAATATTCACAGAGAATAACAAAAATCCTTAGATAATTTGTATTAAATATATTTACCTTTGTTATTAATTTGTTGCACAGTGCTGTTCTTCAGTTTCCTTTTCTTGGACAAGTGAAGGTGACAGGAAAACAGTCCTCCAAAAACCTATGAACATTTTAAATAGACTCATCATTTTTCAGTTCTAATAAATTAAGATTACAGGAAGGAAAATTTATATGATTCTGCAGTGAAAAGTTTCTCAGACTCTTTTTCTTCAAATATATCTACGATTAATGGTATTCCTCTACCCAATTTTCATGAAGTTTATTAAAACAATATTGAAAATTAAGTTTAAAATATTTGGGCCTCCTCAGTGGTGCAAGGGGTTAAGACACAGCCTATGAAGTTATCCTGAGCCACTGCAGCAGGAGTTCAATCCCCGGCTAGGGAGAGTCCCACATGGCACAGCAGACCTCTCCTGACTCACCCACTGCTCCCCTCAGCAGTGCATTTCAGTCAATCTGCTTGTTTTGTTTCCCACTCTGTCTCTGGCGAATCCTCTCTCCCCCACCACACACACCTCTGGCCTGTACCTCAGTTCGTGTATGCATAAATAAGTAAATCTTTAAAAAACAAAATATTCTACCATATACTAGTGATATATTTGCCCCATATTAAAATTAAGCAGATGACCAATTAACTCTAAAGATTTTAGTAGACAGTTCTTGTCATAATAAATGAGATATTGGGTATAAAATTGTCTAATAGGCACCCACTGGGATGATCACAATCAAAAACACACAAATAAGTTTTGGTGAGAATATGGAGAAATTGGAATCTTTGTGCACTAAGGTGAGAATGTAATATGGTATAGCCATTATAAAAAATATTATGGCAGTTTCTCCAAAAATTGAGAATAAAATTACCATATGATCCTACAATTCTTCTTCTGAGTATATGCCTGAAATAATTGAAAGTTGGATGTCAGAGACACATTTGTACAATCAATGTTCATAGCAACATTATTCACAATAGCCAAAAAGTGTAAGCTACCCAAATGTCCATTAATGATTAATGAATAAACAAAATGTGGTGTGTATATATATTTTACAATTCCTTGTTCATTTAGTGTGTGTGTATATATATATATAATATTGTTTAGTCTTAAAAAGAAAAGAAATCCTGACATATGCTGCAACATGGATGAATCTTGAGGACATTATGCTAATTAAAAGAAGCAAGGCACAAAAAGAAATTGTTGTATACAATATAGATAAATGAAATACTTAGCTAAAATCATAGAGACATAAAGTAGAACACTGATTATCAGGGACTGGGAGAATAATAGAATGCAGAGTTATTGTTTAATGGGTATAGAGTTTTAGTTTTGCAAGATGAAAAGAGTTCTGGAGATTTGTTGCACAACAATGTAAATGTACTTAGAACTACTAAACTATATCCTTAAAATGGTTAAGATAGTAAAATTTGTGTGTATTTTAACTACAGTTTTTTGCTACAGTATAGTGTGGAGGTGAGGGCATATGGCTATATCAGAAAGAATGGAGAGTGTAATCCCAAAATGATAGCACTTGGTATAAAATTTGAACTTACACAAACACAAATTCTGAACATAAGCAAAGTCATTGAGAAAATGAGTTGATATTAATGAGATCTGGACTGTTCTCAAGGAAGGCATTTTGCAATTCCTGTTCATTTAGTAAAATATATAATTTAAGATCCATAGTCAGAGGAGTAGAGACTTAATTATGGAACTGAGAGCTAAATAGCAAGACCACTTTTCCTTCTATCTCTTTAGAAGATGGCATAGGGAAGAGATAGATAGGGTGCAAATTGACTTTATGAACATTGCATTGCTCATAATGGAATGAACATGAGACGATCATTTTTCTTACAATTTATATATTTTCAATAAACGATAGCTGAAATTGATGGTGAAGGCAGCTAACAAAGTTTTAGTTGATGGTCGGAAGGGCTTCCACCTGTGGATTGATCACATATCAATGTATGCTTTATATTATTATTAATTTAAAAATTATATAATTACAATCCAATTGAGGTTATTTAAAATATTTCAAAGCATTTTATGAAAATATTTAACCCAGGGAAATTGTAATTCATTGGCTAGGTTCATGTGGAATAATATTATTTTTTCAACTAGATTATAAACTTCATTAACCAATGGTGTAGTTGAGATAACACTACTCTGGGAATTTCTATGCTATAATTTAGCTAATTACCTATATGACATTTAATGAAGTAGTCTGCTTGAGTCTCTGTTCTCTCATTCTTGAAGCAGGTACAATAATGCTAAACGGTAATAATAGCACTTTCTAAATTAGAAGGTCATGTGGTTAAACAAGAGTTGATATATAAGTAATATAATTAAACTTGATTAGAAACTCAAGGTCTGGAGTCAGATAAAGCTAGGTTCAAGCTGTGGAACAAGTCACTTGAATATTTTAACCTCATCCTCACTGAAATTAAGGTAGTGCATACCTCTCAGAGCTGAAATATAGTATACATCTTCATATTTAACAGCACAGACTTTAGGGCATGAGTTCACATCCTGAATCATTTCTTATGTTTCCTTGTTTCATTCCATAACTTATTTGGGTTTCAGTTTCTTCATTGGTAAAATGGAGATAATAGTACCCACCTTTTAGGGTTGTTGTGAGTTTAGAAAGAATTAGCAAAGCATATATTAACAAATGTGATAAAGTAAAAAGCTGATTTATAAAGTAAAATGCCTTTCTCTCATTTTCTCCACCATTGAAATGTGTGCAACTGACCCTCATCATGGTCTTTCAGGGTTAACTGATTCCTGGGCAAGAAACAAAAGTAGAATTTTCCCACTCCCAGTGGATTCGGATGAAAATTGGTAATAAAATCAGGTTCAACTCCAAGAGGAGACACTGGAGAACCATACCGAGTCTATAAGGAACTGCATATGAGATGGTACACATATAGTGTATTAATATCACTAGAAACTAGATATATTCTGAAAACATCACTACTATTTGCACACTTTTTATTAGGAAATGATTTTTCTTTCATTTTTATGATTCTGCATGGTTCATTAGTAAGTATGTGAAAATAAACTTGTGCAAGGAATACACACACGCAAAATGAATTTGTATATGTAAAACTAATTAGTATTAATAAATTAGTGCTAGTGAATTGGTACTACTGAATCAATACATGTGCCTGTAATTTATATGGAACCCCAAATTACCGTGAGTAGCCAAACAATTTTGACAAAAAGAAAGGGAATGGAGGTATCACACTTCCAGACTTCAAAGTAAACTATAAGGTCACAGTAACGAAGTCAACATGATATTGGAATAAAAACACACAAATATTGATCAGGGTATGGAGAAAAAGGATCCCTTATGCATTTTGTGCATTGTTGGTGGGGATGCAGACTGGTCTAGACCCTATGGAAAATATTATGGCGTTTTCTCAAAACATTAAAAATAGATATACCATATGATCCAGTAATTCCCCTCCAAGCCAAGCATTTATCCAAAGGATGCAAAAACACTAATTCTAAGAGCTATATACACTCCTATGTTCATTTAAGTACCATTTACAATAGCCAAGTTATGAAAACAACCTAAATGTACATGGCATATAAGTGGATTAAGATGTGGTAGACATATATACACAATGGAATACTATATCACTATGTAAAAAGTTGAACTAATGGCATTTGCAACAGCATGGAAGTAATTGGAGGGGATTATGCTAAGTGAAGAGACAGGGGGGAGAAAGACAAATACCATATGATTTCACTCATGTGGGGAATACAGAGAAACAAAACAGAGGAATTGACACAACTAAACCAAACAGTCTAGAAATGATTTTAGATTTGAGGCCAGTAGAGGGGGAGCAGAGGTATGGGAACAAAATTTTGGGGTGTGGTCAATTGTATATAATAAAGGGATAATGGTGTTCTGGTGTGGATGGGGTATGGTGATATACATCTGAGGAGGTGTGAATCTGTTATTCTGAATCATATACAGGATGCAAACCAGTTACCTCAAATAAATTAATTAAAATTACAAAAAATCCAAAAACTGGGCCTCCCCGGTGGCGCAGCGGTTGAGTGCTGGGTTGCGAAGCTGCCCGCAGCCTCTGCAGCGCCGGTTGGATACCCAGCTGCTCCCCGGCCACCAGAGGAGGGTCCCACATGGTGCGCAGACCTCTCCTGCCACCCGCTGCTCCCCTCAGCAGTGTACTTCGGTCCTTCCGCCTGCTCTGCTCTCCACTCTGGCTCTGGTGAATTCTCTCACCCTCCCGCACTTCTGACTGTACCCAATGCTTGTATAAATAAATAGATCTTAAAAAAAAGGTCCGAAAACCATAGAAGAGATTTGACTGTAGAACTGAGGCTACCAGAAGTATGGAGGGAGCACAATGGACTATGGTGGAGGACTATGTGTGCCTTGATGGTGGTTGTGGTGTGGTAACATACTTGATGACGAAGGATGTCATCCTATATTTCTAAATAATAGCATTGCAAACTAATGTTGATTCGATTTAAATAAAATTAATCGAGTTTATCTTTTTGGATTGCTGAGTAATATTCCATTGTGTATATATACCACATCTTGATCCACTCAATGGACTAATGTTGTGACCTATGGGTGATTTGGTGGTTGGTTCTCTATAGTGACGATACATGATGGTGGTATCCAAATATTAACTCAATTAAAAATAAATAAATACCTTTAATATTGAAAAAATGAATTGGGATTAAGATACATTTTTTTCTAAATTTCTCATAAAATGATCTCAGGACCAAATCTGCGAAAGCTACTGACATTTTGGAAGTGTTATGTTATTAATGAGACATGAGAAACAAGTTGCTTTCAAAAACCACACAACATTTACCTTACCTTGAGGGCGATTGTCTTTTCTACGAGCACCAAGCCGTTGTGCTTCATGTTTTGAGTGAAGGTGCTGTTTCTCATTGTCAGATGCAATCTTGTGTTTTTCTTTGCTATCAGACTCCAATTGATATCTTTCTCTCCCTTCATCTAGTTGATGTCTCTCATTTTCAAACTGTATCAGACACTGTTCCCTCTCCATCGTGTGTCTTTCACTTTCAAACTTATATCTTTCATTTTCAGTACTTGCTTGATGATTTTTAGAATAAGAGTAAACCTGGTATCTTTCAAAGTTATCCCATTTCTTTTGAAAGTTATCCTGACATCTTCCAGAGCTACCCTGAGATTTTTCAGACCTATATTGATGTCTCCTAGAACTATTCCAGCATCTACCGCAGTCAAAATCAAATTGCTGTCTTTCAGATTCAGATTTGAGGCCCATCCAGAATTTTTCCCTTTCAGAGCCCTTATGGCAATTTTCAGTCATCATTTCATATTTCATAGGATCAGAGACCATCCCTGGGCTTACAGAATACAAGTCCATTGAATGATTTTCAGGCCAAGAATCCATCCAGCGCCCCTCAGTATCGGTGTTCAATGTTTTAGCATTCATGAGACATTTCACAGCAGCTGAGGCTAGTTCATGTCTTTCTAAGTCCATCCCACATGATTCAGAGTCAGAATATATCATATATTTCTTAGATCTAGTTTTCTGGTGTTTTTGTTCTTCCATTAGATGTACCTCATATACAGAAGTTGAGTCCATTTTATCACTTCTCAAGCCTGAGTCTATCACATACCTTTCAGAAGCAGAGAACATCCAGTATTGTTCACTCTCCATCAATGTATTTTTAGATTCCATCAGTTTTATGGAATCTGAAACCATTTGGCCTTTTTCTGCTTTTAGCAGGTGTTCCACCGGTGCAGAAGCCATGAGGCATTTTTCTGAATCTGAATCTGTCTCATGTCTTTTATTGTCAGAGTCAATCACATATTTTTCAAAATCAGAGTCTGTGAAGCATTTTTCTGAATCTGAGTCCATCCAGTGTTTCAGAGAGTTAATGTCCATCAAACATTGTTCAGCTCCCACTAGGTGTTGCTCTGACTCCATCAGATCTTCCACACAGCCTGAAGCCATCTGGTATTTTTCTGCTTCTAGCAAGCACTTCACAGAGTCTGCGTCTAATGGATATTTTGCTGTGTCCAAGTCCATTCCCCAAATTATTGAGTCAGAATCTTTTGAGTGTTGTTCTAAGTCAGAGTCCAAACTAATGCTTTTATCAGAGTCAGAATCAATCACACATTTTTCAGAACAAGAATCCAGCAGGGGGCTATCACTTTCAATTATTGTTAGATCATGAAGATTTTTATAGTCCAAAGAATCAATTGAAGTTTCAGAATCTTTTGTATCAGATAATTCTGTTTCAGATTTATTTCCTTCATCATGTGACATCGTAACTGCTCCTTCATTACTTAAAGAAAATGCAAACATGAATAAAAATATTCATCAAATGTCAGCAACCACCTCTGTAGGAAAATACTAAAGAGTACATATTTTTTCTTTAAGACTGTAGTAAAGCAAGAGACACCACTAACCTACTTGTGAACAAATGGGAAGACTATCAGTGTAGGTAGATTTTTTCCTGCAGCTATTCTCACATTAACTATTGTCCAATGTACCTGAAAGTAATTTCTTGGTGAGGCTACTTCCTTGCAATGTACCATTTTCTTGTTTCCATCCAGTCAATGTATCATCGTTTTGGGAATTTAACATGTCATGTTAAAAATGTAGAGAAATATAAAATTAAACTATTTGTATATTCTATTCCAAGTAAAGGTTGTATCTGCAGAGAATTGCTTATCAGTGATATTTTCTAGATATCTTACCTTGGAATTTTGAGCTTTTCTGAAGAAAAATATTCAAATACTCCAGGTATTATTTCACTTGGAAAGGACACATCTTGAACAGGGACTATATGTTCATTTGAACTAGTTCTAGTCATTGGCTACAAAGCAAAATAAATCATAAAACAAAGCTTTAATTTTTAGGTGCATTTGACATGAAACACAGCACATTTGGGGATTTTGATTGAGGGAAAGACATCACTTAGTTATCTGTACTTGTGTTTAAGGGAAAGACATAGTGAAATCCTCATTCAAAATAAAACTTCAGAATTAATATTTAAGTATAAAGGCAGATATAATAGGCACATGTCATACCTCTCCTTTCCTCTGAACTAATGGTTATTATTAAATACTTCATTATTGCCATGCTTTTCAGTCCCTTAATTGTAGGTGACAGGCATTTAACCCAAATTGTTGTAATCAGATACTCTTTTCTGGGAATTTAGAGTTACAATTCAGAGCTAAAATTTTAATATTGGTTGTTTGAAATTAGGAAGGTAATCTTAGGCATTATGAAAAGGCAATTTCTGTTATATGCCCAGAGAAATATATAAAAGCCTATGTGCAAAGAGTATGAAGAATAAAATAGCCATCTACAGAGGAAGTATAAATAGAAACAAGAGATCATATGCCTTTAGAGAAAGAGATGAAATTGTTCTGCCGAGGTTAGAACCAGGTCCTCCTGAGTATCCTGCCACCACAACTTTTTTCTTTGCTCAAGCTAGTATGAGTGGGGTTATGTTTCTTTCAACCAAAGGGACCCACATAAGACATCATATTTGCTGCTACCATTTTATTACAAACCTCATATTGGAATATAGGCACAAGAAGGACTCCAAGAACAGGCGAAGGTAAAGTTGAAGAATGATTAAAAACTTTTATCTACATGAAGATATTTATTTCATCTTAAATGAAACATGAAGAAAAAAATTGTAAGCTTATATTATAACATGGCATTTACGTACTAGATAAGAAAAACATGCTCCATGAGTTTTAATATATTCTGAAAATGATTAGCAGATAACAAAGAGAAAGGGAATGCTGATTTACATGGTAAACAAATAGAAGTACCGAAAATTCTTCATTTTAGGAGAGGTAGATGGTATCGAAACTTCCACATTTTAGGAGAGGTAGATGGTATATGATATGCATGTACTTCCAAACATTTATCAAAAAAGTGTAAGTATTCAGAACTTCTTTGACTCCTATTCTTATATAAATCATTATAATGTCCTTTCACTTGTAATTGTTCTGTTACCAATTTTCATTACTTTGAAAGTCAAGACCAAAATTAAAGGACAAAGTAAAATATGAGAGCAAAATTTATTTAACTAGGCATTATCTAGTTTCAGTCAAATAATTTCTGCCTTCATAAATTAGTAACTAATAACTTTTCATGTATTTTATTTATCAGAATACCAGACTTGCTAAGGAACTATACAAATAATGTTTCTATTAGTTCTAAAAGAATGTATGGCAGCTAAACATTCTACTATATTGAAAGAAATAGCATACAGACAATATAGGATTCACATTTTTTTTCTATGCATACATTTTATTTTTTTATTTTTTTAAGTCTTAATTTTTTTATTTAAATATTTTATTTTATATAATTCTTACATCTTTTTTCATCTAGAATTCACATTTGTTATTTAGGGTTGCCATAGTGCCTGAAATTTTGGGGAAGTTTATTAGATGAAAGCTTTATAGCTGTGTTTTGGAAGACAAGACCAAATGTTTTCCTTAGCGGGAATACTTTCAAAGGTGTTATAGAGTACCAGAAGGTTTAAGTGTTTTTCACAGTAACAACAATTATCAGAGGTAATACTTTTGAAATATTTATTTTTGCTAATAATTAAATTTCACTTTTCCCCAAAAGAGGGGGAAGGTTATTTGTATATTTAATAATTAGAACACTGTAAAGGAAATTTCTATGTGTTTTCTGTAGTCCACTATCAAGGGTTAGTTTTTTAGCGTGTCATTCTCTATTAATTAAGTCCACACATTAGTAATACAATCTGGTATTTATCTTTCTGGTATATTATCTTTTATTATTTATTTCATCATATAACTCACTAGTAGTGAAACTGTGTCACATTTCATTATCCTTTCAAGGACTGAAACACCAAGGGGCTTAGAGGTGGAGGGAGAGTAAGAACAAAAGGAAAGGAAGCACAATGGTGTATGGTGGTGGCATATGGGTGAGTTGGCATAAATGCACTATAGTGTAATACCTGATGGGGATACCCCAGTACTACCTCAGTTAAAAATTAATTAATTAAAATATAGGAAATAAAAGACTTTTCCTGAGAACTGTAATTCTATATAGTACTGAGTTCTTAGAGGAAAAATGCTATGAAAACCAAATTCAAGTAAATTTTCAAAAATAAGTCCCTAACTAAACTGGGGTGCTTGCAAAAGAATGAAGCTAGACTACTACCTCACACACAAAAAACTAACTCAAAATGGATAAATGGATAAAAGAATTGGACATAAGACCTGAAACCATAAAATATAATATATAGAAAATATAGGCAAAACACTATATGACACACATCTCAGTAACACCTTTAAAGACACATCCCCCAAAGCAAAGAAAATGAAGGAAAAGGTAAAGAGCTGAGATTACATCAAACTATAAAGCTTCTATATAGCAAAAGAGACACTAATCAAAACAAAGAGACAACTTACTGACTGTGATCAGGTATATGACAAGGGTACTCACTCTCACCACTCCTATACAACACAGTATAGGAAGTCCTAGCTAGAGCAATTAGGCAACAGAGAGATATATAAGTGGTAATAATTGAAGACAAATAACACTATTTGCAATGAAAATAACACATAGAAAATCCTAAGAATTCCACATAAAAAATACTGGAAATAGTAACTCACTAGAGAGGCAGGATACAAAATCAATATGCAAAAGTTTGTTTCATTCCTATATGAAAATAATGAACTAGAAGAGAAATGAAAGTGATAAAGAAAATGTTTCATGAAATATTTCATTAGAAATAAACAGTAAATTTGATTTAGTATAGGTTTTGTAGAATGCTGAAGTTATTATACAGAAAGCTGCACTTGGGACTCTTCCAAAATCCGAATGGCCTATGTTTAAACATTCACTTTGTTTACTCTCTAAGAACACAACTATAGATCCTCTGAGCAGCAGATAATAGAGGATATAGGATTTATATATGCATTATATAATAATTGTGTATCTGCTATAATTTGGGTCATTTGATTCAATAACAGTATTTTGTTTTTATTCTCAATACATGCAAATTCTAGTTAAAATATTTGATTAACTGATATCTGAATAATTGATGAGAATAAGGTTTCATGAGCATGTTAAATTCTACTTAAAAGAAACAGTTTTATTATTAAAAGCAAAACAATTATTGGCTTTTATTGAACCAAAGTACATCTAAAACCATCTTCAAATAGTTTTTACAGCTGGGTAAATTCACCAAATTATTGAAGTGAGGTCAGTTAAATACCTACTTTCTACACAATAAGTTAAAACTTCCACTGTGATAGAAGTTAACTATGATTATGTGTGGTTTCAAAGTCATGTATTGAAAATCCTTTTGGATAACCTATTCCAGGGGTTACATACGCAATTATGCAATTAAATGCAAGAGACAATTATAACAACATACAATTTATTGTATTACCACATATAAGTTGATAACTAGAAAAAGAAGGAAATAATCATATATATCAATCATGCATATAAAATCACAAGATATTTATTTCATCATATAATTTACTAGTAGTGAAACTGTGTCTTTATGGACTTTTGTTTTTTTGGCAGATTTTTTTTTTTTACTAAATTTTCAATTTCCTTGCATGTAATTGGTGTGTTCCAGGCGGTAAAAAGAATCAAAGAAGAATAATGGAATTATTATAACAAAGTAGTCTACTAATTGCCACTTTTTGAGATGAATTATTAAGTACTAAATTGGTTTATCTACCCTCAAAATAATGCTTTCATTGCTCATTATGATTTTTACCATCCAAAAGAAATCCAGGGGCCTCCCTGGTGGCACAAGTGGTTAAGATCCAGCACTATGTAGCTATGTGCAGCCACTGAAGAACAAGTTCCATCCCTGGCCAGGGAGGTGACCCACATGGTGCAGCAGACCTCTCCTGGCTCACCCGCTGCTCCCCTCAGCAGTATATTTCAGTAGATCTGCCTGTTCTGTTCCCCGCTCTGTCTCTGGTGAATCCTTTCACCCCCACACCTCTGGCCTATACCCCAGTTCTTGTATGAATAAATAAATCTTCAAAAAATGAACAAAAAAAATCCAATGGGAATTCATTTAGACTGACTTCACGATCAAAAAATTAAAGGCAGACTTTTTCCAAGGTTAAAATAATAGTTCTTTCACATCACAGTCATTTGTTCGATCATGAACTCCTTGACAGATGGGGCACATTCTCCATCTCTCTACTAAGTACCTATCACATAACAGACAGTCAAAACAGGATTACTAAAAAATAATTCCGTGCATGAGTGGAAATGTTACTCAATTTCTTCTCTGGAGTAAATTAATTTTAGACAAATTATTTAATTTTAAACCTTTATCACTTTTTTCTTTTGTACAAGATCATTATGGTTATCAAATCTAAATATTTATAGACTTATATTAAATTTCTACTTCTAAGATAGTCAAATAAAACCTAGGTGAATTTTTCTTTGGAAATAATAATTATTCCTCCAGCTTATTTACACATTTTAAAGTCTATTTTGAAAATTATCACTTGTATATTTTCATTTATATTTCTACTTTTTGAGATTTTTTTTGAATGTTATAATTTCTTGACATGCACTGCAAATATTAGCCTTCCAAGAGATGAAAACTTCAAATGGCTAGTAAGATTTTCTTTATAACTAATAGCTCCATTTATCATTTTTATTGAGTACTTCCTATATCTTAAATGTATTTGAATTTATTCACAATTATCATTAACTCATTATACTTCCAAGAACTAAGAGCATATAACTTATTCAGTGTTACATGGCTTAAATAATATCTACTACAAGTCTTTAATTTGTGCCCAATGAAGATTTAAAGTTAAATGGGTTTAGTAAATTGACAGAGGTCACATACCTAGTAATTGATTGAACCAAGATTACATCCTAAGTTTCCAGACTACCTATTACAGTACCCTTCACAGTTAGAAAAATCATATTTTACATCATTCACATAGACTTTAACCAAATTACTTCTTTGTCTTCTCTCTCTGAACAGACAGTTGCAATTATAATTGAGTCTTGACTTGGGGAACACATCTAGGTGGAGATATAGATTGGAAGTTTTCAGCATATGAATAGTTTAAAAATCACAGCATTTTCCCTACCTGATGAAAGAGTGCTTCTCAAACATGGACTGGTAACACACTTACTGAGATTTTGGTAAAAATTGTATATAGCAGCCTTTTTTCTATAGATTCTGATTGAAAAGGTGTGGGGGTATAGCTCAGGAATCCACATTTTAAACAATTGTTTTTAAGTAATTCTGATGTATGTAGTCAAAAGACCGTATCTTGGGAAATACTGAGAAAAAGGGAGCAGAGGAAAAATAAAATTTAATCTCAGAACAAAATATGGAAGTTAGGGATTTAAAAAAAAATCTGGATATATTCAAAGACACTAAGTAAATATTCAGTTATTTGGGAGAATACAGGAAGTATGGTGTTGCAAAATCCAATGGAATAAAGAGTTTCAAAGGAACAGTAATAAACTGTTTGAGATGTTGCAAATAAATAAAGATGAGGCCTAAAATTTTAGTAATGAGGGAAGAAGCTTAATTTCTGTGAGTTGAATAGCAGATGGGGGGGTAAGGAATACATAACATAGATTGTCCTTATATGAATGTTGGTACAGCAGTGAAGGAAAAAGGCAATGAAAAAGCTATAGAACGATGCAGAATTAAGAACTATTATTTTGGAGGTTGTGAGAGATTTAGGTGAGGCTAATAGATGTCATGGAAAGAACAAGGGAGAAGGAAAATTGAAAAATAAGTGAAGTGAAGATGAAAAGAAACAAGGTATTAGAGGACATGAGAAAATAAGATGACCACACTTAGAAAGGAGTAGAAAAATGTCCTCTTCTGAGACTGGAGGAGAGGAAATAAGATTGCCTGTGGATAAGAATCTTTTTTGAAGGGAGTGCAGGAATTTGAAGAAGTTCAATCTTTTTGCTTTATTTATTTTGCTGATATAAATATTGCACCCCAATTTAATTGTTTTAACCTCTGATAAAACTAACCTTTTATCTTATGGAATACCAATCTTTAAACCTCTAATAGTTTTTTTTTTTTACCTTAAAATCTATTTTTGTCTGATGTTTTAATTTCTTTAGTAACTGTTGCATGGTATATCTTTTCCCGTCATTTTACTTTTGAACAGACAATATTTTCATATTTTAGGTGTCAGTACCAGGCTTACACCAGCAGGGGGACCTGGGGTGGTGGTCGCTTCCGCCCAAAGATGAGTCACTTCCGCCCAAAGCGGAGGCTGATGCAACAGTAACCGGATGTTGCAAATCCACATAAAGTGCATGCACAGGCTTTCCGAGATATAGCCCCTCCCCTAAAATAAAGAGAGTTCCTGCTTCCAGCCAAGAGAGTGCACGCGTCTTTTCATCCCCAGCCCCCCTCCGCCGTGTTCCTGAACCCCGTCGGCCTGCAGGCAGGACCGGCAAGTGGCGCCCGAACGTGGGACACGAGTACGAGGGATCCTCTGAGGGACCGATCAATCAGTAAGGTAAGGATTAGGTAAGTGATCGGCATCATGGGCAATACCATGTCCAAGGGCCAACTTGTTAGAGCCCTACAACTTCTGCTTAAACATTATGGAACTCCCATTAAGGTTCAGACCCTTAATGATCTAGTCTCATTCCTCGCAAATACCAGCAAATGGTTCTTTCAGCAGGACACCGTCTCAGTAAGAAACTGGGAAAATGTCAAAGCAGACTTCCTTCTTTACAGGGACCTTTATGGACCCCAAACTATTCCCCCCCCATATTATTTCTGTGTGGCAACTAGTCCATGATGCCCTTAGTGATGGGGGAGCAGCTGCTTATGAACTAGTGGCTGAGGTATTGCACTCTGCAGCTCAGTCCGAAAGCAAAAAGCCTGCCACATACTCGGCTGCAGCAAGCTCAGCCACAGAAACCCTCCCTTCTCAATCCTCAAATCCGGGGGTAGATTCCTCTTCAGACGAGGGGAATGTGGAGGACAATACAAACTATCCACCTCCCTATGATAGACCACCCCCATCAACCAAAAATCCATCAACCAAAAATCGGCGGCATCCCTCCCCCACCACTCTCCCCTCTGCCCCTCCACTTAACTCCCATGGCTCTGACCCAGACCTTCCTGGGCTTATACAGTCCCTAACTTCTGTTCTTTCAAGATTTTTACCCTCCAACTCTGAAAATTCTCGGGAATCCCTTCTGGCCTGCCCGGTCTCAGTTGTTCAAAATGATCAGGGACAGCAGGTCCGGCAACATTCGGCACTGTCTTTCCGAGACCTCAAGCACTTAAAAGAATCTATCAAAGACTATGGACTTCAGAGCCCTTTTGTTCACCAAATGTTAGACAACTTTGAAACCTTTATTATGACCCCCAATGACTGGAAGGACACTTTTCGCAAGGTTTTGAGCCCAGGGGATTATCTTTTGTGCAAGGGTCAGTTTACAGAACTCTGTGACCAGTATGCTCAAACCAATATTCAAAGAGGTTTTCCCCAACAAACTAAAGAAATGTTAACCGGGGAGGGTCCCAATTTTAGTACCAATCAGCAACAATGTTTATATAATCCTGTTGTTTTTGCACAAGTAGCCTTGGCTGCAAAATCAGCTTGGAAGGCACTGGGATCCAGGGGACAGCCTCACCAATCCCTTACAAAAATCCTCCGGGGCCCCTCAGAGCCATTTGCTGACTTTGTAGCTCGCCTTCTAACAGCAGCCTCTAGAATTATGGGTGAGGGCGAGCCTACCTCTATACTAGTCAAACAATTGGCGTTTGAAAATGCTAACAAATGGTGCCAGGAGGCCATTCGCCCATGGAAGGATAAACAGGATATTTCTGGGTACATACGCTTGTGTAAGGATATTGACAGGGCTACCGTTACAGGCACCATCATGGCGGCGGCTCTGCAACCATCAGCCCAGCACCCCCCCTCCTTTGCAACATGATTCATTGGACAATAGTTAATAATCCCCCTTTCCTTCTGCCAGTTTCCAGAAAGGGGGGTATTCTCCTGTCACTCTTGTCTACCAATTCCACCACTGGACTTCCTTCTATAGTGTCTTTCAATCTATCATTCAACAATCAATCCTCCCTCAATTGTAGCTGTCACCTTTCCTCTTGTTGGTCCAGAACCCTCAGCAATTCCTTTGTTGTCATGCGTTTCCCTAAGGTCATTATTATGCCTGTCAATGTGTCTGAGTCTACTTCTCAGGTAATCATCTGAAATCGACAAGCAGGTCCGGCATTGGTTGTTGGCACCTTGATCTCTGTCTTCTCGACGCTGGCAGCTGCGGCCGCGGTGGTCATTGGCCTAGATCTATCCAACTTCGTACTCAACGCAGATACCAACAACCATCTCCGGTTGGACTACTCCAGAGTCTCCAGCACCTTTCTCACACTAAATTCCATTAACAACCATCTCGCAGTCGGACTACTACAGTTGAATCCACAAGTTTCCTTAATACAGGAAGAAATTGACTTACTGACTTTAACTGCTCATGTTCCTTGTATTCCTACCTATGCCTTCATGTGTGTTACAACTGCCATCCTTTTCAACTATTCCTTTCAAGTTCATACCCTTAATGCCTACCTGCGCGGCCCGTGGAACCAAACTTTCTCAATTTTACTGCACAATTGGCTAATCAAATTCTAACCATTAACAACATCCGTGCTTCAGTACAAAATCCTTGGGGGAAGCAATATCACTCCTAGGTACAATCCTCTTCTGCCTGGAAATCATTTTCTACATCCTGTGGTGCCAGTGGAATAGACGTGGTGCCAGTGGAATAGACGAAAAATCTGCAAGTGGCTCTCCAAAACGTGCGCTTTTCTCCATTACAGCCCACTGAAAATCCCAGGGTGTGGATAAACATTGCCCTTGACCACCTGTAGGCCAATGACGGGTAAGATGGTGGTGTACCCGTAGCAACCTAAGACAGCTCCACTACCTTACCTAGGATCCTGGTAGTGGGTGGCTATGACGGGTAAGCACGTGAGTACGACTGCCACAACCTAAGACAGGCCCAGTGTGTGTCCCCCCCCATCAATAAAGTAAAAACGGGGGAGATGTCAGTACCAGGCTTACACCAGCAGGGGACCTGGGTGGTGGTCGCTTCCGCCCAAAGATGAGTCACTTCCGCCCAAAGCGGAGGCTGATGCAACAGTAACCGGATGTTGCAAATCCACGTAAAGTGCATGCACAGGCTTTCCGAGATATAGCCCCTCCCCTAAAATAAAGAGAGTTCCTGCTTCCAGCCAAGAGAGTGCACGCGTCTTTTCATCCCCAGCCCCCCTCCGCCGTGTTCCTGAACCCCGTCGGCCTGCAGGCAGGACCGGCATTTAGGCATGTATTTTGTAAGCACCCTACAGCTGAAATTTTTCTTAGTGTAGTGCTGTGTTTCTTTCAATTGGAACATTTAGTTTTTTTTACATTGAATGTTACTACTGAATATGTGTGTTTAAATCTTTTAAAAATTTATTGTTACTGAAGAATTATTATTTCATAAACTTGCAGTGTTTTGGTCAATAATTTCCCATTTTCTTTTTTAGTGCTTGATAGTTATACATTGATTTATTAATATTTTAGAAGCTACCACAAGTATCCATGACTTATCAAAGTATTTTTCATTTCTTAAATAGTACAGGGACATTAGGATAACTTTATTTATCCTCCTCCCTTACTTGCTACTGTTGTAATAGTTTTAAATTCTATATATTTCAAATCCTATATTATTATTACAACATCATTAACATTTTACACAGTAAATAATAATCTATTTTCACATACATATTTACCATTTTTGTTCTTCTTTCCTTCCTGCTTCCTCGAGCTTCCATATGGTATCATTTTTCTTCTGTCAAAGAGCTACCTTTAGTTGAACGTATGGGTAGCAAATTCTCAGCTCTGTTTGTCCAGAAAGTCTTAATTTCATTTTAATTTTAGAAAGATATTTTATGGGAAGTTGAATTCTATATTGGCAATTATTTTATCTCAGCACTTTTAGTTCACTTTGAAAATAGCATTCTATTTGTTTCTGGCTTGCATTGCTTTACAACCTAGGTTCCCTTTTTCTCCCAGATCTAAGCCCCATTTTTTTCAGATTGTTACATTTGTAATACCACTGAAGATTTTAAAATATGTCAAGCTTTTCTGATTGTTCCCAGCTGGAAGAGTGACATAAAATACCAAGTCCATACTTAGTGGAGATATTCCCAAGAAGTTCATAATTGATTGGCCCAATACTTTTGATGGTAGAAGAGGTCAGGCCATAAACTAAGAGTGAAAGGAAGTTGGAGTTGGATAAAGGACTGTTTGTGGACATGGTGAAATTATGAATTAGCTTCTGTGAAGACAGTATACCACAGGGAATTAAGTAATCAAGTGATATTGACAAATCTACTGAACTTTATAAATAGCAGGGGTAGGTATATAGACATACAGGGATGGAGAGTGATATATCTTAATGTATCTATATCTTAAATTGTAAAATAAGTATAAAAATATTTCCTGCCCTGTCCATCACAGAGTTGTTTTGAGGATCAAATGAGATGATGATACATGCTTCAATAGAAATAATGGATGTAGGGGCCTCCCTGGTGCCACGAGTTAAGACACAACCTATGAAGTTGTCCGCAGACTCTGCAGCACGAGTTTGATCCCTGGCCGGCCAGGGAGCAACTCACATCGCGCAACAGACCTCTCCTGAATCGTCCGCTGCTCCCCTCAGCATTGTAATTTGGTCAACCTGCCTGTTCTGTTCCCCACTCTGTCTCTGGTGAGTCCTCTCATCCTCTGCACCTCTGGCCTGTACCCCAGCTCTTGGATGCATAAATAAACAAATCTTTAAAAAAATAATGGATGTAAAAGTAAACTATGAGGTAGAATAAATGTTGGATATTTATAGTCATACAGATTTTTAAAATCTGAATTAAGACATACAAAATTTTAATTGATCTTTTCTTACCCAAAAGAACAAAATTCGTGGAATTTTATCTTTTAGGGTTTATTTTTAGGATCATGGACATCCTTTATATTTTAATTCATAGGACTGTCATTTACTGCCACATTCTCACAGCACATGGACAATATTCATGGAGAGGGCTGTGCATATGCAAGTAATTGATCACAAGCACATTTAGAGCAAGTAAAAAAGAGGTTGGAGGTAAAGAAGTGAGATGGAATGGAAGAAGGAATGGTAGCAGAAAGTCAGGCAAGCACTTAGTGAGTTTCAAGTCCATACTTCTCTAAATCTGAGCCATTTTAAATTACCTTCTTGAAGAGGAAAATTTAACACAGCTATCTTACCAAGACTAGCTGTGCTGGAAGCCTTATCAAGGTCACTGGTCAAAGAGTTACTGCATAAAGTTCCATGGAGAACAGACATCAAGCCTAGTGCCTGTTTTTGGGCTTATGGTTTTATATCTTGGGTCCTGCCACTTGAATGGAAATAAGATATTAGCCAACTAGTTCCAAGCATCTCCTCCTGAGTAGATAGAGGCTACTTCAGGTAGACAGCTTTATAACAGTTCATTATTAGCTATTTTCACATGGGAATAAATAGAATCTGAAACTTTTTTTCTTTAGGGTAATGGGCAGAACCCCTATTTTTTGTAGTTTAATAGACTTTCAGCATGTAATATAATGGCATATTTTGGTAACACAACATACTCCAAATAATGATGCATCTGTACAATGAAGATACAATATACCCATGCAATATTTCAATATACAGACATGAATGACAGCATATGCATGCTGTTTCTGTTCTAACTTTTCTTGCACTTGGAAATAATTCCAATACTGATTTATTTTGCTTTATTTGCTTTTATTGTCTTTTTAAAATTGAGGTAACATTGATTTACAAATTTGATTGAGTTTTAGAGGTATAGGATTTCCCACTTCAGGTGTTGTTACAACAACACACCGCCACCAAAACATTCAGAGTATACCACCAGAGTCCATTGAACTCCCTCCTTTACTCTCTCCCCTCCCACTCCTCCTCCCGCTCTGACAGCTTCAGTACTAAAGTCAGATTTCCAGAGTTTGCTGTTGATTTGGACTTATATTATCTTTGTTTTCTCTATATGCTACATATAAGTGACACCATTTTGTATTTGCCTTTCTCCTTCTGACTTATTTTGCTTAGCATAGCCCCTTCAGTTCCATTCATGTTGTCTCAAATGGCAAGAGTTTATCTTTCTTAGTATCTGAGTAATATTCCATTGTGTATATATATCACATCTTCCTGATCCACACATTTGTGGGGGTGGGCAATTAGGTTGTTTCCATAGATCGGCTACTGTAAATAATTCTGTGATATACATTGGAGTGTATGGTCAGCTCTGAACTAGTGTTTATGTATTCTCCAGGTGGATACCTAAGAGTTGACTTGCTGGGTCATTTGGTGATCCACTTTTAATATTTTCAGAAATTTCCTTACAGTTTTCCATGGAGCAAAACCAGGCTACATTCCCACCAACAGTGTAAGAGGGTTCCCTTTGCTCTACAACCTCACAATACTTGATTCAGGTCTTTTTGATATAGGCCATTCTCACAGGTGTAAGGTAGTACGACACCATGGTTTTGATTTGCATTTCATTGTTAGTGATGATGAACATTTTTCATGTGACTGTTGACCATATATATGTTGACTTTGGAGAAGTGTTTATTTAGCTTCTCTGCCCATTTTTAAAATTGGATTATTTTGTTTCTTTTTGTTGAGTTGTATGTGTCCTTTGTAGTTCTTGGACATCAGTCTCTTGTTGGATGAATGGTGTGCAAATATTTTTTCCCACTTAGTGAGATGTCTTTTTGTTTTAGTGACAGTCTCTCTCACTGTGCAGAACATTTTTAGTTTGATTCAGTCCCAATTGTTGATATTATCTTTTGTTTTCCTTGCTGGTGAACACAAACCCACAGACATCTCTGAAGCCTGTGTAATGGAGTGTTTTGCCTATGTTTTCTTCTATGTATTTTATAGTTTTCAGTCTTAAATTCAAGTCTTTTATCCATTTTGAGTTAATTTTGAGTATGGTGTGAGGAAGTGTTTCAGTTTCATTATTTTGCATGTGGCAGAAGAGCATACAGTAGCCTATTGGATTTTGAAATGTTACGAAAATATGACAGATAATCTGCCTGTTGAAATATAGCTATTTCTGATATTTCTACCTATGTAGACTATTAAGGCTTATTTTTGCTGCCATGCAATTATTCCAGAATTCCTGGCAGCTTTCTTCTAGTATTAGCCAGTTTCCTCAATAAGGCATAGTGTTCTATACCCACATATATTTATTAGAACACTGTCTATTCCAAATGTACAATAACATTTTGAATTTAATTTTTGTTTTGGGCTGCTGATACTGATAACCAAAAATTGACATAGATGTCACAATTTCCTGAAGCATGATATATTTCAAAAATTGAATACTGTTTATTCTGATTACTTACAGCATTGGAATATGGCAAATACTGTGTTTTATATGGTTGCCAAAAACAGAAAATTGTATTTCTAAAAAATATAGTATATAATAAAAATCTCAGATTCTATAAGAATTTATAGGATATGACAAGGCAAACATATGAATTTTCACAGTCCTTCCTCAAATTAATGACCATAATTGTTCACACACCAAGTACATAAAAAGCACACGAAAGGTGAGTGTGCTGATGAAGATATTGGTAGAAATTATGCTAATGTGCCAGTGCACATCCCTGAACATGTAATAATGGTCCTATATGGGAACGTTTTATTATATATATATGTAATTATAATAATTATAATTATAATCATTGTGATTGACATAGTGACATATTTGAGACTAGGTTTTTTTAACGATGTAAATGGAAGTATCTAATAGCCTGTTCATCAATCCCAAAGGGGTTATAACTTTGGGGTCAGTGTCTAACGCAATACAGCAACACTAATTCAGATAACTGATGACAAGGGAAGCATACTGGCTTTGTACATTCCTTGCTGACACAAAAACCATATCTACATAGTATGTGGAGTTTGACTTCCAATGTTGTTTTCTTCTTCTACATCATCTGTGCCCGAGCATTTAAAAGTATTGTTAAAGATAATTAGTGTATCCATAGAGAAGTATGCAGGGGAAAAATACATGTCTGATCCCACAATCAGATTTACCCTAAAACTAATGATGTTTATGTTTTAGTGTCCCTCACTTGTACAGGCCCCTTTTAAGACCCTGAGGACATTTTGTGTTTGTTAGATTTGTCATATTTTTGAAATTTATTATTTGTTTTGTTTTTTCTCATTCTAAATATTCAATTTATATATAATTCCATATTTATTTTTCAAGAGGGACCCCCAGATCTATGGTTTGCCTGCAAGTTTTGTCTTTTTACTGACACTTTGGTTTCCCTATATTCCACCTATAAGTGGAAGCATCCAATACTTTTCTTTTTTCTTCTGACTTATTTCACTGAACATAATCCCTTCCAGCTCTATCCATTTTGCTGCAAATGGTGTGAATTTATCTTTTTTGATGAGGGGGAGAGAGAGGGTTTAAAACAGGGGAGGGAAGAGCACAAGGGAATATGGTGATGGTTCACAGGTGATGTGGTGGTGGGAAATTTATAGGGACTACACCTGGGGGGGATAAAATATTGTACAGAAATGAACAATGCTGTAATAAAATAAAATAAATTATCTGAATGAATGTCAAAAAGAAAAAAAAAAAGGACCACCCCAAACTAAGGGTCAGGTTCTTCAGAATGGGTCCTTCCCTGTTAAATGTGTCATACCAAACACCAGTAAAGAGAATTTCATTTGATATTCTTCAAATTCCAAAAGCCCTCTCCCTACCCACAATATATCAGGAGAAGATCTATAATTACAAAACAAACATTTTGATGAAAATAACAATTTTCATGTTAGGAATTAATAATTAGACAGAATATACACACAAACTAATGACTTTTTTGAGTCCCAAGGAAAATATTTAAATTACAGGCCTATAAAGCAGTATTAGATTCACAGAGCTATAAGTAACCTCAGTAAACATTCACCGAAGCTCTGCATTTTACACAGGATCAACTGATTTTGGGAGAGGATATATGACCTCTTCACGTTACATCTAGGTAATTAGTGATAAACTGGGAATTTCAAGAAAATTGTTTAATGTTTGTATTAATTTATACTTTGAATTTATTTGCTTATTTATGAGGTCTATTTCTTAATGGATTTGTATGCATTGCATAATAAAGTTAATATTATGTTTGACTCTACAACTGAAAGTCACATTATTCATTATTTTAAATCATTACTTTGTGTACTTCACCATTAGCACATAATGTATATCCTTTCTAAATGTATTGCAGTTTAATGTCGTACTTGAGCCAATTGAACAATAAGATAACAGCTTCTATTTCAAAGGCCTATCCATTTTTATGTTGTTTTTAGGTCCTGGTTATTTCAACCAAAACAAATTTGTATTAAAAATCTCTACTTTCTCACTTTCACTTAATCATTATGCTAAAATTAAATTTTCCATACAATTGTAACAATATTCCTGTTATGTTGACATAGATAGCAGTAAAATAAGACTTAACAATAAATTAAAGTGATTCTTAAAATACAAACATGACAATTTGAAGAATTATTTCAAATTATAGCTTTAAAAATTTCACATTAAATCATTTTTTTTTTCCATTGGAACAAGTCTGGTTATTATGTTGACTTTGGTCAGTAGACTTTAAGTCACAACTGTTTACTATTTATTTGTCTATTTGTTTATATATTTTTTCTCCAAATTATATTTATTGAGGAAAAGTAGGTTTATATCTTGGTATCTGCTCCAGGGGTTAGAGGTTAAAATATCTATGAATGTATTTTTTCACACCCTGCCAACCACCAGTGTCCCAACTCTCCTCCACTGTGTTCAATTGGGTCCTCTCTCCTACACTCCTACTTTTCTAACCTCTCCTTCTGATTGCCTCAGTTTTGTAGTCAGATGTTAAAGGTTTATTACTGGTTTGGTTTTGACTAACCCTAAGTTATCCTTCTCTGTATTTGACATGTAAGTGGAACCACCCTATATTCGTCTTTCTTGTTTTGCCTTAGTTCAGTTAGCATCCTTTCCAGTTCCATCCATGTT
This sequence comes from Talpa occidentalis, assembly GCF_014898055.3. NCBI lineage: Eukaryota > Metazoa > Chordata > Mammalia > Eulipotyphla > Talpidae > Talpa > Talpa occidentalis. Next base: position 39,833,864 of record NW_023601543.1, read on the forward strand.
CTCACAAAAGGCAGGAGTCCATACTTTTTTACAGTTGAGTAGTTTTTACATATGCACATGCACACACACACTCGCACACGCTAAATTTTTCTAATCTATTTCTCTGTCCTTGGGCATTTAGGCTGTTTCCATTACTTAGCTATTATAAATAGGGATGCAATGAACATAGGAGTACATATATCACTTTGAATTAGTGTTTTTTATTCATTAGGTAGTTACCTAGGAGTGGAATTGCTGGGTCAAATGGTGGATCCATTTTTAATATTTTGAAAACCCTCCATACTGTTTCCCACTGGGACTGGATCAGTCTACATTCCTACTAATAGTGTAAGAGAGCTCATTTACGTCCACATTCTTAACAACACTTGCCATTTCTGTGCTCTGTGATGTGGGTTGTTCTCACTGGTGTGAGATGGTATTTCATGTAGTTTAGATTTGCATTCCCTGATGATAAGTGATGATGAACATATTTTTTCATGTACCTATTAGCCATCTGTATTTTTAAACAGTACTGGAAACATAGAAGTATAAAGACGATGTTATCACATTTTAGTATGATAAAATAATGTACTTAAAATAAGCAAGCTGACTTCATTGGGAAATAATCTTTAGCATTCTTATTTTTGAAGTAAAATGAAAATTCCATATCTCAATATAATATAAAACTACTTCCAATGACTTTGGTACATACATTTAAGGAATATCAAAAGCACATAATTTTCTATGATGACCCTAGTGTGTAAATAGATTAAGGTTATGAACAGGGAGTTCAATTAAAAGGAAAAAATGAAATATAGTGGAAATATAGTGGAAAATATCTGACTTCATTAATTGTAACAGAGATAAAATATGACTAGGGCTGTGAATGATTTTTATCTAGGTAACTAATTTTATTTAAATTGTAAAAGCATAATTAAATTATTTTGCATGTATGTGGCTAATATACATGTAAACTGATACAACCTTTTAGGAATACAGTTTTTCTATATATTTAAGAAACAAAAATATTCATAAATCTTGGACTAGCAATTCCACATCTAAGCAACTAATCTTGAGAAAAAGCATTATGCATGAAGACACAATTATGTATATAAAATCAACAATCTGAAATAACTTAGATGACAACAAAGAATAGAAATCTATATAATATACATGATATCAAATTGTGTATCTGTGTGTTTGTTACAATTATATAATTAAAGTATGACTAGGAAAAATATATATGCAATATTGCTAGTGGTCTCTATATTCTGCATATTTAATATAATGAGGATTTATTACTTTCAAATTAGAACTATCAATAATAAAGATAAATGGTATTGGAGGAAATTGTAGAAACATATATAACATAGAAGAAAAATTTCTAAGCAGTTAAATATATATTAAAAATAATCTAGATTTTATAATTCTAGAAGGAAAAAGAATAAAAGATAAGATCCAATGTTAGTGAAAATAAGCAGTTTGATAGGATTCTTCTGGTAGATAATTTGATAATGCAAATAATCTTAAAATAATTGTATATACCATCACCATAACAATAACCATATGAATATATTCAAGGAATTATTTGGATTGCTAAAAATACATTATGTTTGCAAAGATAATTATATCGGCTTTACTGAAACATATGACAATTGATGGTAAGCTAAATAATCCAACAATTGAAAGATTAAATAAATTGTGGTATATAAATACAATGGCATATAATGCAGTCACTTAAAATTAATCTAAGGAAAAACAATGTGTGATTATATCATCTTATACACTACATACACTGAAAAACAGTGGAAGTAAACACCAAAAATATTCTTAAGTGGTTGCTGTACTAAAAAGATTTGATTGCAATTCTTTTAAAAATGTGTTATGTAATGATACATATTTTAAAAAATTGCTTACCCCTTGTAACCTAGGCAGTCTCTTTTCAGTGTCAGTAAATTCTGGGCTTTTTTTTTCTGATTCTGGAATATCAGGTGGCAGAGCAATTAGGTAATGACAGATTTTAGTTACACCTTTGCACTAGGAAAAATGAAAACAAAGAAAAATATGCATCAAATTTATACCAATATCATTAAGTCAGTTCTAATATGCAATTGTCATAATTTTCATTTTTAAATGAATATATACATATGTATATATGATATGTATTCATATGCATATATAACAATATTTATGTATATACATTATATGTGTGAGTGCATATACACTCATACTTATATGCAGGGCAAGATACTATAAAATTCAACAAGATAAAAAATATATTTGATTCAAGTGAGTTAAGTGTATAGTATTAAAGTATAGATATTTTTAGGTCTTCTCAGTTGCACTATGGGTAACACACAGATTAGTGAGAAGAGTTAAAAAAAGATTTCAGATGCTGATTTATTTGGAAAAAATTTTTCAGAGAAGTTTTAAGAATGCAGAATAGCCTAAGCAGAAATTAACAATCACTCAGATCCCATCCACATGGAAAAAAAGATAAATATTGAATTGACTTATCAAGAGCTGCATAAAAATATAGTTGCCATAGCTTTATTTAAAAATGCACTTTTGTCAGTGATTAAAAATGCACTTTTGTCAGTGATTTCTTATTTTCCTTCTGTATATGCTTTCAGACTATTCTGTTACACAACCCAGCAATTATTCTGGTATTTATTTGAAGGAAATGAAAATGCTATTTCAAAAATGTACTGCACCCCCATATTCATTGGAACATTATTTGTAAGAGCTAATATGTGGAAACACTATAACTGTCCATAGATGAATGGATATAGATGTCTCAATACAGATATATTGTGGGATACTATTGAGTCATAAAAGAATAAAATCTTGACATTTACAATAAAATGGCATTATACTATGTCACAGAGAGACAAAAGTCATATGATCTCACTTACGTAGAGCATAAAAATCAAACAAACAAAGCCAAGCTCATAAATACTGAGAACAGATAGGTTGTTGCCAGAGGTGGGGTATGGGATGCAAGAAAAGTGGGTTAAGAGGTCAAAGGACAAATTCCCAGTTATAAAATAAAAAAATCACAGAGATGTAATATACAACATGGTGACTATAGTTAATGATAATCAACTGCATAATTGAAATTGTTATTATATCTCAAAGCCCCTATCACAATAAAATAATGTGCAACTATGTATGGAGATGATGTTTACTGGGCTAATTGTAGTGATCATTTTGCAATATATATATAAGTAAAGAATCATTAAGTTGTATAGCTATAATTAATATAATGTAGTATGAAAATTATGCCTCTGTTACTAAAAGAATGAAGACTCAGACTCAATGAACTTCAGGGTGAGCTCCATAGTTACCTGAGGCCCCAGAACTACCCCAACTCATAGCGAGACACCATGCTTGCCAAAACCTAGCCCCAATGAGCTTTGGGGTGAGCTCCATGGCCACCAACATTCCTAGCCATGAACCCTACCTAGGCCTGGACAGATGCTGCGCCAACCAGAATCCAGAAATCCCAATGAGCCTCAGGGTGAACAATGTGGATACCCATCACACTAGCCCCATGCCACATTGCTACACTGACTGGAACCAGGTTCTTATGAGCTATAAGGTGAGATCCCAGCACCACCCAAGACACCATGAGGCCCCAGCTGATGTTTCCACCAACCTGTAAAGGTCAAGAACAGCAGGAAAGGGGGAACCACACACAATAAAATCCCTCAATACAGCAGAGCAAACCCAAAACAAACAATGGGGAGAAAGAAAGATACAAATGGTTAAGCAAGTCCTCAGGGGAACAATATACCAAAGAGAGAAAACAAATCTCCATAACACAGCCAGAGACCTGGAAGAGCTTCTTTTTTCCTATCAGAGCCAGAATTCAAAATTACCTTAAGAAAAACATTAAACTCATGGCATTTACAGCAATATAGATGGAGCTGGAAGGGATTATGCTAAATGAAATAAGTCAGAATGAAAAAAAAAATCTATATCAGATGGTTTCACTTATATGTGGGATATAGAGAAACCAAACAGTGGGCCAGAAAAAGGACAAAACTTGTAAGCTGATCATAGATCTGGGGGACACAGGAGGCAGGAAGCGGTCAATGAGGGAGGGAAGAGCACAAGGGATGGTGGGATGGATCATGGGTGTTATGGTGGTGGGAGAGCTATGAGCACTACATCTGAGGGTAGAAATCAAATACTGTCCAAAAATGAACAACAATTAACAAAATAAATAAGTTTAAAAAACAAAAAAAAAATAAGAAAATCAAAGAATTGGATCACTACAAAGAAAACTCAGAAAAAAAGTACAAAGATATGCAAGAAAACTCAGAAAAGCAAATGAATTCTATAAGAAACACAATCAATGAAGAGAAGATCAAAAATTAAAACTTTAAATAAGAAAATTATGGAATTGCAGGGTATAGAAAGACCAATCAAGGAGATAAAAATTGTGGTGAGATTCGAGGAAGAAGAATAAACCAAATGAAAGCTTGTATAAGTGAGCTTGAAGACATAAATGAGCAAGAAAAAAAATAAAATAAGAGAGGAAGATACAGATGGGAAAAGAATCAAATTAAAAAGAAACAAGAGATAAAAACGGGAAAAAAATGAAGCAACACTTCAAGAATTATCTGATACCATAAGAAAAGGAAATATAAGAATAATACTCACCCCAGAAGAAGAAGGAGACTGAAAAATTATTTAAATAAATAATGGAAGAAAACTTCCCCAAAATTAAGGAACTGACTATACAAATACAAAAAGAAAAATATAACTACCTAAATACAACAAAATATAATAATAAAAATCAAAAAGCTAACTAAAAGGAGAACCACAGCAAGACATATAGCAGTAAAAATTCCAAGAAACTCCAAACAGAAATTAATGAAGCTGACAAAGGATTTAAAAACAATATATAACCGCAAAGGATCCCTGATTAGGCTAACATCAGACTTCTCTGAAGAATGACTACAGGCAAGAAGAGAATGGAGCAACATTCCAATACATGAAGACAAATTCCCAGCCAAGAATACTGTAGTTCTCTTTGGATATAAGGGAGATATGAAAGGCTTCTCAGACAAACAGAATCTTAGGGAGTTTGCAACCACTAATCACCCCCTCCACCGAGAAATATCAAAGTGAGTGTTAATGGTTGAAATAGAGGAATAAATACAAATAACTGAACAAGCAATTAAATAGAACCATATAACTAAGGACAAAAAAGCAGGAGATTTTCATATATCAATTATCACTCTAAATACCATTAAGACTGAATTCACTAATTAGATAAAACCAGAGTATCTTCAATTAGGGAACAGAATCCAACATTCTGCTGCCTCCAGGAAACATGCCAAAGTTCCAAGGATAAACATAGACTGAACATAAAGGAATGGAAAACAATTCTACAAGCAAATGGTACCCAAAGGAAGGAAGAGAGAGCCAAACTTATATCATATAAAATAGATTTCCAGTTTAAAAATGTAACAAGAGACAGGGATGGACACTATATCCTGATTAAGGGAAAATACATTAGGAAGACAACACTCATCAGTATACACTCACCAAATAAAGGAGCACCTAAGTACATCAGAAAATTACTATCAAATCTGAAAACAGGCATTGGAAAACATTTTATACATGGCTGGAGTTTGTTTTACCTACTCTTGCAAGAAACAACAATACAGAAAATGAATAAGGATATAATTATCCCCGAACAAAGTCCAAAAGGGGAGAGTGGGGAAAGTAGGAACAAAGAGGGAAGGAAGCACAAAGGACTATGATGGTGGAATGTGGGTGACTTGGTGGTGGGTACCCTACAGTGGTAATACCTGATGGGGAAAATCCTAATGATGCCACAATTGAAAAAATAAATTATTAAAAATAAAGAACTAGGCACTTGGTTTGAAAGACATTTCTAAGGCACCGCACCCCTAAATCTGACCACATATTTTTCTCTAGTGCACATGGGTAATTCTCCAGGGTTAACCACATACTGGGTCACAAGACAATTATCAACAAATTCATTAAGACTGAAATCATATCAAGTATCTTTTCTGATCATAAAGGTACTGAACTAGAAATCAAATACAAAGAGAAAATAAGAAAGTCTGTGATATGCAGAGACTCAACAACACATTACTGAATAATCACTGGGTTAATGAGAAAATCAAAGAAAAAATACTTTGAGATAAACAATAACAAGGACACAGCTTTTCAGAATGTATGGGACAAAGCAAAGAAGTACTAAGAAGGACATATATAGAAATACTGGCCCACATGAAATAAACAACCTACTCTCTCTCCCAAGGAACTAGAAAAGAAGAACAATAACAACAGTAACAACAAAAAGTGAGTAGAAGGAAATAATAAAAGCTAAAGCAGAAATAAATGAAACAAATCAAAAAGAGAGCTCAAAAGATCAGTGAAACCAAGAGCTGGTTTTTTGAAAGAAAGTCTCATTAGAAAAATAGGGAGAAAACTCAAATGAATAAAAACATAAATGAAAGTTAAGTTACAAGAGAAACTGCAGAAATAAAGAAGATAATAACATTAGTATGAACATTTATATGCAAACAAATTCAACAACCTGGATGAGTTGAACAAATTCTCAGAATTATAAAACCATACAATATTGAATAAGGAATAGAAAAGCTAATCATATCAATCACAAAATCACAGGTAAGGAAATTCAAGCAGTATTAAAAACTATGTGGAAAATAAGAGTCAAGAACCAGAAGGCTTCACAAATGATTTCGACCAAACTGTCAAAGACAAACTAATACCTATCATGACTCTTTAAAAAAACAGAAAAATGAATACTTCCAAACATATTTCATGATGCCAACATTATGATAATATTAAAACCAAATAAAAAGAACATGAAGAAAGGAAACTACATACCAATCTCCCTAATGAGCACATATGTAAAAATCCTCAATAGAATTTTAGTTAACCAAATCTAATAATGCATTAAGAGGACAATACCTCATAACAAAGTGATATTTGTATCATGAACACAAGAATGGTTCAACATCTGAAAATAAAACAATGTAATTCATCACATCCAGAAAAAGGAAAGTAAAATTTGTCTGATCATATCAATTTATGCTGAGAAAGCATTTGATAAGATCAGCAACAACTGTTTCTGTTGAAAACCTAGGGATAAATGGAACATAATAAAAACTATATATGACAAACACACAGGTAGTATCATTCTCAATGTTGAAAATTGAAAGTATTTCCACTAAGATCTGGAACAAGACAAGGATATATACTCCCACCACTACCATTCAACATAGTAATGGAAATCTTAGCTAGAGCAGTAAGACAAGAAAAAGCTATAAAAGGAATCCAATTGGGAAAGAAGAAGTAAGCTAACATTATTTGCAGATGATATGATAATATATATAGAATTCCAAAGACTCCACAGAAAAACTATTAAAACAATAAACAATTCAAATTAATCAAACCCATGTCATTCACAGCAATGGATGGAGCTGGAAGGAATTAGGCTCTGTGAAATAAGCCAGAAGGAAAAAACAATCAGATGGTTTCACTTATAAGATGAATATAGAGGAAACAAAAAAGGGACCAGGAAAAATTATAATAAATTAAAAAATAAAATTAAGTGGCAACTATAAATCAGAGACATTCTGCAGGAAAGGGGGAGGGGGAGGGATCAAAATAGGGGTGGGAGGAGCACAAGGGACTATGGTGATGGTGCACAGGTGAATTGGTGGTAGGAATTCTATGGGGACTATACCTAAGCAGAGAAAACAAACATTGTACAAAAGGAAGAGTGATGTAAAATATATATAAAATAAAATAAAAGACAGTAAACAAGTTCAGGAGAGTAGTAGGATGCAAAATCAACAAACAAAAATCAGGTACCTTACTATATGCAACCAATGAGCTAGAAAAAGAAGTTAAGAAAACAATCCTATTGACAATGTCACCAAAAATTTTTAAAATACCTAGCAATAAGCCTAACAAAAGAGGTTAAGGACTCATACAAAGAAAACTATAAAACATTGTAGAAGAATTAGAAGACACAAATAAGTGGCAGCATATTCTCTGCTCATGGATAGGAAGAATTAGTGTAAGCAAAATGACATCCTATGCAAAGTAATTTAAAGACCCAGTGCAATCCCAATAAAAATCACAATGGCACTGTTCAAAGAAATAGAACAAATATTAATGACATTCATATAGAACCACAAAAGACCCAGCATAGCCAACACTCTCGTCTTTAAAAAGAGGAAAAATGGGGACCTCTCATGTCCAGACTTCAAACTATACTATAAAGTCATAATGATTAAAACAGCATTATATGGAGAAAAAACAAACACCAGATCAAAAAAATAGAATTTAAAATAGAATTGAGGGATCTCCCTTGTAGCGCAAGGGGTTAAGACACAACCTATGAAGCTGTCTGCAGCCGCTGCAGCATGAGTTCAATCCCCAACCAGGGAGATACCCATATGGCACAGCAGACCTCTCCTGACTAGCCTGCTGCTCCCCTCAGCAGTGTATTTCAGTCAATCTGCCTGTTCTGCTACCCGCTCTGTCTCTAGTGAATTCTCTTACCCTCTGCACTTCTGGTCTGTACCCCAATTCTTATATGCATAAATAAATCTTTAAAAAATTAGAATTGAGTCCAGATATAAAACCACACATTTATGTACAAGTAATGTATGACAAAGGAATGAAATATATACATTGGAATAAGGAAAATTCTCTTCAATAAATGGTGCTGGAAATACCATACTGCCACATGCAAAATAATGAAACTAGACCACTGTCTCACACTAAAATGGATAAAAGACAAGGTTTAAGACCTGAAACCATAAAATACATACAAAAAAGGCAAAATAATACATGACATAAACTTTGGAAATGTCTTTGTGGACTCATTTCCAACAGCAAGGAAAACAAAGGAAAATATAAACAACTGTGACTACACCAAATTAAGAAGCTTCTGTACAGTGTAAAATACAATAATCAAAAGGAAGAGACACCCTACTAGATGGAAAAAAATATTTTTACACCATACATCTTGCAAGGGACTTATATCAAAGATCTACAAAGAGTTCATACAACAGTGCAAAAACAAAATAAAACAATTAAAATATGGGCAGAAGAGCTAAATAAGCACTTCTCCAAAGAAGACATGCAGATGACCAGTAGGAATCTAAAAAAATTTTCATCATCACTTATAAGGGAAATGCAAATTAAAACCACAATAACATACCACAGCACACTGGTGAGAATGACACATATTTTAAAAAGAAACAAGTGTTGACGAGGGTATGTAGAAAAAGGAACCACCTTACACTGTTGGTAGGAATATAGACTGTTCCAGGCTCTATGGAAAGAAGTGCGGAGAGTTCTCAAAAAAACTAAAAATGGATCTACCATATGACCCATTTCCATTCCTTGGTATCTACCCTAAGAATACAAAAAAACCCCCACTAATTAAAAAGGAAACCTTCATTCCTACATTTATTGCAGCACTATTTATGATAGCCAAGATATGGAAACAACCTAAATGCTCCAGAACAGACGAGGGGAACAAAAAGATTTGGTATATATACACAGTGGAATAGTATTCAGTGATAAAAAATATATAAAATCATGCTATTTGTGGTAACATAAATGGAGCTGGGAGGAATTATGCTAAGTGAAATAAGCTAGACTATTAAAGATAAATAATGGATGCTTTCACTCTTATGTAGAATGTAGATAAGCCAAACAAGTAATTAGATGAAGAAAAGTCTTTAAAACTGACTATAGATCTGAGGAATTGGGGAGGGGATAAGAAGAGAGGACAATAGACTATGGTGGAGTATTTTGTGTGCTTGGTGGTGGAAAAGCTATAGTGAGTACAGTTGAGGGGAGAAATCCTATCCTATCAAAAATTAATAAGGTTATAAGAAAACTATTCTTCATTAAAACAAATTTTATTAAAAAATCAAGCAGTGCTTTCATGATCATTTTAGGAATTCATCAATCATATTTTTTATTTGAAGCTTTTCTTTACTGGTGTAGGTTTTTATTGCTTTGTACATCTCTCTTAGTACTGCTTATGCTGCATCCCGTATGATCTAATAGTTTCTTTAATTTCATCAGTCTCTAATTTTTTATTTTTCCTTTGGTTTCTTCATTTACTGAAGTATAATTTAAAAATATTTTGTGTACTCTCTACATATTTTGTGGTTTTTTCCCAGGATTCTTTTTGTGGTTAATTTTTAAAAAAGATTCATATATGCATACAAGAACTGGGGTATAAGTCAGAGTTATGGGAGGTGAGAGGATTCACCATAAAGAGTGGGGAGCAGAACAGGAGGAGCTACTGAAACACTGCTGAGGGGAGCAGCGGGAGAGACAGGAGAGGTCTGCTGTGCCACGTGGGTTGCTCCTTGGGAGGCTGGGGATTGAACTCGTGCTGCATTGGCTGACAAAAGCTTGATAGTACTGTTGTCTTCAACCCCTGTGCCACCAGGGAGGCACCTGTGGTTAACTTCTACTTTCATTCCATTGTGGTCAGAAAGTTGTATGATATAAGTTCTTTTCATATATATTTTTGAGGCTTGTTTTTGTATCCCAACACATGCTCTATCCTAGAGAATGTTCCATGTACAACTGGGTAAATGTGTATTCATTTCTTTTGTATTGGAAAGCTCTGCAAAAATCTGTTAAGTCAATCCAACTCACCACTTCATTTTAGTTCATTAGTTCCTTGTCTAAGTTCTGTCTGCATGATTTTTTATTTTTAAAAATGTGTAGTCTATTGTACTTCCCCAACTCTGCCCCCCAATCTCACCTCTGCCTCCTTTCTCTGAAAGCTGTAGACCTTTAGTCAGTATTCAAGCATTGGTTTTAAAGTTCATGTTCATCTGGGTGAGTTATCCATTGATATGAGATTTGTTGAGATACCCTACTATTATTTTTCATTGTCAATATTTTGCTTAAGGACTTAAGAATTTTTTTAAATATTTAGATGCCCCTGTTTGGGGTATGTAAATATTTATGGTAGTGATATCTTCTTGATGAACTGTCCCTTTGATTATTATTTAGGGCCTTTCCTTGTCACTAATTACTTTTTTTGTCTTTAATTCCAATACAAAATATATGGAAATAGCAGTTCTTGCTTTTTTCCCTCTATTATTACTTGAAATACCTTGAACTAGCCTTTTACTTACAGTCTGTTTGTGTTAGATCTTATGTGATTCCCCTGTGTGCATAACAAATGATCATGCCTTTTTTTCCTATCTGCCCTTCTGTATCTTCTGATATTTGAGTTGAAACCATACACATTTAGTTATTATTAATGTATGGGCATAATTTGCAGTCATTCTATCTTTTGTTTTCTATTTTTTTCATCCTTTAGTTGTTTTCCTTTTCCATTTGTGTCTATCTACCTTTTCATTTAAATGACTTTCCCTGGTGGTTTTCTCAGTTTCTTTATTTCCTCTTCTAAGTGTTTCTGTTTCATATTCTTACTTTGTGGTTACAGTGGCAGCAGTATCAAAGTGTCTATATCTAGAGTAGCCTTTTTGTGTTGGCATCCTTATTTGACTATACAAATTCTCCCCTTTATTTCTTCCTCACTTAATGTTTCATTGTTGTCTCATAGTCTTGTTTATATTTCTGATGATATGTTTTTATCACCTTTCTTAAGTTTTTGTGTTTTTTTAATTTAAATATTTTATTTAACATAATTCTTACATCTTTTTTCATCTTTGCACAATGTATGCATTTTCATTTTGGTTATATTCCCCATACAATTGCACCCCCCCTTTATTTTGACACTAGTCCTTCCTTTCCTCACCCCTCCCCCCACCCCCGTAGTGTGTCTCTGGTTTATAGTTGCTAGTTGATTTTGATTTTTACTTTGTATTGATTAGTCTTTTTCCTGGTCTCTTATTTAGGTTTTCTAAATTCCTGCTATGAGTGAGACCATCCAGTATTTTTCATTTTCTTTCTGAATTATTTCGCTAAGGATGATCCCTTCTAGCTCCATCCATGTTGCTGCAAACTGCATGTGTTATCTTTTTTTAATTGCTGAGTAATATTCCATTGTGTATCTGTACCACATCTTCTTGATCTAGTCATCTATTTTTGGGCATGTGTATTGTTTCCATATCTTAGCTATCGTAAATAATGCTGCTATAAACATAGGTGTGCAGGTGCCCACCTATTACTGTTTCTGTGTCATTTGGGTAAATACCTAGGAGTGGAATTGCTGGATCATATGGAAGCTCTATGTTTAGTAGGTCAAGAAATCTTGTGTTCTTTTGTTTTTTAGAAAAGACCCCAATTAGCCAAAGTAACCAGAGAAAAGAGAAAAATGGAGGATTCCTGCTTCTCGTATTTGAATCATACTACAATGCAATAGCAATCAAAACAGTATGGTGTTGGAATAAAAGCAGAAATATAGACCAGTGTAATAGGATAGAGCACCTAAAAACAGACCCACATCAATGTGTTTAGTTAATCTTAGACAAAGGAGCCATAAATATGCAGTGGGGAAAGGAAAACCTTTTTTTTTTTAAAGATTTATTTATTTATTTATTTATTTATTTATTTATTTATTTATTTATTTATACAAGCACTGGGTACAGTCAGAAGTGCGGGAGGGTGAGAGAATTCACCAGAGCCAGAGCGGGGAACTGAAAAGGCAGACTGATGAAATACACTGCTGAGGGGAGCAGCGGGCGCAGCAGGAGAGGTCTGCACGCCTGTGGGACCCTTGTGGACAGCTGGGGATGGAACCAGCGCTGCAAAGGCTGCAGGCAGCTTCGCAGCCCAGTGCTCAACCGCTGCGCCACCAGGGAAGACCCCAAAAGGAAAACCTTTTTAACAAATTGTGCTTGGAAATGTTAACAACCATGTCCATAAAATGAAGCCAGATCATTATTTAGATCCAAACGCAAGTTAACTATAACAAGATTAAAGGCTTGAATAGAAGTCTTGAAACCGTAAAATATGTAAAATAAAACATCGGTGATGCACTACTGAACATCAAACATTGGTATATTTTGGAGGACAATCACAAAGGAAACTAAAACAAATGAAACTAGAGCTTATCAGAAATCTTTTGTTTAGTGAAATAAACCACCACAAAAATAGAGGGCTTTCTACAGACTGAGCAGAAGATATTGCACATCAAATGTCTGACTAGGAGTAAATTTTCAAAATATATCAATAACACATACAACTCAACTACAACAAAGAGAAAGTCCAATAAAAAATGGGCAAGGGCCTCCCCTGGTGGTGCAGCGGTTGAGTGCTGGGCTGCGAAGCTGCAACAGCATCTGCAGCGCCGGTTTGATCCCTGGCTGCTGGTGAGGGTCCCACACAGTGCGCGCAACCTCTCCTGCCATGCCCGCTGCTCCCCTCAGCAGAGTATTTCATCAGTCTGCCTGTTCTGTTCCCCGCTCTGGCTCTGGTGAATTCTCTCACCCTTCCGCACTTCTGACTTTACCCAGTACTTGTATAAATAAATAAATTAATTTTTAAAAAATGGGCAAAAGACCTAAGAGGACACTTCTCCAAAGTACATATATATTTGGTCCACAAACACACACAAATGCTAACATCATTCATTATAAGGGAAATTCAAGTAAAAACCACAATGTGTTATCACTTAACCGCTGTGAGAATAGTCTATATCCAAAGGACTGAAAACAATAAATTTTAGTGAGGATGTGCACTATTGTTTATAATGTAAATTGACATGCAAATTCCTCAAAAACTGAAAACGGAAATACCATATGATCCAATAATGTCTATGTATTTGTCTAAAATTATAGAAATACAAATATGAAAAGTTTAGAAATACAAATATGAAAAGTTTTATACACTGTTATGTTCATAGTAACATTATTCACAATAACTAAGACATAAAACCAACCTAAATGCCCACCAACAGATGACTGAATAAAGAAATTGTGGGATATATACTCAAGAGAACACTAGTCAGCTATTAAAAAGATGAAGTTACACCTTTCAGGAAAAATGGATAAATTTGAGCTGAAAATATACACACAAAAAATCTTATATATTAATGTTCACAGGAACATTTTTCCTAATCACTAAAACTTTGTATACAACCATAGCATGCATCAATTTATAGATGGATGAAAAAAATTAATGCATCCATTCTTTACACAATGGAAATTTATTCAACAATTAAAATGGGATATTACTAAGTGATAAAAAGGGATGACCTCATGCCAGTTGCAGAAACATGGATGGAATTGGTGGGGATTACACTAAGCAAAATAATCCAGAAGGAGAAGGACACATACTGAATAGTGTCTCTTATATGTAGAATATATATACAAATGGTCAGATACAGCCAAACCCAACAATTATCCCTTGAAAGCAGATTATAGAACCAAGATATTCAGAGGGGAAGGGAGAGGGAGTATAATAGACTACTGTGGTGGACTAAGGGTGTTTTGGTGGTGGGAACACTATGGTAACAGCACGAGAGGGTGGGGATTGCGGGGTGTGGGGCAAAATCTATGCTTCCAAAATACAAACAATGTAAAGGAACATTACCTAAAAATATAGTGAAAAAATGCATGATTGTAGAACTAATTTATACTACAGCATGAATGAACCTTGACAACATAATGCTAAGTTAAAGAAGCAGTCACAATATGTCAGATATTGGTATGTTCAATGTTGTCATATATTGGGTATTTCATTTTTGGGTAATAAATATTACCAATTCATATTCTTGCATATTTCTGTGAATGTACAAACCCCACTGATGATACACTATAAATGCATAAATTTTATATGTGATGTATATGTCAAGAAAACTGTCAAAACATTCAAAATTAAAAATTAATGAAAGATTTTTTCATTTAAAAGTAGAAAATATAGAAAAAAAGTGATTAATACAAATGAAGTTACATACTGCCTCCTTTTAAGGAACAACCTTTTAAATTGGTGTACAAACACATTCAAATTCTCCATTACATGAAAGAATTATTTTCAGATAATGGATGCTTCTGGGCACAATCATATTTTCTTCTACAGTAATTCTAATTTATAAATCACTTCACTCAAATGGCATCTTAATTTCTAAGGCCATCACCACTTATTATGTGCCCAAACCTTTCCATATTACTGGCAAGAAGACCATTGGTTTTAAAGGAAATCTGATCTTTAAGCCACTTCAATGCATAGGTTACTCCATTTCATTCCAATTTTCCTGTAAACATTTGAAAAATCACTGAAGAACACATGCTGAGTATTCAAAACACTGTGCTTCCTTTTGAAATTCTGAATGTAATTCTGAATGTGCAATTTTAGCAATATATTCTTCACATGAGATAGTTAAAATTAAAAAATATTGACTTTAAAGAGCTTTATTAAAAATCCATGAAATAGCACATTCTTCAGCATATTTTGAGCAAAATTCATTTCCCAGTGTTTTATTCTCACAAAGCTTTCATCAATACACCTATCATAAGTTAGTTCCCACTGCAGTATACATATTTACAACACCCTAATAAAGTATATATTTTATATACATTTTGTTTTCATCCTCTCATTTTTTATATCTACCCTCTAGCATTTTTATTTATTTTGCTTCATTGTTTCACTTTGTTTCTCCATCTTCATATAAATTCTCTGAAGTCTACGGTTTTCCTATTTAGATTAAAATATATTGCATTAATTTGTACTATGAGGAGTATAAGTGACAATGAGATCAATCTTTATAAAGGATAGATGACTCTGATGAGTAGGACTGCTATAAATAGAGGGATTAGAGCATAGTGACTAAATGCATACTCTGAATTCAGATTCAGATCCAACAGTAAACAGTAGTGTGACCTTGGACAAATTAATCTCTCTGTGCCTCAGAACCCTCATCTATAAAATAGAAATAATGTATCTATCTCAGAATTTTTGTGTGGTTTAAATGAGTACAGGTACAAATATTGATAAGAAAAGTGTGATACGTGGTAGTACTATATACATATTAGCTGTTATATTTAAGGCAACAGCAGTGCATAATTTGAAAACTAATACATATAGCTGATGTTACTCTGTTTTGCACTGGAATCTGACCTTTAATAGTAATTACTTATTCTCAAATAAATGATGGAAATTTGTGATCACTTTTTGCTCTTCCTTACTTCTTATTCCAAGTCACAAAAACTGTCATAGAAGTTATTATCCAAAATCATTTTCATCTGGTCCATGGTGCAGATTTGGTTACTACCTCTTCCAATCAGAACAGAAATTTTTATTTGCTTCCAAGATCAAAACTTCGGGAAAAGAAATAAATGTTATGGATTAAGAACAACTAAAGAGTAACATTTGGTCAGGTCATAGAGGATGAAAGAGATTGGGTAACATGAATAACATAAATTTTAAAAATACCAGACACCATCTGCAAAATCCCATTGCCATAAAAACATTCTTTTTAAGCTTCTATGAATTATGATGCATGGACAGAAATTCCTGAAGAATTAATCATTTATTTTATACTATAAGTAATACAGCACTATCCTTTGAAGATGGTAAGAGAGCAATGGATTCCTGCCTCATCTACCTTGCCCTTTCATGCATCTCAGAATTAATCACCTAGAAAATAGAGAGAGGGAAAAAGGAGTTTCCAATTTAGAAACTTCATATTTTTTTCTACATTGGGTTCAAACTAAGAACTTCTACACACCAATCTAGATTCTTAAGACTAGCTTCAAGATGCACCTGCCTTCTGCCTCTTCCTTTGCTCCATTCTACCCCAACTCCAAAATACAAAATAAACAGAAGTCTTCTGTAAATGGTGCTAATTACTAATGGGAAATAATGAGTTAATACAAATAATGAGTTAATAGTGTGCAATGAGTTAATATGTATGGTTTCAGCAGAGTACATCTACAGGTTAAATATTTGAATTCAAGTGTGTAATTCTAGGAGTAGAAATTTTATTCACTATCTGACTGCATGATCTAATATCGATCTCTAGGAAACAAAATAGTGTGTTACTGGCATAAAGATTGCCTAATAGGTAATTACAAGTCTGACCTGACAGACCTTAACTTACACAAGCATTCCATTTTTTTATTGTGTAATTTTTTTTCATTGGGGTTAAGTTTGGTTTCCAACATTGCAAATCATTCAAAGGTACAGGTCACATCTCTTCAGATATATGTTACTGTAGCCTACCCAACACCAAATCACAAGTAATGCTTCACCATAGTTTATTGGACTTCTCCCCTCTTTGTCCACTATCTGCACTCTCTGCCTCTGGCAACCTCAATTATACAGGCAGATATCTGTGTTTATTTTGGTTCAGTCTTGTCTGTTCCTTTGTTTTGTTGCTCTATATACAACACTTGAGTGAAATCATCTGGTATTTGTATTTCTCCTTCTGACTGTTTTGCATACTGAATCACTTTTCTTTTTTAAGTTTATGATCAATTTTTTAAATATTTATTTTTTAATTGAAGTAGCATTATGATCCACTCATCAGGTATCGCCAGCATAGTGCACCCACAACCAAATCACCCATGGTCAGCCACCATAGTCTATTGTGTTTCCTTCCTTCTTTATTATTACCCTTCCCCTCTGCCTGGGCACTTCAGGTCTGTAATCAGCTATCAAGGGCTAGTATTTAAACCTGGTTTTATCTGGCCCTTCCATATTATCTTGAACATTAGTGGTGAGATTGGACATCTTGTGCCAAATCTTACAGGAAAAGTTTTCAGTTTTTCAACATTAAATGATATTAACCATGGGTTTGCTGTAAATAACTTTTATAATGTTAAGATATGTTCCATTTATCCCCAGTTTTTCGAGGGTTTTCATCATAAATGTTTGCTGTTTGTTATCAAATACTTTCTTGGCATCTACTGATATGATCATATGGTTTTTGTTTTTCTTTTTGTTGATGTGATGAATTTCATTAATTGACTTTTGAATAGTAAACCACCCTTGTGTCCTAGTATGAAGCACACCTTGTAATGTTGTATGATACTTTTAATACATTGTTGGATATGGTTTGCAAAAATTTTATTAGGATTTTGTGTGTCTGTTTTCACTTGGAAAATTTCTTTTTTTTGTGACGTTTTTGCTTTTGGTATTTGAGTAATGTTGACCTCATGAAATGTGGTTGGAGGTCTTCATTCTTTTTCAATTTTTTTGGAGAGTTTGAGCAGGGTAAGTATCAGTTCATCTTTGAAGTTTTGGTAGAATTCACTTGTGAAGTCATCTATTCCTGGACTTTTGTTTTTGGTAGAGTTTTGATTACTGCATCAGTTTCCTTCCTTGTAATTGGTTTGTTCAGGATTTCTATTTGTTCCATATCCAATCATAGATGATTTGTAATTAAAATAATGTGTCCATCTCTTCTAGGTTATTGATTTTTTAGTGTATAGATGTTCATAGTAGTCTCTAATTATCTTCTGAATTTCTCCAACATCTTTTGTAATTTTTTCTCTTTTATTTTTGGTCCTATTTATTTGTGATTTCTTCCTTATTTTCTTAGTGTGCATTGCTAAAGGGTTGTCTATTTTGTTTATTTTTTTTCAAAGAATGATATTTTTGTTAATTTTTTGGTCTTTTTAATTTCTATTTCACTTATTTTTGTTTTGATTTTTTTTATTTCTGTTCTTCTACTGACTTTTGCATTTGTTTGTTCTTTTTAAAAAAGATTTATTTATTTATTTATTTATTTATTTATTTATCCAAGCACTGGGTGCAGTCAGAAGCACGGGAGGGTGAGAGAATTTACCAGAGCCAGAGCGGGGAACAGAACAGGCAGACTGACGAAATACACTGCTGAGGGGAGCAGTGGGTCGAGACAGTTGAGGTCTACTGTGCCATGTGGGACCCTCGCCCGTGGCGGGGGTCCAACTGGTGCTGCAGAGGCTGCAGACAGCTTAGCAGCCCAGCGTTCAACCGCTGTGCCACCAGGGGAGGCCCTGCATTTGTTTGTTCTTTTTCTAATTCCTTGAGATGAGATAGAAGGCTATTTATTTGAGCTTTCTTGTTTTTTGATGTGGCCTTATATAAATATCCTTCTTAGTACTGCTTTTGCTTCATCCCATCAGATCTCAAAAGTTGAGTCCTCATTATCATTTGTTTCAGTCATTTTTTTTATTTCTTCATTAATGTAGTAGTCTTTCAGTGGTGTGTTGTTTCATCTCAATTTATTAAAGGACATCCCTGATTTTTTCGATAGATTGTTTACAGTTTGGTACCTTTATGGTCTGAGAAAATGCTTGGTATAATTTCAAATTATAACAAATTCACAAAGACTTGTGAATTTGCTTTGTGACCCTGAATGTGCTCTATTCTGGAAAATATCCCATGTGCACTTGAGAAAAATGTGTGTTCTATTTATGGGGGCACAGTTTCCTATAAGTAACTATTAGGTCCTTGTTGTCTAATTAGTAGTTTAAAGGTGTTGTATCCCTGTTTAATTCTGTCTAGTAGATCTGTCCACTGGTGAAAGTGGAGTATTGAAATCCCCTGACTCAAATGTGTTTTTTCCAATGTCTTTTTTCAGAGTTGATAGTAGTTGCCTAATGTATTCTGGTTCTCCTTCATTTGGTAAATATATATTGATGAGTGTTGTGTCTTCCTGATGTATTCTTCCCTTTATCACTATATAGTATCACTCCCTGTCTCTTGTTACTTTTTTTTTTCTGAAAATCTGTTGTGTCTGATAAAAGTATGGCTATCATTGCCTTCTTTTGGGTCCCATTTTCTTGTGGGATTGTTTTTCCAGCCTTTTATTTTGAGCCTATGTTTGTATTTGGAGTTTAGTGTGTCTCCTGATGACAGCAGAAAGCTGCATTCTGCTTCCTGATCCAATTATATTTTCTAGGTCTTGTAATTGGTGAGTTCAGTCCATTTACATTTAGAGTGATTATTGATATATGAAGGTCTGTTGGTGCCATTTTGCTCTTAATTTTTGTGTTTCAATCTATTTCCTTATTCCGTTTTTTGTGCATGTTCTTCTCATTGGTTTAGATGAGTGAGCTCCTTTCAGTGTTTCTTGGAAGGTGGTATTGTGTTTTCAAATTTCTTGAGTTTCTCTGTGTCACAAAAGATCTTGATTTCTCCCTCTTCTCTGAAGGAGATCCTTACTGGGTAGATTATTCTTGGCATTTGCTATCTTTAAGTATTTGGATCCTATAATTCCATTTTCTTTTTTTTTTTTAAGATTTATTTATTTATTAATTTATACAAGCATTGGGCACAGTCAGAAGCGCGGGAAGGTGAGAGAATTCACCAGAGCCAGAGCGGGGAACAGAACAAGCAGACTGAGGAGATACACTGCTGAGGGGAGCAGCAGGAGAGGTCTGTGCGTCATGTGGGACCCTCGCAGGGGGCCGGGGATTGAACCGGCGCTGCAGAGGCTGCAGGCAGCTTCGCAACCCAGCGCTCAACCACTGCACCACCAGGGGAGGCCCTATAATTCCATTTTCTCCTTGCCCATAGTGTTTCTTCAAAGAAGTCCAATGTTAGCTTGATTGGGGCATGTTTATAGGTTATCTGTTTCTCCCCTTTTACCAGCTGCAATATTCTTTGTCTTGAAACCATGGAAGTTTGTGTTGGTGTATGTATCATTTTGTTGTGGTACCAGGGTTTCTTTCAGCTTCCTGGATTTGTGCATTAAGTCCCTTCTCTAGATTTGGGAAGTTTTCCTCCATTATTTCTTTAAATACATTTTCTGTTCCTTTCTCTCTCTTTCCCCATTTGTATTCCCATTATTCGTATGTTGCCTTTCCTTATGTTGTCAGTAATACTTGGAATTTTTTTTTTTATTGTTTTTTTTTTTTTTTTTTAAATAGAGGCATGTTTATTTATTTATTTATTTATTTATTTGTCTGTTTGTTCTGTTTACACATGCACTGGGTACAGTCAGAAGCACGGGAGGGTGAGAGAATTCACCAGAGCCAGAGCGGGGAGCAGAGCAGGCAGAAGGACCGAAGTACACTGCTGAGGGGAGCAGCGGGCGGCAGGAGAGGTCTGCGCGCCATGTGGGACCCTCCTCCGGTGGCCGGGGAGCAGCCGGGGATCGAACCGGCGCTGCAGAAGCCGCGGGCAGCTTCGCAACCCAGCGCTCAACCGCTGCGCCACCGGGGAGGCCCTGGAATTTTTTTTTTTTTTTAAATCTATATTTCTTTCCTTTTCTACCTGGGTCTTTGTTCATTTGCATCTTCAAAAATCTTCAAGTACAATACATTTGATCTATTCTACTTCTATACCTTTCTCCAGAATTTTTCATCTGCTGTATTTCTCTTTTTGCATTCTGAATCTCAATTGTTATTATGTGGAGAACTTCATTTTCTATCTTCTGTTTGTTGATTTTATTTCTAAGGACATTCATTTGTTTTTCGGTGTTTTCCCAGTGTTCTTCCACTTTGAATTTCTTTTTCATGGCAATTTTGAATTCTGGATCTTATAGGAAGAAAATATCTTCCATGTCTTCGAAGTTGAGTTCTGGAGATTTTTTTTTCTGTCTGTGTTTTATTATTTACCTGTGGCCTAGTGAGGTCATTTGTTGTGTTTTTCCTTCTCCACGTTATTTACTTTGGGACCTAGCTGCTGTATGTGGGGCTTCGGCTAGGTATGACTCATAACCCCTCACTGGTCAGGGGCCTCATCATTGTGGGTTGGTGGCTGGTGGAGTCTCACAGGATGTTTTGGGGCCTGTGACTATTTTGGCACCTCCCGTGGTTTGGGTCCCTGTTATTTTCCTGAGCAGGCAGTTGGCCAGATCTCACAGAGCCTGTGGCACAACTCCCAGCACTAGTCTCAAGTCTCAGTGGTCTGGTTGTGTGACTTCCAGGGTTTGCATGGTCAGGGTTCACTCTGTCACTTCTCTGGGTGTGGGTCCTGGGTCTCACCAGTCTGGGTCTGCTATTGACTTCGAGCTTTATTTTCTATTTTGTGTTCATTCATTTTACTTCTCAAGTCATTCATTTGTTTTTCTGATTTTTTTCTCCTTGATTAGCGTTTCTGAATTATCTTGCATCACTTTGATGCTTTTCTGCATTATCCTCCATTCTTTATTTTCTTTATCATAGTAATTTTCAAGTCTCTATCTGGTATGGATAGAACATCTTCCATATATGTGTATTTTTTGTCTGCTCATTTTGCTGCTTTAAATTTCCCCATTTTGTTACATATCTGTACCAGTAATTTAGAGTGTTGAGTTTATTTTACTTTTCTGCATGTGGTATTGTGGTTTTTATTTTGCCTTCTCCAACTTCCATATGTCTGGACACCTTATCTTGAAGTTGCTAAACCAGAGGGTGGGGGAGCAGATTGGGTGGGTCCAGTTGCTGGTACAAATGTGCTGGTTGGTGGGGACTAGCTCTTCTTTGTAGCACCACCAATATCTCTCCATTCTGGGTTTCTAAACCCAGGATTTTACAGTTTGCTCAATGTCAGTGCACTTCACACATGGTATCAGTACCCATGCTAAAATGTGGGGGAGGAGTAGTGTAGTCCACTTTACTCACTCTCCCTGTTGTTTTTCCTGGGGATTAAGCCTGCAGTTTCTTCACATGCAATTACCCTCAGTCAAGAGTGTGTGCCTTGGTGGGACCTGGGTATGAAGAAGAGAAGGAAAAGAAGAAAAAAGATCGCTTGTTTCTGTGGTCCAACTTGCATCCTGGTATTACTGAGAAAGAGACATGGAAGAAGACACATGGAGGAGAGACATGTGTAGATACTTGGAAGAAACATAGGGGTGAAAGCTACATGGGAAGGCTGAGAATGACACTCATTATTGTTTTGCCCAGCTTTCTGGGACCTGCTTCATAACCTCTTTCCTATGGTTTCCTGTTAGATAGTGTATTTGATTTGTGACAAGCTTTCAGGTCTCAACATCCCTGCTTTGGATTGATACTGTTTGGCTGGGCATTTACCCAAGAGGGGATGAGAACATTATTAGGAATATGCTTTCTTCTTTATTTACACTAATTCTATTAAAGTTCTATCACACTAAAAAAAGAGTGTGTGTGCCTTCACACCATTTATCTCCTTCCTCTCCAGGGCCTCTGGTTAAGTTGGAAAATCTGCTGTATCCCCTTGCTCTGGAATACAGCTTCCAAGTGTTTCTTTCCATCCACTTCTAGTTCAATGAAGTGTATCTCTTTTTTTCTGTCTCTGCTCTGTCACATTCCATGTTGTTGTTAATGTCTAGCAGGTGTAACCATTTCACCCAAGCCATGAGACTATCTGGCTGTAACATCTCTATGACTAGCCATTAGATGATCTTCTCAGAAGTGAAAAAGGAGCCTCTTCTGATTTCATATTGGCCCATCTCCTTCTATCCTCTATGGTTTCAATGCACAAGGCCAGAAATTACTGCAATAAATATTTCAACTTCATGGACATTTCTGTAGTGTGAACAAAAGATGGAAGTAATTCACTAGTACCACAGTCTATCCAGTACACTGAGAAGCATTTTTTTTTGTCTTGCATTTTATATTTTCTTATTCTATTAGTGTGAATTACTTAGTGATATAAGTGTTAACCACATTTAATTATTGACTTCTGTTTTGACTATGTACAAGCAAAAAGATAAAATGAAACAATTTCATTATAAATGGATCCCCAAGATCTGAGGACAGATACGAGAAACAGGGAAAGTGTGCATGCCACGAAAAGGAGTTTTTCCTTAGAGAAATGAAATTTCCAGTTGAATCATGAGCCAAAAAAAATTCTCCAAAATGATCAACATTTTTATCCATGTTCATGAATCCTGCTCTTTTTCCACTCATTTTATGCATAAATTCTTCCCTGTATTCATACAGGTCAATGCTATATTTGATATGGCTGGTAGGATTTCTAAAGTGTCATGAGAAAAACCAGCATCTATAAAAGTTCATGAAAGTTTGCCCCTTAATATGCCATTACAGCAAAATACACATTTTTTATGGCTTTCACATACAGAGTCCTGGTTATAGTTATAACCAGCAGTGACAAGAACTCTTTAGAAAACCATGTTGAGAGCAATGGTAGATTAAAAGGACATAATGCTTGAGGGAGGAGCACAGGGTACTGTGGTGATGGTACAGGGTGCCTTGGTGAAGGAAATTCTGTTGGGACTCAACCTGAGGGGGTGGGGGGAAGCAAATATTGTTTAAAAAATATATATGTGTTGTATAAAATGTTAATGTAAAATAAAAAACAGAATTAACAACAAAAAATAAAATAAAAATACCTAAAAAAAATTAAGAAAGTTTACCTTTCCAAAGGCATGCAATTAATCTCTAACTCCAGGTGCTCCTCCCTAGTAACTTCAATATTTTGCACTTTTTCTTTGAAGTATGAAATTAAATTACTGATTTAGAAAAGCCCCATTAATTTTTATAAAACAAAGCATGCATCTTCTCCAGAAATCTTAGTCACAGGTATTTCCAAAGAGAAATGAAAACAAATGACTATGAAATGACTGTTAAAAATATTCATGGAGCACAGAGGATCATCACAGCAGTAAAAATACTGTTACTATAGTGATGAACACATGCTATTATACATTAATTCAAACCCACAGAATGTGTAGCAATAAGAGTGAACCATGCTATAAGCTATGAACTTTGGGCGGTTATATATCAATGTAGGTTCATTATCTGCAATAGATGAGTGAGTCTGGTGAGGAATGTTGATAATGGGGAAGGCCATATATGCATCAAGGCAGGAAGTATATGAGAAATATCCATACATTTCTTTAATTTTGCTATGAACCTAAAACTGCTCTAAAAATAGTCTTAAAATACCTCATGAAATATTGTGATAAAGAAAGACATAGCTAAGCTTTAATTATAAATACTAAGCTATGTGGTCTAAGACTCATGGATTCTTTAAATTTTAGGTTTTTAAAATTAGTTTCCAAGGACTGACATGTCTGAACATCATGAACATTCTCCAAGTCTATGAACATTTACTATAGTTCACATCAATATTTTACTTTCAGGTACCATTTAGAGCAGTGAGAGGGAAAAACTGTAGATGATTACAAAGACAAACTTTGAAAGAGAACAAAAAATAAAATGGAAAGGGAGATCAAGGATTTTTTGGAGAAAACAGCATGAGAGAAGAGACTATGTAACAGATAGTGTATGCTATTAAATATCATTAAGAGAAAGTATTCAGAATCTACTTCTCTATGTTTAAGAAGTAATATCTACTAGAAATTACAAACTTTTCTTCCCATTTATATAACATGTAGTTGTTACAGCCTTCCAGTCTACAGAAGCATGAAGAATATAATTGAGTCTTTCATATGATTTCCGAAATAGCATAATCTCACACATAGGCCTCCACTGAGTTGATAATAAGAAAATCTAGAAACTTAAATAAGAGACCAGGAAAATGAATAATTATAAGAAGTGAAAATCAAAATCAACAAAAAACTATGAACCAGAGACACTTTTTGGGGGGTGGAGGGCGGGAGGGAGGATTGGGGTCAGAATGGGGGTTGCAATTGTATGGGGAATATAAAAATAAAATTTATTATTTAAAAATAAATAAATAAAACACACACACACACACACACAAAGAAAATGTAATGATGATTTATGGTAGATATAGAATGTAGAGTTAATTCACTTTCAACAATATCTTTGGTGGCTCCTAGTTTGTCACTGAAGTTGAATTTGGTTTATAATTAATTAAAAGAAATGCTTCAATAGTAAAGTTTCTTGTCCCTTGGAAACACTTAAGTAACTTTGTTGTCTTCCTCTTTTTTCTTCTCCAGTTTCCCAGTTCATATCATATGAACTCAATATCCTCATGACTTTATTTAAACTTGCCTTTATTAAAAATGGTTTTTAAGAAAGGACTAAAAATCCATTCAAGTACTTAAAAGGAAAACATTTAGCAATGTATATTCCACAGGAGGATTTTCATTTTGACAAGAAACAAGTTTAAAAGTTGAATTACATTGAAACATCAAATAACAATTAAAGGAGGTAGTTTCTAAGACAGAGGTGTCTTCTCTCATTTTAAATATCATATTAAAATTGAAATTGGAATAAGTTGCTTTCCTTTGAATGAAATAATTGCTAAGCAATGGACAAAACAAAAGATAAAAACTACTCTTATGCTGTTAAAAATTAAATGAATCCTTGAGCTTCCTAACCTTACTTAAAATAAACACTAGATTGATATAGAAAGGATAAGTTGTAATTAATTGTTTTTCATTCCCATCTAAAATATTTTGGGCAATGCACAACATAAGAATATAGTATCTGATTTTTGATGGGTCTTATTGAAGAAACATTCATTCAGCAGTGGCCTTTTATGAAGATTAATTCCCTTATGCCAATATTGATATGTACAATCCCAAGTAAATTGACTTATTAAGTGTATTAAGTTCTGTTTTTTGGGTAAATAAAAACTCTAAAGAATAGTTATAGTCTCGATCATAAGCAAATTATTTCTCAGGGGAAAAATATTTCAAATCAGAAATGTAAAATAATTATTTTTAAATTTTAAATAATTATTTTTAAATCTGAGCAAAAGATACTGCTCAGATTTGTCAATTATAATTTATACCTTTTAAAATGGATTCATCTTTTTCTCATAATTTAAAATATTATCTTCTGTAAGAAATATTTAATCTTTCCTTGTATCATTAAATTTAATTTGTGTGACCAAAAGAAACTAAATATGCTTTAAAAAGTCATTATATTTGTGTGTGCCTTTATGTTTTTATATAGAGCAGTAATGTTATTATTTAGTACTCTGGTTTCAAAAGATATTGTATATATGAAATAATTTATTTTGTAAACAAAATTTTAGAAGGTTACTTACCACATCTATCATATCTGATTCCATTTCATGACTGAAATCAGACTGCAAGAAAAAGGAATAATGAAATTAGTGTTTAATTGTTGATGTAAATGCCATTTCTTTACGTAAAGGGGAAGGAAAGATTGAATAATACTAATGTGTTTTAAATTCTCTATTTCCATGTTACAGAAAGATCCTTCAGAATCTGAAGGAAGTAACAGGTGACTTTTATCCATTTATATTTATTGTGATTATGATGCTTTTAGACTTATTTGACATCTTATTTTGTCTTCTGTATGTCATAATTTTTCTTGGCTCCTTTCTTCTGTTTGTCTTGCAGTCTACTTAAACATACTTTCTTCATTCTGTTTGTTTCCCTTTTTGATGGTTGAGACATTGCACTTTATTTTTTTTCAGATTTATTTATTTTATTTATACACGCACTGGGTACAGTCAGAAGCACGGGAGGGTGAGAGAATTCGCCAGAGCCAGAGTGTGGAACAGAACAGGCAGACCGATGAAATACACTGCTGACGGGAGCAGCGGGCGTGGCAGGAGAGGTCTGCACACCATGTGGGACCCTCGCCGGTGGCCAGGGATCGAACCGGTGCTGCAGAAGCTGCAGGCAGCTTAGCAGCCCAGCACTCAACTGCTGCACCACCAGGGGATGCCCACACTTTATTTTTTTTAAAGATTTATTTATTTATGCATACAAGAACTGGGGCACAGGCCAGAGGTGCAGGTGGTGAGAGGATTTACCAGAGACAGAGTGGGGAACAGAACCGCCAGATCAACTGAAATACACTGCTGAGGGGAGCCGTGGGTGAGTCAGGAGAGGTCTGCTGCGCCATGTGGGTAGCTGCCTGGCCGGGGATCAAACTCGTGCTGCAGTGGCTGTGGATAGCTTCATAGATTGCATCTTAACCCCTTGTGCCACCAGGGAGGCCCGAGATATTACAATTTAAATTTATGTACCTTTGAGGCAAAAGTTTTAACATTCATAGCAGACTTAATCTGCTATGCCTCTGACCATACTGCAGCCTTCAAACTTGTATATTCTAATCTGTCTTCTAACAGTTGTGTTATTATTGTCTGATATTTTAGTTTCATCTTCTCGTCAACTTAGTCTTTGTTTTACTGCTCAAACATTTAAACACAGGTAACATGAACAATGGTTTCTTTATCATCAGTTTATTTTAAGAGATCCATTTATTTATCTTATGATAAATAATAGAAAAGTGCACTAGTGGTAAACATAAAGTATAATGATACTTCTAGATATGCATGAATAATCAAAAGATAGGTCACAATATAGGAAGTTTCCAGTTTCCCATAGCATTCTCTCTTGCATTTACCAGTCTATACTCCAAGTGGTAACTAATATTTTATCTCAGAAACTATTATATTTGTAGACTTTGAAATTCATGCAAAAAAGCATGCAATGCATATTATATTCTCTCAAGCTTTGTTCTGGAACCATGCTATCTGTACGAGTCATCCAAGTTGTTGAACACAAATTAGTTTTGGTTTTATATGATATATTTCCACTCTCTCAGTTAAAATCTTCCATTTCTTATCTGTGACACATCTCTTTTTAATTACTTTTATTGAACTAATGTTGGTTTACAGCACTGTATATGATATGGAGGAATATGTTCACACCTGGTCAGATACATATTACAACACCATACATACCACAAAAGTACCCATATGTTCTACCTCAGTCCATTGGACCACTTCAAACCTTTTTCCCCAACCCTTAACCTCCACTTTTAGTAGCCTCAATTCTGCTGTCATATTTCTAGGGTTTATTTTGGTTTAGTTTTGTACATTCCTTTGTTTTGTTTCTCTATTTTCCACTTATGAAAGTGCCGCGGACCAGCACAGCAGTGAACGATGAGGCCTTCTCAGGGTTGAGAGACTGCGCAGAGGTGGTCAGGATTCGGCTGAAGACAAACAGACACACTTCGAGAGTGTAAAATCTGAGTGCGATTTTATTTAAGTTAGTTGCCAGTATATATATGTTTCCAAAAGCACAGAACAGTGAATGGATTTAGCTTATTACTGAGTGATTTACCTCATTCCATTAGTTTTGTTTTTAAACTATATGATCGCATTTTTTTGTTTTACTAACTACTTTTTTCACCTAAACTATATTTTAAATTATTACAGGGTTTAGTAAAGTTTCATTTGAGTCCAGCCTTGTTAAGGACTTCAATATTTTTTAATTAACAACAAATGACCTTTATAGAAGAAAGAAGGAAGTTTAGAAAGACAATAAAAGGATAAAGTTTGTAGTTCTAGAAAGATGAGATAAGGTTTTTTAGCTCCTGGTGGTCGTAATCTTTTGATAAGCTTCTGTCTTATCTATGTCTTCAGGGAACTTTGCTGTACTTCCCTTGCTTCAGGGAGTTTTGCTGTTCTCCCCCTGTGCGCTGGTTCCTTGCCCATCCGGACCTAGGGACCTTGGCGAAAGCCATTAGCCCTAAAGGTCCCTGCAGGGGGAGGTGCAGCATGAAAGGAATCATGCAGTATTTTACTTTTCACTTCTGACTTATTCTGTTTCACAAATCCCATCCAGTTCCATCCATAGTGTCACAAATAGCAAATTTTCATGTTTTTTAGTAGTAACAGAGTAGTATCATATTGTATATATTTGACACATCTACTTAATCTGCTCATCTATCCTTGGGCACTTAAATTTTTCCATAATTGGCAATTCTAAATAGTGCTGTAATGAACATAAGAGTGCATGTACCCATTCAAATTAGTATTTTTGCATTATTTGGGTAGATATCTAAGAGTGGAATTGCTGGGATCATATATTTTGAGAAACCAAACTGTTTTCCATAGGGGTTGGGCCAGTCTACACTCTCACCCAAAGTGTAGATTTCCCTGATATTCACATCCTTACCAATATTTATATGTGGTATTGGTGATGTAGGCTATCCCCACAAGTGTGAGGTGGTATCTAGTTGTGATTTTTATTTACATTTTCCAGATTCTAGGTGATAATGCATTTTATTTCCTGTGCCTGTCATATATCTGTATGTCTTCTTTGGAGAAGTCTTGAACTTTTCTACCCCCTCCTTTTTTCCTGACTTATTTATTTTCTCTTTGTTGAGAGCAAGTCTTTGTAGATCTTGGGTGTTAACCACTTGTTTGATATATATTGTGCAAATATTTTCTCACATTAATAATTTTGTTTCAATGATAGATTCTTTCACTACACAGTTTTTGAATTTGAGGTAGTCACATTTATTTCTCTTTTTTTGTTTTCATTTCATTTGCCATTGGAGTCCAGTGACTAATATATCTCAAAGACAATGTTTAGAAGTGTTTTTGTTTTGTTTTGTTTCTCTATATTTTACAATTTAGTTCTTACTTCCAAACATTTAATCCATTTTGAGGTTTATATTGTGTGTTTATGGTGTGAGATAGTGGTTTCAGTTTCATTCATTGGCATATGACTGTCTAGTTTCCCCAACACCATTTGTTAATCTTGGCTAATTTGTACAATCATGGCTAATTGTCATAAATTAACTGTCATAAATTAACTGCCCATGTAAGTGTGTTTATTACTGGCTCTCAGATCTATTCCACTGTTTATATATCTACTTTATTTAAGACCCACAATATTTTCATTACTATAGCTTTGTATGATAGCTTAATGTCTGGAGGTGTGATACTGTCACCTTCTTTTCATCAGGGTTGCTTTGGTTTCAGGGTCATTTGTAATTCTGCATAAATTTCAGTAATGTTTGTTCTATTTCTTTGCTTTTGAAACTTTGAAAGAGATTGCATTGGGTTTGTATATTGCTGAGTAAGATAGTCATTTTAAAAATGTTAATTCTTCCAATTCATGAGCCAAGAATATCTTTCCATTTATTTGTGCCCTCACCTACTTCTAACAGTCTTATAATTTTCATTGTACTGGTATTTCACCTCCTTAGTTTTTTGTAGTTATATAAGTTTATTGATGCAATTGCTAATGTAATTTTATTCTCTTCTAGTTGCTTGTTTGCATAAAAGAACGAAACCAATTTTTGTACACTGATTTTGTAGTCTAACACTTTACTGTTCTGATTTATTATTTCTAACAGAATTTCAGTTGAATCTTCAGGGTTTTCTATGTATGGAAACCCTATGTATGCCATCTACAAATAGTGTAGTTTTACCTCTTTCTTCCCAATTTGACTTTGTTTATATCTTCCTATTTTCTCTGGCCTGGACCTCCAATACTCTGTAAACCAGTGGTGAAAGTGAACATCAATGCCTTATACCTGGTCTTACAGAAAAACTTTCACTTCTTTCATCATTGACTCTATTGTCAGCTATGTGTTTTATTTTTTTTTCATGTTATTTATTTATTTATTTTTGTCATGTCTTTTATTTTTTTTTAAATAATAATTTTATTGTTATATTCCCCATACAATTGCAGCCCCCCCATTCTGACCCCAATCCCTCCCCTCCCGCCCCCGCCCCCCTAAAAGTGTCTCTGGTTCATAGTTTTTTGTTGATTTTGATTTTCACTTTCTTAAAGTTATTCATTTTCCTGGTCCCTTATTTAAGTTTTCTAGATTCCTGTTATGAGTGAGACCATCCGGTATTTTTCTTTTTCTTTTTGGCTTATTTCGCTGAGCATGATCCCTTCCAGCGCCATCCATGTTGCTGCAAATTGCATGTGTTTATCTTTTTTGAATGCTGAGTAATATTCCATGGTGTATATGTACCACATCTTCTTGATCCAGTCATCTATTTTTGGGCATTTGGGTTGTTTCCAAAGCTTAGCTATTGTAAACAGTGCTGCTATAAACATAGGGGTGCAGGTGCTCTTTGGAATTGATGTTTCTGTGTCTTTTGGGTAAATACCTAGGAGTGGAATTGCTGGATCATATGGAAGTTCTATGTTTAGTAGGTCCAGAAATCTCCACACAGCTTTCCATAGTGGTTGGACCAGTTTGCACTCCCACCAACAGTGCAGAAGAGTTCCTTTTTCTCCACACCCTCGCCAACATTTGTTGTTGCTAGTTTTTTTAATATGTGCCATTCTCACTGGTGTAAGATGGTATCTCATGGTAGTTTTGATTTGCATTTCCCTGATGACAAGTGACGTTGAACATTTTTTCATATGCCTGTTGGCCATTTGCATTTCCTCTTCAGAGAAGTTTCTTTTTAGCTCTTCTGCCCATTTTTCGACTGGATTATTTTCTTTGTTGTTGTTGAGTCTCATCAGCTCTTTGCAGATTTTTGTGATCAGTCCTTTATCATTAGTGTTGGGTGCAAAAATGTTCTCCCAGTTGGTAGGGTTTCTCTTTGTTTTTGTTATTGTCTCTTTTGCTGTGCAGAAGCTCTTTAATTTGATGTAGTCCCAGCTGTTTATCTTTGCCTTCACTATCACTGCTTTGGGTTGATGTGTCTGTAAAGATGTCTTTGATGTGCAAATCACGTAGTGTTTCGCCTATATTTCCTTCTATATATTTTATGGTTTCAGGTCTTTTTTTTTTTTTTTAAAGATTTATTTATTTAT
The DNA here is from genome assembly GCF_014898055.3 of Talpa occidentalis. Taxonomy (NCBI): domain Eukaryota; kingdom Metazoa; phylum Chordata; class Mammalia; order Eulipotyphla; family Talpidae; genus Talpa; species Talpa occidentalis. The sequence continues at coordinate 39,866,160 of NW_023601543.1, forward strand.
TTATACAAGCACTGGTTACAGTCAGAAGCGCGGGAGGGTGAGAGAATCCACCAGAGCCAGAGCGGGGAGCAGAGCAGGCAGAACGACTGAAGTACACTGCTGAGGGGAGCAGCGGGCGGCAGGAGAGGTCTGCGCGCCATGTGGGACCCTCCTCCGGTGGCCGGGAGCAGCCGGGGATCGAACCGGCGCTGCAGGCTGCGGGCAGCTTGGCAACCCCGCGCTCAACCGCTGCGCCACCAGGGAGGCCCTGGTTTCAGGTCTTATGTCTAATTCTTTAATCCATTTTGAGTTGATTTTTGTGTATGGTGTGAGGTAGTGGTCAAGCTTCATTCTTTTGCATGTAGTGTATTGTCAGCTATGTGTTTTAAACATGTGGCCTTTATTATATTGAAGGACATTGTTTCTATCGTGGTTCTTTGAGAGTTTTTAATCATAAATTAATGGTGAAGCTTCACAAAATTTTCTTTTCATCCATTGAAATGATCATATGAGATTTTTTTAAATTTTATTATATATATTTTTCACATCATTTTTTTTTTCATTTTTGCACAGTTTATGCATTTTCATCTTGGTTATAGTCCCCATACAATTCCCACCCCCCTTTCTTTGATTCTACTCCCTTCTCCTTCCCCCCTGTAGTGTGTCTCTTGTTTATAGATGCTTGCTGATTTTGATTACTTTATTATAATTAGTCTTTTTCGCTGAGCAGGATCCCATCCAGCTCCATCCATGTTTCTGCAAATTGCATATGTTTATCTTATTTGATTGCTGAGTAATGTTCCCTTGTATATATATACCACATCTTTTTGATCCAGTCATCTGTTTTGGGGCATTTGGGTTGTTTCCATAGCTTAGCTATTGTAAATAGTGCTGCTATAAAGACTGGGGTGCAGGTGCCCATTTGAATTATTGTTTCTGTGTTCTTTGGGTAAATACCTAGGAGTGGAATTGCTGGATCATATGGAAACTCCATCATTAGTGTGGACATTGAGGAATGTCCACACAGCTTTCTACAGTGGTTGGACCAGTTTGCACTCCCACCAGCAGTGCAGGAGAGTTCCTTTTTCCTCCACATCCTCGCCAAAATTTATTGTTGCTAGTTTTTTTAATATGTGCCATTCTCACTGGTGTAAGATGGTATCTCATTGTAGGTTTGATTTGCATGAAATAATCGTATGAGTTTTATCTTTCCTTTTCCTGATGTGGTGAATTACATTGATTTGCAGATATTGAGCCATCCTGTATCCCTGGAATAAATCCTACTTGGTCATGGTATACTGTACTTTCAATATATGGCTGAATTCAGTTTATGAATATTTTGTTGATGACTTTTTAATCTATGTGCATCAAGGATATTTGTCTATAGTTTTATTTTTTGTGAGTGATCCTAGTCTTATTTTGGTATGAGGGTAATATTGGCCTTATAAAATATTGTAGAAGCATTTGCTCTGCTTCAATGTTTTTGAAGATATTGAAAACTATGGGTATTATTTCATCTTTCAAGATTAGCACAACTCACTATTGTAGTCATCTGGTCCTGGGTTTTATTTTGAGGAGCATTTTGATTAGTTTCAATTTCTGTGCCTGTAATTGGTTTGTTCATGTTTTGTATTTCTTCCTGATTCAATCATGGAAGGTTGCATACCTTTAAGAATGTGTCCCTTTCTTCTATATTACCCAATTTATTGACATAAAGATCCTCATAGCAGTCTTCTATGATCCTCTGAACTTCTCAGATATCTACTGTGCATACTCTTTCTTAATTTCTGATTCTGTTTGAGTTTTTTTCTTAATGAGCTTAGCTAGAGGTTTATTTACTTTATCTTTTCAAAGAACTAGCTCTTGGTTTCACTGATCTTTTATACTTTCTTTTAAATTTCCATTTTGTTTACTTATGTTCTTTTTAAAATTGTTTCCTTCCTTCTACTGACTTTTGCTTTCAGTTTTCCTCTTTTTCTAGTTTTTATTTTTTGAACACATGTTTTTTGAACATATGTTTTAATTCTCTTGCATATAGACATCGGAGTGGAGTTGCTGGTTTATACAATGTTCCTGTGTTTAACTTTTTTTTAAAGATTTATTTTATTTATGCATACAAGAGCTGGGGTACAGGCCAGAGATGTGGAGTGTGAGAGGATTCACCAGAGACAAATTGGGGAACAGAACAGGCAGACTGACTGAAGTACACTGCTGAGGGAGCAGCGGGCAAGTCAGAAGAGGTCTGCTGTGCCATGCAGGTTGCTCTCTGGCCAGCCGGGGATTGAACTCATGCTGTAGGGGCTGCGCATTGCTTCATAGTGCAGTGCTTAACCCTTGCGTCACCAGGGAGGCCCCTCTTTTTCCAGTTTTTTAAGTGAAAAGTTACTTGAGGTATTCTTGTTTCTTGACATGGGTCTGTATTATTATATATTTCTCTCTTAGTAGGACTTTTATTGTATTCCATAGGTTCTGATAGCTTGGGTCTTCATTTTTTTTTTTTTTCTTACAGTTCGTTTTTTGAAATTTCAACTTTGAATTTCTGGTTAACCCAATATTTATTTGGTGATATGTTGTTTAGTTTCCACATATTAGAGACATTCCTTTCTTTTTGTGGTTGATTTCCCATTTGATATAATTGTGATTAGTAAAGATACTTGATATTAAATCAGTCTTCATGTATCTACTAACACTTGTGACCCATTGCATGTTCTATCCCAGAGAATTTCCATATACACTTGAGGACTATGCATGCATGAATTTTCTAGGAGTGTAGCACTGTACATATGTCTATTAAGTCTACATGGTCTAACTTCTTGTTTAAAATTATTGTTTCCTTTTTGACTTTATTTGCTCAATCCATTGATATAAGTTGTGTTTTGAATCACCTATTATTATTGTGTTGCTGCTAATGTCTGTTTTTGCATATATATACATATATTTGGTGATCTGTTTTAGTGCATTGCCATAAAAATGCTCTTTCTTCATACATTGACACTTTATTATATATGTGCACCCCTGTCTATTGTTTCAAGTTTTAGTTGGATGTCTATTTTATCTGCTATAACTATTGCTATGCCTGCTGGTTTTTGGGCCCCATTTACTCTTAGGATTGTTTACTAACCATTTATTTGGGCCTTTGTCTATCTTTGGAATTCAGATGAGTCTCTTGGAGACAGCAAGAAGCTAACTTGTTTTCTGATACAACATACCATTCTGTTCCTTTTAATTGTTTCAATACATTTATATTTTGAGCAATTGTTGGTTTATTATGATTTGCTAACTCCCATTTCTTTAGTTTGTTGCTTCTATTGTTTTGCCGTTTTTAAATGGATTTTCTTTTCTTTGACTTACATAAGAGAGCTCCTTTCAACATATCTTATAGGCGAGGTCTTGGTTTGGTAAACTGCTTTAACTTTTGCTTGTCTTGAAAGGTCTTTATTCTATTCTCATATCTGAAAGAGGTTTTGGTGAATATACTGTCCTTGGGTGGTATTTTTTTTGCAATCTCTGTGTACTTTCATATCTCATTACATTCACTCCCTGCCTGTAAGGTTTCTGTTTAAAAGTTTGATATCAGCACAGTGGGACTACTTTCAAAAGTTACTTGCATATTTTCCCTAGTTGCATTTTATATTCTTTGTTTTAAACTCTTGGTAGTTAATGAAACTGTCTTTGTGTAGGTCTCATCACATTTTAATAACCACTTTTTCATTGCTTCATGGCCTTATATATTTAGTTTCCTTGTGAGGTTTAAGAAGTTTTCTATTATTTCTTTGAAAGTGCTCTCTTTTACATCTTTCTTGTTCCATTCTGGGGTACCCATTATCTTTATGCTGACATTCCCAATGTAGTCAGATATCTCTCAAAGTTTTTGTTCATTTGTTTAACTTCAAATTCTCTATCTTATTCTAACTTCAAATTCTCAATCTTATTCTACCTTGTTCCCTTGTGCATTACTATCTTCCAGATCACTGATTCAATCTTCTAGTATATTCTGCTTCAATAGCTGTCTCCAGAATTTTTTTTTAATCTCATCTATTGAGCATTTTACATTCTTAACCTCTGCTATTTCTTTTAAATCTTAAGCAGTTATTATTTTCTGTTCATTAACTACCTCTCAGGCAATTTATTTGATCTTTGAGTTTTGCTGCATCTCGTTGATTAGCTTTTCTGAGTTTTCTTGTACCCCTGTTACTTGCTTTTCTACATTTTCTTCTATTTGATTTTCTTTTTTGTAGCATTTTGAAATTCTCTATTTTATAGTGAAAGAAAATGATCAATTTAATTTTGGTTGGATTCTTGTGAGTTGTTCTCTCTTTAATATATATTCACTTGAGGTCTCAAGGTGTATGTTGTATTTTCGGTTTGCCCATTTTCCTACTTAAAATTTGCCCATTTCATTTAGATATCTGTAGTGGTACTATAAAGAATTGAACTCCTTTTATTTTTCCAGAAGATATATCTGTAATTTTTTTTAAAGATTTATTTATTTATTATTATTTATACAAGCACTGGGTACAGTCAGAAGCTCAGGAAGGTGAGAGAATTCACCAGAGCCAGAGCGGGGAGCAGAGCAGGCACAAGGGCCGAAGTACACTGCTGAGGGGAGCAGCAGGCGGCAGGAGAGGTCTGCGCGCCATGTGGGACCCTCCTCCGGTGGCCAGGGAGCAGCCGGGGATTGAACCGGCGCTGCAGAGGCTGCGGGCAGCTTGGCAACCCAGCGCTCAACCGCTGCGCCACTGGGAGGCCCTATATCTGTAATTTTATTTGATTTTCATATTTTTCCTTTGCTGGCTTCCATATATCCTGAGATATCATGTACTTGCCATTTTTATCAAAGAAGATGGAGATCTGAGACTCTGTAATCATTTTTTTTTTTTGATTAAAATCACTGCCTTTTATTTGCCTGTGTCTGTCTTCTTATTTCTTTTTTTTTTTTTTTAAATATTAAATTTTATTTTATATTCCCCCATACAATTGCAAACGCCCCATTCTGACCCCAATCCTTCCCCTCCCGCCCCCCCACCCCAAAAAAGTGTCTCTGGTTCATAGTTTTTTTGTTGATTTTGATTTTCACTTTCTTATATTCATTTTCCTGGTCCCTTATTTAAGTTTTCTAGATTCCTGCTATGAGTGAGACCATCCGGTATTTTTCTTTTTCTTTTTGGCTTATTTCGCTGAGCATGATCCCTTCCAGTGCCATCCATGTTGCTGCAAATTGCATGTGTTTATCTTTTTTGAATGCTGAGTAATATTCCATGGTATATATGTACCACATCTTCTTGATCCAGTCATCTATTTTTGGGCATTTGGGTTGTTTCCAAAGCTTAGCTATTGTAAACAGTGCTTCTATAAACATAGGAGTGCAGGTGCTCTTTGGAATTGATGTTTCTGTGTCCTTTGGGTAAATACCTAGGAGTGGAATTGCTGGATCATATGGAAGCTCTATGTTTAGTAGGTCCAGAAATCTCCACACAGCTCTCCATAGTGGTTGGACCAGTTTGCACTCCACCAACAGTGCACAAGAGTTCCTTTTTCTCCACATCCTCGCCAACATTTGTTGTTGCTAGTTTTTTTAATATGTGCCATTCTCACAGCAAAAGAGACAATAACAAAAACAAAGAGAAACCCCACCAACTGGGAGAACATTTTTGCACCCAACACTAATGATAAAGGACTGATCACAAAAATCTGCAAAGAGCTGATGAGACTCAGCAACAACAAAGAAAATAATCCAGTCAAAAAATGGGCAGAAGAGCTAAAAAGAAACTTCTCTGAAGAGGAAATGCAAATGGCCAACAGACATATGAAAAAATGTTCAACATCACTTGTAATCAGGGAAATGCAAATCAAAACTACCATGAGATACCATCTCACACCTGTAATCATTTTTTTTAAAGATTTGTTAATCTAAGAACTGGGGCACAGGCTAGAGGCATGGGGAGTGGGGTGAGAGGATTCACCAGAAACAGAGCAGGGAGCAGAACAGGCAGATGGAGTGAAGTACACTGCTGAGGGGAGCAGCGGGTGAGACAGGAGAGGTCTGCTGCACCATGTGGGACTCTCCCTGGCTGGCCAGAATTGAACCGGTGCTGCAGAGGCTGAGGACAGCTTCACAGTGCTGTGCTCAACCCGCTGCGCCACCTGGGAGGCCCAGATTCTGTCATCAAGCACTGGAAGTGCACTTCCCTAAGTCTGTACCAATCCCATGGATTGTGGGAGGGGTAGTACAATCCAATGTACTATATATATATTTTTTTTTGTTTGTTTTTTTTTTCCAGTTTTATTAAAATATAATTGAGATAGCACTGTGTTTAAACATTGAGTTTGAGGTGCATATCTCTTTTAATTTTTTTTAAATTTTAATATTCCCCATAAAATTGCGACCCCTTATTATGACCCCAATCCCTCCCTCCCACCCCCACCCCCCCCATAGAGTGTCTCTGGTTCATAGTTGTTTGTTGATTTTGATTTTCACTTTCTTAGAGTTATTGTTTTTCCTGGTCCCTTATTTAAGTTTTCTAGATTCCTGCTATGAGTGAGACCATCTGGTATTTTTCTTTTTCTTTCTGGCTTATTTCGCTGAGCATGGTCCCTTCCAGCACCATCCATGTTGCTGCAAATTGCATGTGTTTATCTTTTTTGAATGCTGAGTAATATTCCATGGTGTATATATGTACCACATCTTCTTGATCCAGTCATTTATTTTTGGGCATTTGGGTTGTTTCCAAAGCTTAGCTATTGTAAATAGTGCTGCTATAAACATAGGGGTGCAGGTGCCCTTTGGAACTGATGTTTCTGTGTCCTTTGGGTAAATACCTAGGAGTGGAATTGCTGGATCATATGGAAGCTCTATGTTTAGTAGGTCAAGAAATCTCCACACAGCTCTCCATAGTGGTTGGACCAGTTTGCACTCCCACCAACAGTGCAGAAGAGTTCCTTTTTCTCCACACCCTCGCCAACATTTGTTGTAGCTAGTTTTTTTAATATGTGCCATTCTCACTGGTGTAAGATGGTATCTCATGGTAGTTTTGATTTGCATTTCCCTGATGACAAGTGACGTTGAACATTTTTTCATATGCCTGTTGGCCATTTGCATTTCCTCTTCAGAGAAGTTTCTTTTTAGCTCTTCTGCCCATTTTTTGACTGGATTATTTTCTTTGTTTTTGTTGAGTCTCATCAGCTCTTTATAGATTTTTGTGATCAGTCCTTTATTGTTAGTGTTGTGTGCAAAAATTTTCTCGCAGTCAGTGGAGTTTCTCTTTGATTTGGTTATTGTCTCTTTTGCTGTACAAAAGGTCTTTAATTCAATGTAGTCTCAGCTGTTTATCTTTGCCCTCACTATCACTGCTTTGGGTGATGTGTCTGTAAAGATGTTCTTGAGGTGTGTGTCATGTAGTGTTTTGCCTATATTTCCTTCCATATATTTTATGGTTTTTGGTCTTATGTCTAGCTCTTTAATCCATTTTGAGTTGGTTTTTTGCATGGTGTGAGCTAGTAGTCAAGCTTCATTCTTTTGCATGTAGCAACCCACTTTTCCCAGCACCATTTATTGAACAAACTTTCTTTGCTCCAGTGAATATTCTTTGCTCCTTTGTCACATATTAGTTGGCTGCAAATCTGTGGGTTTATTTCTGGATTTTGTATTTGGTTCCATTCGTCAATGTGTCTGTTCTTGTTCCAATACCATGCAGTTTTGATTATTATGGCTTTGTAGTATAGTTTGAAGTCTGGGAGTGTGATGCCTCCATTCCCTTTTTTTTTTTTTTTTTTCAGGAGACCTTTGTCTGTTTGGGTTTTTTGGTGGCTCCATATGTATTTCATCAATATTTGTTCTATTTCTTTGAAGAATGTCATAGAAATTTTTATTGGAATAGCATTGAATCTGTAAATTGCTTTCAGTAGCATGGCCATTTGGTAATACTAATTCTTCCAATCCATGAGCAGTGGATGTCTATCCATTTCTTTGTGTCTGCTTCTATTTCTTTTAACAGTGTTTTATAGTTTTCTTTGTGTAGGTCCTTTACCTCTTTTGTTAGGTTTATTCCCAAGTATTTGATTATTTTTTTGTTTCAGTAATAAAAGGGAATTTTTTTAATTTCTTCTTCTTCAGATTTATTGTTTGTGTATAGGAAGGCTACTGATTTTTGCATGTTGATTTTGTATCCTGACACTTTACTAAATTGATTGATTAGTTTAATTAGTTTTTTTCTGTGGAGTTTTTGGCATTCTCTATGTATATTATCATATAATCTGCAAATAGTGATACTATGACTTCTTCCTTCCCTTCCCTATTTGGATTCCTTGTATGTCTTATTGCAATAAGACAGGAGTCTTATTGCTCTGGCTATGAACTTGTCATATATGGCCTTTATGATATTGAGGTATGTTCCTTGTATCCCGAGGATTTAAAGGGCCCTTTATCATAAATGGGATTTGTACTTTGTCAAAAGCTTTCTCAGCATCTATTGATATTATCATAAGGTTTTTATATTTCTTTTTGTTGATGTGTTGGATAACACTGATTGATTTTTATATATTGAAACATCCTTGTGTCCCTGGAATAAATCCTTCTTGGTCATGGTGAATTATCTTATGGATACATTGTTGGATTCTGATAGCTAAAATTTTATTGAGGATTTTTGCATCAGTGTTCTTTAGAGAAATTGACCTGTAGTTTTCTTTTTTAGTGCTGTCCTTGTTTGGTTTTGGTATTAGTGTAATATTGGCTTCATAGAACATGTTTGGTATTATCCCTTCCTTCTCAATATTTTGCTTTTGTTAAGGAAAGGCACTAATTCGTTTCTGAATGTTTGGTAGAATTCATTTGTAAATCCATCTGGTCCTGGGCTTTTTTTGGTGGGGAGGGTTTTGATTACCATTTCAATTTCACTGCTTGTGACTGGGCTGTTTAGATGTTCTAATTCTTCTTTATCTAGCTTTGGGTGATTGTAGAGTTGTAGGAATTTGTGCATCTCTTCTAGATTGTTGAGCTTATTTGCATATAACTGTTCATAGTAGTTTCTGATTATTCTTTTGATTTCTTCTGTGTCTGTTACAATTTCTCCTCTTTCATTTGTGATCCTATTTATTTGTGCTTTCTTCTGTTGTCCCTGTGTGTCTGGCTAGGGGTTTGTCTATTTATTTTTTCAAAGAACCAACTTTTGGTTTCATTGATCTTTTGGATTGTTTTTTTAGTTTCGATTTCATTTATTTCTGCTTTGATTTTATTATTTCTTTTCTTCTTGTTTTGATTTTTTTTTTTATGTTCTTTTTCCTGTTCTTTTAGCTGTGAGATTAGGTTGTTTCTTTGAGTTCTTTTTTGTTTCTTGATGCAAGCCTCCATTGCTATATATTTTCCTCTTATTACTGATTTTACTGTATCCCATATATTTGGGAAATTGGTGTCCTCCTTGTCATTGAACTCAAAGTATTTTTAATTTCTTCTTTGATCTCCTAATTAGTCCAGTGGTCCTCCAGTAGTGTGAGTTTCAATCTCCATGATGTTAAAGAGTTCCTTGCCTGCTTTTTATGGTTTATTTCTAGTTTGGTGCCTTCCTGGTCAGAGAAGATGGTTGGTATGATTTCAGTCTTGGTGTATCTGTTGATGTTTGTCTTGTGTCCCGGTTTGTGATAGATCCTGGAGAATGATCCATATGCACTTGAGAAAAATGTGTTCTCAGATTTTTTTGGGTGTAGTGTTCTATAGATGTCTGTTAAGCCCATGAGGTCTAGATCCTTAATTAGAACTTTAATGTCCTTGATTATATTTTTGTCTTGTTGATCTATCCATTGTTAATAGTGGTGTGTTGAAGTCTCCTACTACATATGTGTTTTCTCTGATGTCTGTTTTCAGAGATGATAATAGTTGTCTGATATATTTTGGGGCTTCTTCATTTGGTGATTATATATTAATGAGTGTTATTTCTTCTTGAAGTATTGCCCCCTTGATCATAATGTAGTGACTGTCTGGGTCTCTTTTTACCTTTTTGAGTTTGAAATCTGTTTTATCTGATGTAAGTATAGCTGTTCCAGCCTTCTTTTTTGGTCCATTTGCTTGTAGGATTGTGTTCCGTCCTTTTACTTTCAGTCTATTTTTATATTTTGTAGTAAAGTGAGTTTCCTGGAGACAGCAAAAGGTTGGGTTTTGTTTTTTAATCCATCCTGTGACTCTGTCTTTTTATTGAAGAGTTTAGTCCTTTTACATTTAGAGTTAATATTGATACGTTAGCATCTGTTTTTGCCATTTTATTTGTCTTTTCTCTGGTTTTATTATTTATTTTAATTTAATTTTTTAAATTTTTTTCTCTGGTTTCATTCTTATTCATCCCTCTGTTAGTTCTGGCTTTAGGACTCCCCATTTTTTGGAGTGGGGGTTTAGTCATAATGAAATTCCAGAGTTCTGTTTGTCTGGGAAGGTCCTTATTCTTTTTTCATAGAGGAAGGAAAACTTTGTGGGATAGAGTATTCTTGGTTGGCATTTGTTGTCTTGGTGTCTGTTGACTATGTCCCTCCACTCTCTCCTTGCCCGTAGTGTTTCTTCTGAGAAGCCTGATGTCAGCCTGATTCGTTTTCCTTTGTATGTTATCTGTTTCTTCCCTCTTGTCAGCTTCACTATTTTTTTCTTGTCTTGGATTCTTGGGAGCTTTACTATTATGTGTCATGCTGTATTTTTTTCTTTCATCATGGAAGTTTGGTGTTCTTGATTCTTGTATGTCTATTTTCAGCTCCTTCTTCATGTTTGGGAAGTACTCTTCAATTATTTCCTTGAATATTTTTTCTGTTCCTATGTCTCTCTCCTCTCCTTCTGGGATTCCTACAACTCTTATATTTCCTTTCCTCATGGATTCAGACATATCCCAAAGTCTTTCTTCATTCTTTTTCATCTGTGCTTCTCTTTTCTCTTCTGTTTTGGTTCTTTTTATTTCTGTGTCTTCGAGAGTACTTATTGGTTCTTCCATTTCATCTATTCTGCTTTCACTGTTTTTTCCCAGAGTTCTTTAGCTCCTCCATTAATCCTTTGATCTCCTGTATTTCTTTAATTTCCCTCTTTAGGAACTCAATTTCATTCTTCGGAACATTGATTATTTTTCCCATATCATTTTCAACTTCTTTCAATTTTTTAATCATGTCAATTTTAAATTCTCCTACTGGAAGGCTCAGAAGTTCTTCCAAGTCACTGTTGTTGCAATCTGGTGGGTGATTTTCTTTTTGTGGTGTGTCTTTTCCCTGAGGACTTGCTTGGTTGCTTGTAGTTTTTCTTCTCCCTGCTGCTTATTTTCTACTTTGACCTACGCATTGGGACACTGTGTTGCTGGTACTGGCTGGCATCTTTTTGGTGTGCTTTTTCTGGGATGTCAGAAACTGGTGGTCCAATCAAGTCAAATACTGTTATGCCAGAAGTCCAGTAGGGCAGTCTTACTATGAATATATTAATGGTCGCTGTCACAGAATATCTCCTCCTTCTGTATTTGTTCAATTCCAAAGATGTGTCTTGAGGTCCCACAGACTGCCCTGGAGATGGGGTGGCTGGATCCCCCTCTGGGCTCTGACTTCCCACCAGGCAGGGACTGACTTGTGGGGGCCTTCAGCTCACCTCTGGCTGTTGGTGCAGCCCTTTCCCAATTCCACAATGTCTCCAGTCAGAAGGGCACATTCCTGTGCCTTTGGTTTGCCCTGGTGGTGGCTGGATCCCCCTCTGGGCCCTGACTGGAGGCTACCAGAAGGGGCCTGGCTTGTGGGGGCCCCTCAGCTCACCTCTGGCTATGGGGGCAGCTATTTCCCAGTTCTAAGCAGTCTCAGTGGTGCTAGATGCAAAGGCAAAGTTCCCTACTCTAAAATGGCATTTCAGGAGTGCACTTCCCTGTGCCCGTGTTCTGCCCTGGTGGAGGCTGGATCCCCATGTGGGTCTGACTGGAGGCTACCAGAGGGGGCCTGGCTTGTGGTTGTCCCTCAGTTCACCTCTGGCAGTGGGGGCAGCCCTTTTCCAGTTCAAGCAGTCTCAGTGGTGCAGGATGCAAAGGCAAAGATCCCCATTCTAAAATGGCAAGTCAGGAGTGCACTTCCCTGCACCCTTGGTCTGCCCCAGCAGTGGCTGGATCCCTCTCTGGGCTCCATCTGGTGGCCAGACAGGGCCTGGCATGTGGAGGCTTTTTAGCTCACCTCTGGTTGTGGGGGCAGCCCTTTCCCAGTTCCAAGTAGTCTCAGTGGTGCCTGGCACAAAGGTGAAGATCCCTATTATCTATAGATCTTTTATACCACTCCCTTATTAGTTGTATGATGTCCAAATATTTTCTCCCATTCAGTAGGGTGTCTCTGTTTTGATTGCTGTCTCTTTTGCTGTATAGAAGATTTTAGTTTGATATAGCCTCAGCTGTTTATATTCTCCTTTATTTTCCTTATTTATGGGGCAAGGCCCTACTGTGAATAGGTAGGTCTTGTAAACTAGGACTCAGTTTTCTGTCCACTCCCAAGGAGCTGGCAGCAAGACCTGGAGTCAGCAGTACTCATCCTAAAACGAAGTGTTCATTGTTGTTGATGTAAAGCACTTAACTGAAATATAAACTAAAGAGGAAATTATGCTTCTTGCTTCACTTTCCGTTAAGCATCAGTTATAATTTCAATAATAACAATTACCAGATCTATATTTTTCATTCTGGATCCCTAATTATACAAGATGATTGAGGGTAATTCAAAAGCATTTCAGAAACTCTGCTAAGATTCTGAAAATGTCTTTTACCAAAATAAGTATTACTCTGGCAATCCCCTCTACTAACATATTCTTTGTACTTTCATAATATTTCTGCCATTGGAGGGTCATGCCTTCATGTTGATGGCTTTTGACAGACCAGGGTGGTGATTGCTGAATTGGTTTGACTATGACAACTTCTTTAAAAAAAATGAAACTTTCAATATAAGTTGACTCTTCCTTTCACAAAGAATTTTCTTTAGCACATGATGTGTTTTGATAGAATTTTACACCATTAGAACTTTCAAAATTGAAATCAGTCCTCTCAAAACCTGCCATTGCTTTATAAAATTATTTGATGAAATGACCTAAGTCCTTTTTTTGTCATTTTAACAATGTTCATAACTTCTTCACTAGGAGTATATTCCATCTCAAGAGACCACTGTCTCTTATCATCCATAAGAAGTAACTCCTCATTATTAAAGTTTTATCATTAGATTGTATCAACTCAGTCTCATATTGAGGCTCACTTCTAAATCTAGATCACTTGTTGTCTACAGCAGATAGATCTGAGATCCAAAGATAAACATAGATAAAAGTAAAAGGTTAGAAATCTATCCTACATGCTGCATCACCAAGGAAGGTCTATGTTCATGGCAATATAGTGCAATAACCTCTACCTCCTCCACATCTTGTCCTCATGATATATTTGGGTTATTTGACCTCCAATCCATGGTGGCTCTTGAGATCTGGTCATCCTACTTGGTTTCAACCAATGTAACAATAGAAAACATAGTACCTAAGAACATTATTCTAGGTCAATACTCTGGGACTTGCAATTCTAGTGCAAGATGGTCACAGCAGGACTTGGAATGCAAGGAGTTTAGCTTAATCCATAAATAATAACCACAGAGCATCATAAATAATGAGAAAGCAGAAGAATTTACCCTAATCAATGAATCAAGACAAAACCCTAGGGAAAAATTCCTAATGTGTGAGAATTAAACTATGAGAAAAATACTTTAGAACAATAGTCTTAATATTTACTGAAATTGGGAGAATAAAGGATGAACAAAATGAGAAATATAAAGACAGAGGAAACATGAAAAAGCTTCAAACAGAAGTCAGAGGGAAAAAATGCAATAGTTAGGGTTGATAAAATAGAGGATCTCACCAGTAGATGCAATGAGGTAAAGGAATGACTCAGTGGGAAGGAAGTTAGGGCAATGTAAGCATCCAAAAACACCAGCAAAAAGAGAAAAAAATTAAGAAAAATGAAGAGAGCAGAAGTGACTTAATGGATAGCATAGAGAGGAACAGCATCCGCATCATAGAGTTTCTAGAAGAGAGAAAGGGTAGATATCTTATTTGAAGAAATAACAGTGAAGAACTTTCTCAAACAGGGGAAAGAAACAGACATCCAGATCCAGGAAGTGCAAAGAATTCCAGAAACATAAACACAAACAGATGTATACCAAGATAGATTTTAATTAAATGGCAAAGATTAAACTGAAGAAAGGACCTTCAAGTAGTCAGAAAAAAGCAAAGGATCATATGTAAGGGAATACCCATAGATTATCAGTGGATTTATCAATAGTCACCTAACAAGCAGAAGGGAATGGGACAACATATTTAATACACTGAAAAGATCTCCAACCAAGAGCCTTGTCCAGCTAGGCCAACACACACAATAAAGGAGTTATAAAGAGCCTATTGACAAACAGCATTTGAAGGAATTCATCTCATCAAAATTGGCCTTGCAAGAAATATTAAAGGGACTTCTATAAAATAAAATTAAACTTCATTTCAAAGTATCATTACAATGAAAACAATATATGGGGAGAAGAGAGTCAAAAATGGAGATTAAGAACCTCAAGATTAACTGGCTTTCAATTTAAAGATTTTATTTTATTTTTGTGTAGATGAACTGGGGTATAGGCCAGAGGGTCGGGGGTGAGAAGATTCACCAGAGACAGAGTGGGGAGCAGAACAGGCAGATTTACGAAACATACTGCTAAGGGGAGCAGCCGATGAGACAGGAGAGGTCTGTTGCGCCATGGGTGGGTTAGCTCCCCAGCCAGAGAACAAACTCAGGACATAGCAGTAATAGTGCTGAGACTTAATCCCTAGGCCACCAGGGAGGCCTGGCTATCAGTATTGAACCTTATATATAAACCATACAGTAACCTCAGAGCAAAAAATTACATAGGAGAAACAAAGAATACAAAAAAAGGAATTCAAACGCTACACAAAAGATAACTTTCAAAATACAAGGGAAAAGGATAAGGGATGAACAAAAGAACAGAGACAAACTACAAAAACACCCAGAACAAAATAGCAAAAAGGCCACAAATGTTTATATTAATAATTTCCCTAGACATCAATAACTTGAAATTACTAATCAAGAGAGGGATTGACTAATTGGACCAAAAAATAAAACCCAACCTTCTGCTATCTCCAGCAGATGCATCTGAGATCCTAAGATAAACATAGGTCAAAGTAAAAGGTTAGAAAATAATCCTACAACACAATGACACCTAAAAAAGACAGGGACAGCAATGTTTTAAAGAGATAAAAGACTCCAACTAAGAGTTGAAAGATGGATGGACATTAAGAGAGCATTATATCAGAAAAAAAAAGTAACTCTCTCTCTACACACACACACACACACACACATATCAAATGTAAGCACACACACATATATATCAAATGTAGGTATACACATATATATCAAATGTAGGTACATCAAATTATGTAAAGCAGCTATTTATAACTTAAAAACAAATCTGTGGCAACACAATTATAGAATTTAGGGGGATTTCAACATCCCACTTACATCAATGGAATGATCAATCAGACAGAAAATCCCAAGGTAAAAACAGCCCTAAATGAGGAATTATAGAAGATTGGTTTAATAGACATTTATAGGGCTGAATACACATGCTAACCAATTGCACATAAAACCTTCTTGAAATTAGACCATATGTTGGGTCACAAAGTAATTGTCAATAAATTCAATGAAGACTTAATTTATATCAAGTATTTTTCTCATCACATTGGTATCAAAACTACAATGAGGTATGAACTCACATTTGAGAGAATGGGTTATATTAAAATTACCAGAACCAACAAGTGTTGTCCTGTGAGTGGAGGAAAAGGAGACCACAAGTACTGTTGGGATTACAAACTGGTTCAGCCACTATCAAACTATGATCTCAAACTAGCAATCAAGAAAGTGGGAAAAACTTCAAATAGGTGGAGACTAAATAACATATTAATGAGTAATCCTAGAAATTTGACTGTAGGGCCTCCCCAGTGGTGCAGCAGTTGAGCGCTGGGTTGTGAAGCTGCCTGCAGCCTCTGCAGTGCTGGTTCAATCCCTGGCCGCCAGCTAGGGTCCCACATGGCGTGCAGACCTCTCCTGCCGCCCGCTGCTCCCCTCAGCAATGTACTTCATCAGTCTGCCTGTTCTGCTCTCTGCTCTGGCTCTGGTGAATTATCTCTCTCTCCCGCGTTTCTGACTGTACCCCAGTGCTTGTATAAATAAATAAATAAATCTTTGGGGGAAAAAAAAAGAAATCTGACTGTAGATTTGAGGCTACCATATTTGGAGTGGGCGGGAGGAGAATAAAGTGTGAAGTGGACTGTGATGGAGGATGATTTTGTACCTTGGTATTGGGTGTGGTCTATAATATATATCTGAAGAGGTATGAACCTATATCTCTGAATCATATATGTTGTATACTAGCGTTACCTCAATTAAAAATAATGCAATTAAAAATGGATTTAAAGAATATTGAAATATTTTTATTTGTCTAAATATACATTCACTGGTATAGCAGTATTATTTTGTGAAATAGTCATTATACAAAGATTTTGAAATGCTAAAGTTAATGATGGTGGAGAGTTTAGATGCTGGTGCAATGGTTCTCGATTTACAGGGGAAATTTGGCAATGTTTTGGGGCTTCTTGAGCACCCTACAATGTGTAATACAGACCTCACACACCATAGAATTATCAGGCTCAAAATAAACTATGGCTGTGAACTATAGGTGATTTGATGGTGGGTTCCCTACACTGGTAATACCTGATGAGAGAATCCTAATTTTATCACAACTTAAACTAATTAATAAAATAATGTGAATAGCATCAAGATTGAGAAACTCTCCTGCAACCTCAAGCAAATTGCTTAACTCCTCGTGTTTTAGGTTCCCAATTTGTGAAACAGGAACATTATACCTATCTTATAGAGCTGTTACAGAGACTAAATAGATTAACACAGAGGGTGCTTGGCATGTGGTAAGTGCAATATTAAATATTTATATGGCAACCAGTTGAGAAGAGAGCTAAGTCATGACCACCACTGGTTGACTAGCCACAATCCTTACAATTTGCCTTCATCTCCACATTGTCAATAACTTTTGAATGGGATTGGTTAGAACAAATACACAGGATGCAATTTCAGAAGCTGACTTTGTGAATACTGTGCACAAAATCTTATTTAGAATGTCAGTGTTCTGATGAGTATAATGACTGTAAAATGGAGATGAACAATAAATATCATTACCACTATAGAATCATGTAACTATGTATAAGCCTAGGTCTGAGAATTTGATCTTTTTCTACTTTTTCAATGACTATCACAGCATAGTAACCTTGGGAAAGTAATGTTTCCTCTCTAGGTCTCTGTCTCCAAACATATAAAGTGAGATAGACTAGACATTCTTTTTTTTTTAAAGATTTATTTATTTATTTATACAAGAACCAGGGTACAGGCCAGATGCACGGGAGGGTGAGAGGATTCACCAGAGACAGAGTGGGGAACAGAACAGGCAGACTGATGAAATCCACTGCTGAGGGGAGCAGTGGGCGAGACAGGTGAGGTCTGCCCCACCATGTGGGACCCTTGCCGGATGGCCGGGATTGAACTGGTGCTGCAGAGGCTGTGAACAGCTTCACAGCACTGCACTCAACTGCCTGCGCCACCAGGGGAGGCCCTAGACTAGACATTCTTTAGGGACATTTTCAGAACTAGGTATACAAAGTTTGTCTTAAATAATCCCAAGCCCCCATTTCTACACACTTCTCAAAAAAAAACATGTTATTCTCATACTGCAGAGATTCCCTAGTCTTATATTAGAGTAATAACTGTTTCATCTTAGCATCCTCAGTAGATAACACAGTGTCTGGTATAGAGTAGGTGCTTATTAGTTTTTAAGTTTCCTTTTATAAGCAGAGAACAGAGATATGTGAGTTTGTGGCTACCAAGAAGTACATTCCATAATCAATGGCTTAAGTACTCTTTCTGATAATTGTTGGAGAAAGGCAGTGGAATAGTGATGGAAGAGGTTTCTTGGGCAGCAGCTGTTAATTTAAATCTCACAACACCACTTCTAGGTATTTAAACAAATAATATAAAAATACTATTATGAAAATATTTATGCATTCCTAGGTTCATGGCAGTATTATTTACAATAACCAAGATATGGAACCAATGTAAATGCCCATGAAAAGATGACTAGATAAATTGTGGCTCTAGAGGACTAGATAAAGAAGTGTATATGTGTGTATATATATATATATATATATATATATATATATGTGTGTGTGTGTGTGTGTGTGTGTATGTGTATATATATGTATGTATGTGTGTGTGTGTGTGTGTGTGTGTGTGTGTGGACAAACTGGATAGATGCTTTTGAGACAAACTGGATAGATCTTGAGGTAATTATGCTAAGTGAAATAGTGGGAAAATGAAAGACAGTTACTAGATGGTGTCACTCATTTGTAGAATATAAATAACCAAAGAAACAAACTGGCAAAACACAACAAAAACAATTCGTAGACTCTGATAATTATAGTGGTTACCAGAAGGAAAGAATGGAGAAAGGAGAGGATAGTGGAGAGAAGGTAATGTGGTATTAGCACTGGTGAATGAAACTTGCACTTATAGAGGTGTGAAGTTGTACTCCCAAAATAATGTTTATGTAGACAATTGGCAAATCAATAAAATTAAGGAGGGGCCTCCTTGAGCCTCTGCAGCACTGGTTCCAACCCTGCTGGCCGACAAGTGTCCCACATGGGAGACCTCTCCTGTCTCACCGGCTGCTCCCCTCAGCAGTGTATTTCATCAGTCTGCCTGCTCTGCTCCCCCCTCTGTCTCTGGTGAATCCTCTCACCCTCCCGCAATCTGGACTATATCCTGGTTCTTGTATAAATAAATAAATCTTAAAAAATTAAAAAAATAAAATTAAGGAGAAAAAATGTTATCAGTTCATATGACTAGATTTTTGTTGTAGTGTTTAGCATATCAGAATATTTATCTTTTTTATCAAAAGAAAATTCAAAAACCCCTTGTGCCTCCCTGGTGGCACAATGGGTTAAGACATAGCCTATGAAGCTATCCACAGCCACTGAAGCACCAGTTCAATCCCTGGCCAGGGAGGAGACCCACTTGGCACAGCAGACCTCTTCTGCCTTGCCTACTGCTCCTCTCAGCAGTGTATTTCAGTAGATCTGCCTGTTCTGCTCCCCACTCTGTCTCTGGTGAATCCTCTCACCCCCCACACCTCTGGCCTGTACCCCACTTCTTGTATGCATAAATAAATAAATTTTGACAAAAAAGAAAAATCTAAACCTGTTAATGTTAATGAAACAAATGAAAACTTAAATTATAAAAAATAAATATTAATAATTTCTCATTAGTTTTCCATTATTCACTGTAAGTCAGAGTATGTGTAATACTTCATTTTACTTCCTTTTCAGGTTTGTTAACTTTCAATGTGCTTATACATGGGGGCTTCTATTTATGGTCAGGGCACCCCGTCTATCAGAAATGCTGGATACAGAGTACAGTATAAAGAACTGGAGGGAGTGTATTTGAGTAACAGTCATTATGCTATATAAAATGGAACCTTATAAAAACAGGATTTACTTAGGGGAAAATAGTTAATAAACAACTAGACATTCCCTTAGACCCAAATTATGGTAGACCCTTAATGCTATAATCTAATTTGAAGTTATTAGAAAGTCAATGATATAACTTAAGCTGTCTTTTAAGAACATCAGTGTGATAGTTAAAATGGAGTAAATTACGACAGGAACCAGGAACAAGAGATTATATAATATGCTATTTCATTGACCTACGACTAAAACATGAAAAAACAAAGTCATGGGCCTCCCCAGTGGCGCAGCGGTTGAGTGCTGGGTTGCGAAGCTGCCCGCGGCCTCTGCGGCACCAGTTCGATCCCCGGCTGCTCCCCGGCCACCGGAGGAGGGTCCCACATGGCACGCAGACCTCTCCTGCGGCCCGCTGCTCCCCTCAGCAGTGTACTTCGGTCCTTCTGCTTGCTCTGATCCCTGCTCTGGCTCTGGTGAATTCTCTCACCCTCCCGCACTTCTGACTGTACCCAGTGCATGTATAAACAAACAAAACAAACAAACAAACAAACAAATAAATAAAAACATGCCTCTATAAAAAAAAATAAAAAATAAATAAAAAAAAATAAAAAAAAAACAAAGTCATGACTGATTGTGATAATTTCTCCCCTATCCAGGCAAATGATAGTTCTGTACTTCCATACTTTTCTGCGCCATTTGAAGTTAAGAGGCTATATGATATTCTATGACCAATAAATGTGAATAGAAGCAGTAAGTATTACATCTGATTGGAAGATTTAGCGTGCGATTCAACATATTCCCTTTTTATGCCTTGATGATTGCATAAACAGGTATTGAAAAGAGCATCCATAAGCATGGATAGCTAAGTACTTACAAAGAGCAGAACCCCTCTGCCAACCACTGTTTTACATGTATAACAAGAGCAAGAAACATATATTTGTTGCTTTAAGCCAGAGATCAACAAAACAAATCCTGTTAGTCACATCGGGCCCAATATCTATTTTTGTATAGCCCATGAAATAAAAATGTTTTTAATGTTTGTGTTTGAAAACAAAAACAAACATTTAATGGCAAGAGAAAATAATATGAAACTCAAACTTCAACATTCCCAAATAAATTTTATTGCAACTGAGCTATGCTCATTTGTTCATGTGTCACTTTCGCTGTTTTCATGCAGTAACCTCATAGTTGAATAGTTGCGATAGAGATATTACATACAATTTTCATTATTTTGCACTGCACTACAAATCAGTGATACAGGTATAAATTGAGAGTATTTCAAATGTGATGTGTATTATTGTACCATGGCACTTGAATTCATTTGCCATTTTAAAACACAAACCAAAGAGAAAAACAGCCTTGTAAAGTCACTTTAAGGCACAGTGGAGAATAGATTATCCTGTTACCAAACCACATAGAAAAGAATTGTACTTATTAAGCAATAACACTGCAGTTGTGCTAAAAGAGTACAGCATATTTTCACATTACTAGACTTAGCATTTCTCAAATTCTCAGCTCACAGGAAAACAGCAGGCAAAAGCCAGAAAATTGAAATCAAAATATGTCATTACAACAGAATTTATTCACACATAAAAAGGTAATGTTGCAACCAAAGTAAGTTTCTCAGTTACTCAATTGTTATCCAAACAAAGAAATCTATTTACTACTGACATAATGATATTTCATTGTAGCAGGCAAAGAAATGTATCCAGAGAAAATAAGCTTGTTTAAGACTATTTATCCTTTAGGAAAAACAGCTGATCAAAATAGTTCAAACACACTGTTTGCAACATCAATGGTCACTTACATTAGAAGGAAAAAAAATGATTTAAAATATTTTTCCTTGAGTCTTGATGAGTTGACAAATATTACTGACATTGCTCAGTTACTGCTGCTTATTTAAGGAATCAAAGCTGTGAAGTGAATAAAGAGTAAGTCTTTAGTAATAGTCGACATGGAGCAATTACAGGCAAGAATATTTTCAAATAAGTTAAGAAAATACTAATTCAATGTAACTTGAATTAGAATCTGGTAAGATTTGCTACAACTAAAGGTAGTAAAAATGTGTGGGCAGAATAAAGGCTAGTGAGATAATTACAAACCTTATGAAAATGTAAGATGTTTAAAGAATATGATTTTTGCATTATTCATTAGAAGGCACTTTATAGAATACATTTGAAAATATCATGTGTTACTGATTTGTGTCAAAAGTGATTTCCATTTACTCTCATGAACTTAACCATTAACTTTGTGAATTTCTATTAGAAATGCAATCTGAATATCTGGATATTTTCTTCTATTCAGAAATATGATGGGTTAGCTGTGGTAAAGTTTTACTGTGATTTTGTAAAGTTCTGGGCAATGATTGAGTATTTTAAAAATAAGAATAGTTGACTACATCCGCAACATGGTGGATTAGAGTGGTTGGGATCACCTCCTTTCCCCCAATAAAGAGCTATTAAAATATTTTCTCAAAGGAGGTCTCAGAAGTTCCCTCTAAGAGAGTCTCACCAAATTCCCAAGGATATTTTGAACTAAAATTGGTGGTTCCTGAGGGAAAGTAGTGGGGGGGAAGTGAAAGGAAGCATGGCCAGGAGATTAGATACCCCAGCCTGCAGAATAGGCTAGGGCTTGGCCATAAGCAATGATGGATCACCCTAGGATACTGACATTTCCTGGAGGAAATTTGCTACACACAAGCACAGGCCTGATGCTGGGGCAGTGGGAACTCTGCGGGCGCTAGCCCCAATTGGGACATTAGAAACTATGTGACTGGTAGGTAAGGAAATCTTCCCCCATCTCCCTCCCAGAAGAGATCAAATAAATGACAGGCTAAGCCAGGGTGGGCTCCATAGTGGGCCCAATAGCAGATAGAAAGACTTGTGAAATAACTCATAAATCCCTTGGGAAAGCAACAAACTGTGCAGATCTTATAGCCTCAGAGAGGCAGTGCAGTAGTGAAGAGGGTGAGACAGTGATGTGATGGTCACTGTTGGTGGCCATACCCAGACAACATGGCACCTGCCCTGCTCAAGAACCACATGTCTTCCAGACCCAACTTAGTCTTGGAGCATGAGCTTTGTAGTTCAAACCTAGTTCCCAACATTGAGATACTAAAGATTCATAGATCATAACCCATGGCAAAAAGGAACAGCAGAGAGGAGGTATGGGAAGAGAAGACAAACAGTGGTCTCAGCTTGCTATGTAGAAAAAGAGAAAAGGCAGAGGTGACCAATTCCATTCATCAAACTAAGATCAATTACTTAATCCCCCCTGCTGCTCCTACCTCATGACAACATAAACTAAAAAGAAAAAAAAATGAAACCTCCAGTGTTACAATCACACACACAAAAGCAAATAAGGCAATATGCATGTCAGGAAGACAGGAACATGTGAACACAAGAAGGAAAAGCAAATTGAGGAGAAAAAAAGATTTGGGATAAATATAAAGGATATAAAAATAGAGGACCTATCAAACAATGACTTTAAAATAAAAATATAAAAATACCAAATGTGATACTGAAAGTTCAGTCAAAGGCAGAGATAGGCAGGTACAAATTCATAGAAAGTAGATCTAGGATCAAAGAGAGTTCTTCACCAAAGAGACTGAAAATATTAAAAGATCACAAAAAGAGACTCTGAATGAAATGCAGACAAATTTAGAAAGCAATTTAAATAAACTGGCAGAAGAAAGAATTTCAAAAATAGAAGAAAGAATTTAAAAAAATTTCAAAAAGAATTAGATAAACAGAGAAAGAAGACAAAGGAAAAATGAGAAAACTCTGAGAAAAACTAGACTCAATTACAAGAGGAAACTTAAGAATAATTGGGAACCCAGAAGGCAAAGGGACACACAAAGGATCAGAGATGCTGCTCAAAGAAATACTGAGAATTTCCCAAACCTAAGAAATGAATTAGGGCCTCCCCGGTGGCGCAGCAGTTGAGCGCTGGGTTGCGAAGCTGCCCGCAGCCTCTGCAGCGCCATTTCAATCCCCGGCTGCTCCCCGGCCACCGGAGGAGGGTCCCACATGGCGCGCAGACCTCTCCTGCCGCCCGCTGCTCCCCTCAGCAGTGTACTTCGGTCCTTCTGCTTGCTCTGATCCCTGCTCTGGCTCTGGTGAATTCTCTCACCCTCCCGCGCTTCTGATTATACCCAGTGTTTGTATAAATAAAATAAATAAATAAATCTTTAAAAAAAAAAAAAAGAATGCTTCCACATAAATATCCTTTAAAAAAAAAGAGAAAGAAATGAATTAAATATGGATGTCCAGGAAGCAGGGAGAAGCCCCTACATTTTAAATGCAAAAAGACCCAAGACATGTCATTGTTAAATTATGAAAAATATAAGAAAATAAATTACAAGGAGCAAGGAAAAAGAAAATAACTTACAAAGACATTCATATTTAGTTTTCCTTCAGATATTCTCCAGGTAAGAAGGGAATGGAAGTGATCACAGTCTTAAAATACAAGAATTGTGGCACCTGCACCCCTATGTTTATAGCAGCACTATTTACAACAGCTAAGCTATGGAAACAACCCAAATGCCCAAAAATAGATGACTGGATCAAGAAGATGTGATACATATACACAATGGAATATTACTCAGCAATCAAAAAAGATAAACACATGCAATTTGCAGCAACATGGATGGAGATGGAAGGGATCATACTCAGCGAAATAAGCCAGAAAGAAAAAGGAAAATACTAGATGGTCTCACTCATAGTAGGGATTTAGAAAACCTAAATAAGGGACCAGGAAAAAAGGCTCCTTATAATAAAGTAAAAATCAAAATCAACAAGCAACTATAAACCGGAGAAACACTACAGGGGGGTAGGAGGGAGTAGGATCAAAACAAGGGATGTGGGAATTGTTTTTTTTTTCAAAGATTTTTTTATTTATTTATACAAGCACTGGGTACAGTCAGAAGCGTGGGAGGGTGAGAGAATTCACCAGAGCCAGAGCAGGGAACAGAACAGGCAGACTGACGAAATACAAGGCTGAGGGGAGCAGAGGGTGTGGCAGGAGAGGTCTGTGCACCCTGTGGGACCGTCGCTGGCAGCTGGGGATCAAACCCGCACTGCAGAGGCTGCGGGCAACTTTGCAACCCAGCAACCCAGCTCTTAACTGCTCTGCCACCAGGGGAGGCCCGGGGATTGGGGGGGGGGGTAGGAATTGTATGGTACTATAACTAAGATGAAAATGCATACATTGTGCAATAATGAAAAATGATGTAAAAATATATAAAATTTAAAAATAATAATTTTAAAAAGGCTCAGGCATGGCCTCCAAAAGGTGGGAAAGGTAAGGCCTCTTGGTTTTGTTAATTATAACAAAAATGTGTTAACTAGCAAAAAAAAATTCTCTCATGCAAAATTATAATTCAAATACGAAGGTAAAATAAAGACTTTCCCAGACAAACAGAAGCCAACAGGATTTGTTAAAACCAGACCTGCCATACAAGAAATGATGAAAGGAGTTTTAACAGCAAAGAAAAAAATCCACAAAAGCTTTCATTAAAATGACAATAGGAAAATAAAACCAGAAATATGAGAAAGAATATTATGAGTAAACAACAAAACATTATAAGGGAGGAAGAAATAGAACCTGTATAGGTAAATATCAGAGAATGCACACAAGGTCATAAAAGATGTAAGACCAAGTAATTTAAACAAAACCCCTGTGGTAACCAATAATCAAAAATCCAGAATAGAGGTCCACAGAAGAATAAACAAAAAAAAATATAGAATCATGAGGTAAAACCATCCAAAAATAGAATATGAAATAATAAAAATAAAGCAATCAAACCAAAATGACTGATAATAAACAAAACAATATGTCAGTAATTACTTTGTATGTGAATTGTCTGAATTTACAAATTAAAAGACATAGACTGACAAAATGGATTAAAACATTTCAGCCATCTGTATTTAGCTAACAATAAACCCATTTAAAACCAAAAGATGAAAATGAACTAAAAGTAAATAGTTGAAGCAAGGTTGTACAAGGTAATCATTCACAAAGGAAAGGTGGAACCTATATTTTCATATTAGATAAATGAAACTTTGATCTATAAAAGATAATCAGCAACAAAATGGATACTACATAATGAACAAGGTAACCATTCAGCACGTAACTGTTGTTAATATTTATGTGCCTAATATAGAAGCACCTAGTTAAATACAGGAGCACCTAGTTATATAAAGCAACTATTAACAGACATAAAACAGCATATTGACAAAATTATAATTATTGCTGGAGACACCAACACACCATTGACATGAAAGGAAAGATCATCTACACAAAAAATTAACACAGGATGAAAGGCCTTAAATTATGTGTTGGACCATGTGGATTTATGGACATTAATTGCTTTCTATCCCAAAAGAAATGAATACACTTCTCAAGAGAACATGGGACATACTCAGATTAGGTTGTATACTGGGATGTAAAACATGCCTCAGAAATATATAAAATAGAAAATATATCAAACATCTTCACAAATCACAATGGTATAGAGCTAGGTATTATAGAAAGAATCCCAGAATAAACCAAAACATGGGGAGAATAAGCAAAATGCTTCTGAATAACTCCTGGGTGACAGTAGAAATAATAGAAAAGATCAAATTCATGAATATTGAAATCACATAAAATAACTTCTCTAATCACAATGGTATCACTAGGGATCAACCACAAAATAAAAAACTTCTAATAGGTGGAGATTGAAAAACATACTGTTGAATGACTGGTAGCTAAATCAAAGGAGAAATTAAAAATATCTGGAGACAAACATAAATGAATATAACCTTTCAGAACATATGGAATTCTGCAACAGCAGTATTGACAGGGAAATATATAGCAATACAGGCTTACATCAAGGCTTACAAGCATACAAAGCTTACACTATAAGGAATGATAAAAAGAATAATTAATGAAATCAAAATACCTGAAACATAAAATATATAAAAGAAAATATATGTAAAACACTACAAGACATACATCTCAGTAACATCTTTAAAGACTCATCATCCAAAGGAAAGAAAGTCAAGGAAAAGATAAACACCTGGGATTACATCAAACTGAAAAGCTTCTGCACAGCAAAAGAGACATTAACCAAAATAGAGAGACACCCCACTGATTGGGAAAAAAATCTTTCCACTCCAGTCAACTGATAAGGGCCTGATCACAAAGATATAAAAAGAACTCACACAATTCAACAAAAGCAAACAATCCAGTCAAGAAATGGGCAGAAGAACTTAAAAGACACTTCTCCAAAGAAGAAATGCAAATGGCCATAATGTTTTAATTACTATATACTCTTAGTATTTTTTGAACTCTGTGAAGGTGATAACCTCTATTGATTTTCTTTTTTGTGAAGGTTTCTTTGATTAGTTGCCTATACTAAGTAATATGTAGTAATATCTGTTCTATCTTTGAAGATGAATGTTTGCAACTTCTCTTATTTCTGATTCTACTTATTAGATCATTTTCATTCTCAGTCTCTCTCTCATAGCCTATCAAACTGATGAAACTAGAGAATATTGTACTTTATTTTGACAAGAAATTCAGTGCTTCTCCCATTCCCTTTTTCTTACCCAAGGTTGATTCATCAGGACCATGCCAGTGTATGTAGAGAGGAATACTCTGATTTCTATCTTAGGAAATGTAATGATATTTTAATAATACCTAGAATGGTCATATAGGTGCACAGTACATTCAAGTTGCATGTAGGGTAAAATGGTTTTCAGGCTTTTCCACCCTCCCACTGCGCATGTGCACTCGGCCAAATGGCGTGGTGCCATGTGGCGTGGTGTGGCGTGTGTGGGGTGGCATGCGTGGTGTGGCTCAGCGCAGCGCAGTGTGGTGCAGAGCCGAGGATGGAGGAGTGCAGTGGAGTGGTCTTCCAGGTGCAGGGCATGTGCCTGAGGCCTTAAGCTTCCAGGCTTCCCCTTAGCAGTAGCCCTTATCACAGGCATGAACCTCTGGTCTTCTTGCAGCTCCTGGACTTTGGTTACCACCTGTGCTACCATGGCACATCCAGCTTTGTTACAGGCTCACAGTCTGCTACTCCTCAGTACCCTCCTGAGGTCTTCAGAGGGCTCCATACCCATCTGCATCGGAACATCCTGTCAACTTATGCCAATTGTAGGGGGAGGAAAGATAAAGAAGTTATTGGTACCAGCAATGGGAGATCCCTCCCATCTGGCCATATACACGCCAATTTTGTGTCCAATGATAATATTATAGCTGGTCTCAGTGACTTTACACCCATCCTTGAGATAGAGACTGCAGAACAGCCGTGGTATGGCCAGGGCGACCATACCCTGCTGGAATGGATAATGGCTGCCATATGAACAGTATGGGCTGATTCAGGAGATGTGCCGGAGACAGTGAGTGGTTGCAGGAAAAAGCAGGGCAAGGAAGGAACTTAGATATCTGTCAAAATGCTGCTCAGACACTGATGTTTCCTGAGCTAGCAAAAGGAATATAAAGTATACGTATCGCCCATCCTGGAGTACATCCTGTGGGATGGATGTACTATGTGGCTTATGGCTAGAGACCACAGCCAAAGAGTTTTGCCTTAGAGTGTGTGTGGTAATGGCAGTGGTGCGAGGACATGCTAAGCATCTGCCCATACAACTGCCAGGCCCTAGGAGAGTGACTAATACCAAGCAATATCAGTTGCCCGGAGGCCACAAGGAAATTATGGGCACAGTATCAGAACTGGAGAAAGTGGGGGCATTGTGCATACTGCCCATAGCCACTACAATTCGCCAGTGTGGCTGGTGAATAAGCCCGATGGCTCTTGGCGCATGATAGTAGATTATCGTGAGTTAAATAAGGTAGTTCCGCCCTTGCATGCTACAGGGCCTTCAGTGGCAGACTTGATGGATCGTCTGAGCCATGAGCTAGGCATGGCTAGGTATCATTTTGTAGCTGATCTGTTAAATGCTTTTTTTCTGATAGATATAGCTCCAGAGAATCAAGACCAGTTTGCCTTCACGTGGGAAGGCCGGCAATGCACATTTACTGTGCTCCCACAGGGATACGTGCCCAGCCCTACTCTGTGCCACAGGCTGGTGGCAGCAGATCTGGGCCGGTGGGAAAGGCCATCTTCAGTGTGTTTGCATCATTACATTGATGACATTTTATTGACCAGTGACTCTCTTGCAGATTTGGAAAAGGTAGTACCTCTTCTATTGACACACCTGAAAACATGTGGCTGAGCAATCAACAAAAGCAAACTGCAGGGGCCTGGACTGTCAGTTAAGTTCTTGGGGGTTGTTTGGTTGGGTAAGACATAGGTTATCCCTGATGCCGTAATAGGTAAAGTACGAGCTTATCCCACTCCAACCACAGTGAAGCAGCTGCAAGCTGCTGGGCCTGCTGGGTTACTGGAGGGCATTTATACCTCACATGGCCCAGCTCCTATGACCCTTGTATATGTTGATATGTAAAGGGGACATTTGTGATGACTCTGGCCTATCATGAGCTCACCACTCTTTCTGCATGTAGAGCCCTCTGATGCCTCTTCACTGGCAAATCGAGTGTGGTGCTCACAACCTGGAAGGCCACTGATGCCAGCTACAATATTATCATTGGACACAAAATCGTCGTGTATATGGCCAGATGGGAGGGATCTCCCATTGCTAGTACCAATAACTTCTTTATCTTTCCTCCCCCTACAATTGGCGTAAGTCGACAGGATGTTCCGATGGAGCCCTCTGAAGACCTCAGCAGGGACTGAGGAGTAGCAGACCTTGAGCCTGTGACAAAGCTGGATGTGCCATGGCAGCACAGGTCGTGACCAAAATCCAGGAGCTGCAAGAAGAGCTAGAGACTCTGCAGGAGCACAGGAGGTGGTCAAGGTCTGGGAGCTGTGGGACGAGACCTGAAGTGAAGGAGGAGATGGCGCAAGAGGACCAGCCCGAGACCCCTGAGGAAGCAGAATCGTCAGGGAATGACAACAATTCGGAGCTCGCCCAGTGCTGATGCAGGAAAAGCCTGATGGACTTAGACTGACAATCCTGCCAGAAGGCGGAGAACTTTGGCTGGGTAATGTTATGTTTTGGACACCCTGGGGGAGGATGGTATGGTTTGTACACCCCAGGAGATGGGAATGTGGGGGTGGCCAGTGGGACTTGATGGCCAAAAGCATTCTGTGTACTGCCCAGCAGCCAGGCAGAGGAAAAAAGCCAACTTAGAAAGACAAAAGCTGGTGCTCAGATTGGGAAGCCCTGAGCGGCTGTTAAGCAGCCTAAGTATGCTAAAGAAGGCCAGTGAGTCTCTTAAAATCACCTGTGGGTGATGCCCTGCTCACTTTTGAGTGAGGGTGAGTTGCTGAGGAATCCGTCCTTGGGGGAAGGGTGGGGAATGTGGCTTGTGGTGGAGCCCACAGCCAAAGAGGGGACCCAAGAGAGGCCGCATGTAGAGCTTGTATCCACGGATCCCCGACCCATGTGCTTGTGCAATGGGTTGGCCTGAGGGCAGGGGTCTGTGTGTCGCATTGGTGGCTATGAAAGCCCAGTGTTGGAGTGACCACAGACAGAAAACCCTGAGGGTTGGGTGATCACCCCCAAGGGTACAGAATCACCAATCCAAGAGTGAGTGCATCCTGGGGGTGGATGCTGTGTGTGCCATTGTGTAGTTTGGGGCCAAGACCACAGCTGGGTGGTCCCCCTCCCTTGTATGAGCAGTGCCTTCAGTAGCAATAGTGGATTATCTGCTGATGCCAATGATCATCTTTTGCCACTAGGTTGGTGCCCTGCCTGGAATTATTTGTGTTCTTTTGTATTTTGTAGCTATATTCTATTTTCTTTTGTGGTCAATGGCTGCAGTATTTATGATTGTTAAGAGAAAATTGTATATATGTAGACTGTATGGCAGAAAACCCTGAGGGGGTAGATTGTAGGGTAAAATGGTTTTCAGGCTTTTCTGCCCTCCCACCATTAGGATGACCCTGCCTGATGGGGCACCGCAGTTGTTATATTGTTGCAAACTATCTTGTTTACTTTTGCGGGCCATGGGAGGAGTATTAAGATAGTCACTGAGAGAAGCAGAAGCAGGGGTGAGAAGCCAAGAGAGGCAGGAGAGAGAACAGGAGAAAGAAGAGAGAGAGAGAGAAGCCCAGAGTGAAGACTTACCCGGGGCTTGGAGGCCTACCGGCCTCCTGGCCCCCCTGGCCCCCATGCCTGCCATATACCTGGTTGCTGCTCTACATATCAAAGCTCAATAAAAGCCTGAGAAAGTCACCAAGGGCTCCAGGACTCCTCCTTTACCTGCCTGTCTGCTGGGATCCTAGAAACCTGCACTGTGCCCATCCTGGCACTACAGTGCATATACATTTATTTAACTTAAGCAGTTAAGGATATCCTATAATTAATAAATATTACAGTAGAGGGGCCTCCCTGGTGGTGCAGTGAGTT
This sequence comes from Talpa occidentalis, assembly GCF_014898055.3. NCBI lineage: Eukaryota > Metazoa > Chordata > Mammalia > Eulipotyphla > Talpidae > Talpa > Talpa occidentalis. The sequence goes on from NW_023601543.1 coordinate 39,897,150, forward strand.
AAGATCCAACCTATGAAGCTGTCCACAGCATCTGCAGCATGAGTTCGATCCCCCAGCCGGCCAGGGAGCAACCCACATGGCGCAGCCGACCTCTCCTGACTCGCCTGCTGCTCCCCTCAGCAGTGTACTTCGGTCAATCTGCCTGTTCTGTTCCCCACTCTGTCTCTGGTGTATCCTCTCAATGCCCCCCACGCACACCTCTGGCCTGTACCCCAGCCCTCGTAGGCATAAATAAATAAATATTTGAAAAATAGAGTAGAAATTAATGAAATAGTAAAAAGAAAAAAATCAGAAAATGAACAAAGAGTTTGTTTATTTGAAAAGATTGTCAAACTTTACCTTCAGCTAGACATACGAGCCAAAAAATCAATCAACCTTAGGTAGACAAAGGTTGGTAATATCCTAATGAAACTTGGTACCAATGTCATAAATGACCACATAAAATTAGTTGGAAAGTGCACTCCATTATTTTTATTATCTAGCAGAGTTTTTATAACATTAGTGTTATTTCTCTCAAATGTTTTGAAGAACACACAAATGAAAGATATTGAGACAAGAATATTTTTTGTGGGAAGGGTTATAAGTATGGGTTCCATTTATTTAATGCAATGGTTCCAAGACATGAGTGTGTATATGAATGAACTGAAGATCTTGTTAAACTTCACATACTAATTAGTAGGTTGGTGTAAGACCAGAGACTACCACTCTAACAAGATCCCAGTGATGTTAAATGTTACTAGTGCAGGGATGACAAATAAGGAGTTTATTTGCATATAACAAATCAGATTTTCTCTTTTTTTGTATCAATTTTTATGTTATGTTTTTCTAAGAATATTTCCATTTCATACGTATTGTCATTTTGGGGGCATGAAATTATAAAAATAGTATAATGAGTTACTTTCTCATATGTGGAATCTCTAGTGGTATCTCCCTTTTCAATTATGTTATTGTTTTTGTGAGTTTTTAATTATTTGGTCAAAATTCACTATTATTTTCAAATAATAAAATTTGGGCTTAAAAATACATTCTCAGTAATAAAATAATGAACTCTTGTCAATTGCAATGACTTGGATAGATCTAGAGTAAATAATGCTAAGTGAAACAAGTCAGAAAGAGAAAGACAAATATTGCACGATTTCACTTACATGTTGACTATCCAGAAAAAAAAAAAATACAAAGGGCCAGTCAAAAGCAAAATCAAACCAATCACAAACCCGAGAGATCTGTTGGTAAAATTAGTGCTCCCAGATAGGGTGGAATAGAGTGGACAGCAATATGCGGAGGGGGCCCAATGGATATAGTGGAGAAGTATGTGTGGCTTGTTGGTAGAAGTAACTGATGACATACATCTGAAGAGGTGTGATTCCATCCATACCTCCAAATCGCATATAGTGCTATAAAGTGATATTACCTCAATAAAATAAACTTAAAAGAATATTTATTGTTTGCTTTTTATTTCATTGACTTCTGTATTTATTTTAATTGTTTATCTCTTCACATTTACTTTGTATTTAACTTGTTCTGTTAGTAGCTTCTTGATATGAATGGTTTGATTATTGATTTTATGCACTTCTTTTCTATTAAATACATTCAAAAGTTTGAATATCCCTTAAGTACAAGTTAAATTGCATGTCACAAGTTTACTATATTATATTTTCATTATCATTCAGTTCAAAATCTTTTCGAATTCTCAGTGTGATTTTTTTCCTCACTTGTTTACCCCTTCCTTTATTGAAGTTAAAGTTTGTGAGTAAAATTGTAAATTAAAGTGTACACATGATAATTTGATATATGTATACATTGTAAATAGATTCTTACATCAATTTAATCAGCATGTACAATATTTAGCATAGTTAGTTTTTCTTTTTCATTTTTGGTGAGACTGTTTAAGATCTACTCTCAGAAAAAATTAATTTTACACTACACTATTAATTGGCAACATTTCTTACACTGAAATATACTTCATGTATGAATTTTTTTCTCAACAGTTTGCATGGCCTATCTTTTTCCCATATTTTTGTTTTCAATATTTCTGTAGCTTTGTATTTATGTGTCTACTTTGCCTTAATCTCAAACAGAACACCTTAGTTAATCATTATTTTAAAAAGTTCTTCATGGTTGTGTTAATAAGAATCTACAGTGATTTTGTTAAGAGCAGCAGTTTAATTTTAAGACTTTTCAAAAGACATACAATTTCCCATGATTTTTTTTTCACAATAAAGCAAGAAATGATAGGGACTTATTTGTGAAGAGACCCCTAGAACCAAAAACTCCAGATGTGAATTCATTCAGAAAAGGTTGAACCACAGTGACCAGTGTTCTTCCTGAGTAGCTTGTTATACTTACCTGACCTAAAGAGGAAATGTTGACAATCAACAGGTTTGAAATGAAGACTTCAGATTAAAAGAGTTATTACACATATATATCACTTTGAACAATGCTTGGCAAGCAGTAATTACTATATAAGTGTTAGCTATTATTATTGGCTATTTCCATATATAACCATTATTTGAACTACTTTCTTATAAAACAAATACCATTTACGTGGACACAAAACATGATTGAATATTGTTTCAGGATTTCTTGATATGTTTAGTCATCATGAAATATTAGACACTATGTATAAGATTATATTGAACAATCATAATGTGAAATACTGTAGAATAATGCTGCATCTCAAGAGAATTAAAATCTAGTTAAGACATGATATATATGTTAAATATTAAACATTACTTGTTTAAATCTCATTATTTTACTCAATGTTGAAGGAAAAAAATCTGTATTTATTTCTGTCTCCTTTATGAAACCTAGTACATATATCTCTATAAAACTGGAAAACAAATTATTATAGAATTTAAAAAGTTTTTAGGTTATCAAATGCTAAATTCTAGAAAGGAAATGAGTCATTTGTTTGATTAATGGATGATACGAAGTATGAACAAATAAAGGAACTAACTACTACTTAAAAGAAGTGTGTTACTGAGATGTGGGGAGACATCATAGCATACCGATGGAGAAAAGGGTATGATAACAAGAATAAACAAGGCATTGTACATGATGCATTTAAAGATAAATGAGTAAAACATTCTAATTGTAGTATATATAAATGGTCACATAAAACAGAAAGATAGCAGCTGATTATGGAGGGTTTTGAGTGGTAGTTTAATGATATTATGCTATAGTCATTGGATAATGGTGGACATTTGACAGTTTCAGTTCGCTTAATAGTTATTTTAAAATAATACAGCAAGTGATAGCTTCTAAATTAATAGAAATTTGAGTTGACAAATCCATTCAGTAGCTATACAAATATTCTCTCTACATATAACAAAACATGGACCTGAATTTCAGTGATGTAAATTGAAAATGGCAAGGAAGATAGATTTATGTAGGTATTACGGAACATATATATTTATAGTATTTGATGAATAAATACATATGAGGCTGTATGGAGAACAGCACTACAAAACCATGTCTTACCTGTTCAGAGAAATGTTTCAGTAATATGGTATGTTTAATGAGGTGACTTTTCAGACTGGAAAATTCTGACATGCAATCAAATGGAGGCCTGCCAGATAAGGAGAACAAGAGTGTTCATCAATCTAAGTTTTGTTGAATACCACAGCAGTATGCCCTAAGAAATTGAAAGGCTATAATCCACAACATAGAGAGCTTTAGATCACATTGAAAAGGTACTAAAGATCAGTTAAATTCTAGACATCATATTGTCATCTAAAAAATAACAGAATGCTTATATGGAAATTGATCAATACAATATTTCTATGGGCTTAGCAAACAAGTGAGATGGTAGGAGCACAACTTATAGTAGTTACTCCAGTTTGCAAGTTACTATAAATAGGTAAACAGCAGAGTATCTTGTAAACATTTTTTATTTTTTCTTAGCTTACAGTAAAATATTTACCTGAAAATAGGGAAAAAGAAGGAAAAGTATCAAATATTAATTACATCATCCATAAGTAGAGTAACTATCCCTTCAAAAAATAAAATTGTCTGTATCTGGCAATTCATTTTATTTGCCACGAATGAAAAAAACAAACAAACAAAAAAAGATCTATTTGACTTAGGACAATATCGCAAATTGAAAAGTTTTGCTTTATTATTTTAATCTATGTAACTCTTCAGCTTCTGTGACTTGGGCATCTGTAATCACAAGTAGTAATTCGAATGAAGTTATAAAATTTACACAGCTTTGTTGGAAAATGATCATCCATTTATCATCCATTTATATATTCCAAAAATGGAGAACAGCATTCATGATGTCATTTGTAAAAAAAAAAAAATAGCAAGCTGAAACTATATTATTCTCACAAAGTAAATAAAGTTTTAGTTTTAAGAATTAGCAACAAAAACTAATTTATAATCCCACCTCTCCCCATTCCTAGTAGATTACAATCCTGGCATTTACTTGAAATGCCTTTTTCTGAAGGCTTATTTCTAGAACATAAAAACATAGGGAATGATTGAAATAACTTCTTATAATTAAGTTTATAAACATTTGTGGCAAAAGTGGTTGCCAAAAAACCACAAAATAATCTCCTGTAACTATGTCTAGGATATAAAACATGTAAGCAAATTTTCTTAGGCAGTTTTTTCCTTTTCATGTATTTCTAGATTAAAAAAAAAAAAGGGAAAAAAATAGGTAAAGAAAAAGCATTGATCCACATTGTATAAAATGGGTTGTACCATCTCACCCCATCCTACACATTAATTCTCAAAATGGAACATGCTCCAGTTGTTTCCAGATAAGAAACCTGAATAGTTATGCATAGATAAGTGATATCCATTACTGTATTACAGTCCATGATAAATTTTGCTTAAACTCTGTCTAACTCAAATTAAGATACTTAAAATTTTAATGAATAATAAATTATAACATAATAAGAGAAATCCTTGTCAACAGATTTTAAGATTTCCATATTTTACCATGACAAAAAGAATTTTAACACCCATAAACTCTAGAGTAATTCTTAAAATGTTCCTTCTGTTACCAATAACATTTAAATGAAACAGTTTCATGTATGTCTAAGCTCACCGTGCTTGTAAAGTTAATCTTTTGAACATTGTAGTTAGGTTGAAAAACTTCACATAACTCAATAAAATGCTAAACCTGCTAAACCTTTTAGGGAAATCTAAAAAGAAGAGGAAACTTTCTGTGATGTGTTAGATTACAAACTCCCCCCCTTTTTTATGATGACATCTTGAATTTAACTTCTGAATTAGCTTCAATTCTCAAAACTAATATCTCTATTGCCAATTTGATTCACTAGCTTTATGGTCTCCTTTTTAATAAAACTGAAATAAGTTTTAGGACCAAAATAATAGATCTGTTTAAATCATTATTTAACTTCTCTACTTTTATGATGTAATACTTTCTGCTTTCAGAAGTAAAAGGATTAGGAATGAATATCCAGCACTTCATTTATTCATAGAATGTAAAATTGTTTATAGTCTTTGATCAAAGTAACAATTAGAAAATTGAAATACTTGTATGTTATCAAAATATTATCGAAACAAGATTAGAATTCATTAGTCTTTAATTTCTAGTCTTCCCTTAGTAAAACAGATTTTCAAAATAAGGACCGACTCTTGTTTACTGAAAATCCTTCATGTAATATATAATATATAAAGAAAAATATTTTGTTGCTGTAAAGAATCCAGATATGGTTATTTACAACATGTAATTTCTGTGCATTCCTGAAAGACTAGAAAAATAAATGCTGTTTCTAATGAAGCGTCTGAGATTGATCTCTAAAGGAACCCAAAATAAGTCTTTTGTAAAACAAATATTTCTGTAAAATGATTTTTTCTGGTAAAAAGTCAGATGATCAAATATTGGTTCATTTAAAAGGAGTTATAGATTATGTTTTCACTTTTGGGAGATATTCAGAATATCAATAAAAATCTGTAATTTTTTTTGAAAGATACTATGGAAATAAAATCCAAACTATACATAAGTTTTCTGAGGAGGGAGAAAGCAGGAAAATATACAACTATCTGAAAGCTTTACAATTATATATTCGAAATTACCTTTCCAGGATGTTTAGTATCATCTTGATCATATTAATCAGTTCAAGAGCAGCTATATGAATGTTATGAGGTGGTTGTTCATTAGTGTCCTGAAGAGTTCGTGCCCTTCTTCTCTCCGATATCATGACAAGAACACAGTCAATAGCATGTTCAAGATGTTCACTTTGTTTTCTGAATATGGTAGGCATCTTTTTGTCATTCTGGAAGTAAAGTGGGAGTTTGGGGGAAGAAATGAGGCAGCATTTATCTAACACACTGTAGTTATGGAAAAGATTCAACAGCAACATCATTTAACTAAGGACATATAAGAGGGATGCAAAATTACCATCAAACCACATTTTATTTTTTACATATTTCCTGGTAATAATAACATATATTTCCTGGATATATCATTTGTGACAATGGTTATATAAAGGGCATGAAAGGCACAATGTTTATCTAGGGGATACTGAGGAGGCATGTAATTTTAGAATTTGTCATAAACTACTTGCCAACAATCAGAGCAGGTTAATTTCTGGGAGTGTCTTAGTACACATAGCTTATTTACTTGTTAAAATACAATCAAATTAGAAGAGAACCTATACCACTTTGAATTCTGTAAGGGACTGGGTATAGGTTTGAGAGATAGGAAAAAAGATCCTTACTTTTGTCTCAAAGTCCTAGAAACTATATATAGTGCTTTCTGATATCTGACAGTTTAAACATACATGAACTGTAAGATGATTGTGTAATGATATTTAAATATATCACTGCTCATTAATATATTTTACATATATTCTATTTGCATGAACATGTGTACCCACACCCTCATTCATCAAAATTTTGCTCAGAACCTCATCAAATGGCTAGCAAAATATTCACAGTTTCAATAATATTTCCATAATTGGTAGACTTCTCTTTGGAAGGAGTTACTGTGCTTTTATGGTTTATGGTCATGAAATAATACGTGATTTAAAAGTAGTGAAGGAGGGCCTCCCCGGTGGCGCAGTGGTTGAGCGCTGGGTTGCGAAGCTGCCCGCAGCCTCTGCAGTGCCGGTTCGATCCCCGGCTGCTCCCCGGCCACTGGAGGAGGGTCCCACATGGCGCGCAGACCTCTCCTGCCGCCCGCTGCTCCCCCAGCAGTGTGCTTCGGTCCTTCTGCCTGCTCTGCTCCCTGCTCTGGCTCTGGTGAATTCTCTCACCCTCCCATGTTTCTGACTGTACCCAGTGCTTGTATAAATAAACAAATAAATAAATCTTTAAAAAAAAATAAAAAAAAAAATAAAAGTAGTGAAGGAGCCTATTCAAAAGCATTTATCTTTGAAAATTTGGGGGTGAAGGGCAATCTTATGTAATCGATAAATAAGTTTATGAGGATTTATGGCATAGGTAAAATAAGACATGTAAAAAGATACTAATATTTAATCAACGAACCAGCGAACAAAACACCCATTCTTCAATAATTACTTCTTCTCAATATGAATCTATATGTTCAGATGCTTACTATTAGCATTTCAGCTTAAACATCATAAATCAATCTATAATACCTCACATTTCAGATTTCTGGCAAACAGCTTTATTTGGGTAACATCCAATTCCTACAAATAAGTGTGCTTTGCATTTGCCGATTGGCAAAATAAGGTGTATATTTGGCCATTTTCCCTTCTTTCAATGGGTATTAGATTATGAAAAAGAAAACAATAGAAAATAATGGATTTTACCTTTCTTATTTATAGTTGTCAGAATGACATTATCAATGCCATCATTTAAGACATATTCATTAACATACTTATAATTCCATTTCTGTTTCTTAATATACTTCAGCTTTAATTGACATAATATGGGACTTTAGAATAAAGACGTATCATTGATAATAAAATAGTACTTGGGTAGCATCCAATTCCTGCAAATAAGCTTGCTTTACATTTGTCAATTGGCAAAATAAGGTGTATATTTGGCCATTTTCCCTCCTTTCTTTTTTTTTTTTTTAAAGATAGATTTATTTATTTATTTGTTTGTTTATTTATTTATACAAGCACTGGGTACAGTCAGAAGTGCAGGAGGGTGAGAGAATTCATGAGAGCCAGAGCAGGGAACAGAACAGGCAGACTGACAAAATACACTGAAGAGGGGACCAGCGGGTGCCGCAGGAGATGTCTGCCTCACCATGTGGGACCCTCGCCTGTGGCCGGGGTTCAAACTGGCGCTGCAGAGGCTGTGGGCAGCTTCGCAGCCCAGCGCTCAACTACTGCGCCACCAGAGGAGGCCCCATTTTCCCTCCTTTCAATGGATATTAGATTATGAAAAAGAAAGCAATAGAAAATAATGGATTTCACTTATTTATAGTTGTCAGAATGACATTATTAATGCCAACTTTTAAGATGTTCATTAACATAATTCCATCTCTGTTTCTTAATATACTTCAGCTTTAATTGATATAATATGGCACTTTAGAATAAAGAAGTATCATTGATATAAAAATATTACTTGGGTGAGCAATTTCAAGAACTGTAATAAATGTATAATCATAATGATTATTTAGACAAATTATGTTTTACTCACTTCATTCCTCATTGCCAGTTATTTATAGAACAACTTCTCTATTCTTGAGTTTTGCAATTCTTGATTAGTTTATTAAAATGAAGTACAATTGTATTATATCTTTGTTTACATTTTTACAATATAGGGTTTCTCCCCTTAGGTGTCATTATCATAGCTCTCCCACCCCAAAAGCACCCATAGAACTGTTATAGTCTAGCGCTCTCAACTTCTCCTTGTTCTCATTCCATCCCCTCTTCCTTCCTCTCCCCTGTCAGATGCCTCAGATTTATAATTAGTTTTGAAGTGTTCGTTTTAAAATTTATCTTCATCTGACACATTGTTTGGGCTCTTTATAGTCCACATATAAGTGATACTATGCAGTATTTATCTTCTGGCTTATTTCACTTAGCATAACTCCAGCCAGCTCCATCCACATTGCTGCAAATGGCATGAACTTATCTTTTTGATTGCTGAGTAGTATTCCATTGTGGTACATGCCACATTTTTTTGAACCACTCACCTGTTTAGGGGCATTTATGTTTCCATATAGTGGCTATTATAAATATTACAACAATAAATTTACATAGGAGTACAGGTTTCCTTTCAAATTAAGTTTCTCAACTTTTTAGACAGGAGAGCATTGGCTATTTGAAGTCTTTTGTGTTTCCATATAAATTTCGGTAATATAATACTTGTTCCATTTAATTGAAGAATATCATTAAGATTTTTATTGGGATTGCATTGTATCTGTAAATTGCTTTGGATAGGGTGGCTATTTTTGCAAAAGTTGAGTCTTCCAATGCATGAGCAGAGATTGTCTTTCTTTTTTTTTTTTTTTTTTTTTGCTTTGGTCTATTTCTTTTACAGTTTTCCTTGCCTAGGTTCTTTGCCTCCATTGTTAATTTGATTCCCAGCCATTATTTTTTTTTTTTTGGTGTTAGCATATACAAGCTGGATCTGGAAATTACAGGGCCTAGCTTTCACTGTGGGCATATAGCTGTACTGGGAAGTGCATCCTATTCAGCATTCAGCCACTAGAACCTTTGGAACATACACAATCCTTAGTCTCGGCCTTGATGGGCCTAGCTAGTCACTGCAGCCCCCCAGCAATGCCTAAGTAGTGCATTCCACTCGTCACTCAGCAACCAGTGCCTCCTAGCAGACATATGCCACAGCCTGGGTCTCATATGATTTTTTTATACATCAGGGATATATAATAAGCCCAGGGTAAGCCACTAGGTCCTCAGGAGCAGGCACAAGAGCCAGTCTGGACCTTGTACAGTCTAGGTTTTCACTGGGGTCCCCCAGTAACACTCAGAAAATGCATCTCATTAACCTCTCAATAACAAGCACCTTGAGAAAGGACACAAGCTTCAGTCTGGGTCAAAAAAAAAATGGCCCCCTTCTATATCAGGGATCTTCAGCAGCCCTCTGCTCTCCTGGCCACCAGAAAGAGGCCAAGAGTAACTTCCCCTGGGCAATGCAAGGTCTCAGTGGCTGAACCTTCTGACCCAGCATCCCCAAGCCCCCGGAGCCACCAGAACAAGACCTGAAAGTGCTTCAGGACTTCTTTAGCACCACCCAAATCCTAAAAGTCCCCCATAGCTGTACCCATAATCAAGTAAACACTTAGAACAGTGCGGGAGAAGGACTCATGCACAACAAAAGGCCCAAACACAGCAAAGAAAACCCAAAGGAAATAATGGAGAATAAGAAAAATACAAATGGCCAAGAAAACCCTCAGGGGAACAATAAACCACAGAGAGAAAACAAAACTCCAGAATCAAACCATAAATACATGGAAGAGCTTCTTTATATAGCAGACATAGAATTCGAGATGGCAATGATTAGGAAAGCTGAAAAGTGGGAACAAAACAAATAAAATTCAGAAAAGAAAAAAAAAAACACTAAGAGAAACTCAGTCAGCAAACAGATGATCGAAGCTGAAACTTTAAACAAGAAAATAATGGAATTGCAGGGGGAAGCAAAACATTCCAGAGAAAGCCCTAGAAGTAGAATCAAATGAAAGAATGAGTCAGTAATCTAAGATGAAAAAGAGGTAAGAAGAATGATAAAATGGGAAAGAAACAAAGGAAAAAGAGTAAAGAAATACTTCAAAAAATATCTGGCATCATGAGAAAAGAAAATATAAGAATCACAGGAATCCTAGAAGAAGAACACAGAGAAAAGGGAACTGAGGATAAAATTAAGGAAATAGTGGAGGAGAACTTCGCAACCTTAAGAAGAAAATGAACATAAAAAAAGGAAGCAAGAAAGAATGCCTAGCTACCTAGCTACAACAGTAAAAACTTCTAAGAGTCTTAATAAAAGAAAAAGTAATGAAGCTGATGAGGTTGAAGACACAGATAACTTATAAGGGAATATCAATTAAACTAACATCAGATGTCTCTACAGAAACACTAATGGCAAGAAGAGAAAGGAATGCCATATTCAAATATTCCAAGAAAAAAATGCCAGCAAAGAGTACTTTATCCTGCAAGGCTCTCCTTCCTGTATTACAGAAGGTAAGGACCTTCTCAGACAAAGAAAGTCCTAGGGATTAGGTATCCACTGACCCCAACCCCCCAAGAAATATTAAAAGTACAGGAACAGACAAAAATCTGAATTAGGAATTAAATAGAACCACAAAACTAAGAACAAAATGGCCATGTACGCATCAATAAAAGGGATGGACATTACAGGGGACAATAAAACACGCAGAAATAACACTCATCAATATATACTCAGGCAGAAATAACACTCATCAATATATACTTACTAAATGAAGGAACACCAAAATATATCAGACAAGAAATAGCAGATCTAAAAACAGACATTGTGAAGTACATATATGGTTGGAGACTTCAGTACTCCACTCTCACCAATGGATAGATCAACAAGACAGAAAATTAAAAAGGACAAAATAATCCATAACAAACACTTAGACCACATGTGTCTAATAGATATTCACAGGAAACTACACATAAAAAAAAAAAAAAACAACAGTAAACGTTTTTCTCAAGTACACATGGGTCATTCTCCAGGATTGACCACATACTGAGTCATAAGACAAACATCAACAAATTCATTAAGATAGAAATCATACCAAGTATCTTCTCTGACCATAAATGTATTGAACTACATATCAACAAAAAAAAAGAAAACAAGGAAATATTTTAATGCATGGTGACTGAATAATACTACTGAATGACCACAGGGTTAATGAGGAAATCAAAGAAGAATTAAAAAAAATGCAAATGATAAGGAGGATACAACCTTTCAGAATGTATGGGATACAGCAAAAGCTGTTCTAAGAGGGATATATGTAGCAATACAGAAAAGGCAATATAGGCACACATTAGATAACTAGAAAGAGCCAAAACAAACAACCATGTCTCTCATCTCAAACAACTAGAAAAAGAACAAAAACAATCCAAAGACCAGCAGAAGGACAGAAGTAAAAGTTAGAACAGAAATATATGAAATAGAAATAAAAAAAGAGTCAAAAAAAAAAGAAATCAAATTATTTATTTGAAAAAAATAAAATAGACAAGACTTTAGCTAGTTTCACTAAAGAAAAAGAGGAAGAAAACTCAAATAGAATGAAAAATGAAAAAGGAAAAGTTATAAGAGATTCTGCAGAAATACACAGAAAAATAAGAGGCTACCATAAACATCTAAATTCAACAACCTAGATGAAATGGACAAATTCTTAGAATTATATAATCATCCAAGACTGAAGAAAGAAGAAATAGAAAGGAAGAACAAATCAATCACAAGCAAGGAAATTGAAACAATAATCAAAACACTTCCCACACCAAAAAAAAATAAGTTCAGGACCAAATGACTTCACAAATGAGTTCTATCAAACTTTCAATATGAGCTAATACCTATCCTGCTCAGACTCTTTCAAAAAATCGAAAAGGAGGGAATTTTTCCAAACACATTTTATGAGGCCAACATTACACTAAAAACAAAACAGTACACAAATACCAAAGACAACACAAAGAAAGAATGACATACGGAACTCCATAATGAACACAGATGCAAAAATCCCCAATAAATTCATGGCAAAGCAAATCCATGAATGCATTGCCAAAATTATACATGACCAAGTGGGAAATATACCAGAAACACAATGATGGTGCAACATTTCAAAATCAATAAATGTAACACACATCAACAAAAAGGAAAGAAAAAAAAAAACACATGATCATATCAATATATGCTTAGAAAGCATTTGATAAAGTTCAGCATCCATTTTGATTAAAACCCTTAAACTAGGAATAAATGAAACGTATCTTATAATAAAAGCCATATATGACATCCACAGCTAGTATCATTTTCAATGATGAAAAACTGAAAAACTTTCCATTAAAATCTGGTCAAGACAAGGGTATCCAATCTTACTACTATTACTCAACATAGTATTAAAAGTCCTAACTAGATGAATCAGGCAAAAAAAAAAAAAAAAAGCTGTCATTATTTGCAGATGATCTGCTCATATACACAGAGAAACCCATTTACATCCCATTTACAAGCATAATAAAAATAATTAAATACCTTGGAATAAATCTAACAAAAGAGGTGAAGGACCTTTACAAGGAAACTACAAAATATCATTGGAGGAAACAGAAATGGACACCAAGATATGGGGGAAAAAATTCCCTGCTCATGGATTGGAAGAATCAACAATTGGAAGAATCAAGATGCTATCCCAATAAAATTCCCAATGGCATTTTTCAAATAAGTAGAACAAAGAGTTCCAAAATACATATGGAACAGAAAAAAATCCTGACTAAAAAGGGGGAAACAGAGATATCATACTTGAGGATTTGAAAGAATACTATAAAACAATAATAAGTAAAGCAGCATGGTATTGGAACAAAAAAAAAAAAGTACCACCAATGGAATTGAATTAACAGCTCAGATAAAACCACATACTTATGGACAACTAATATATGACCTAGCATCATATACTGGAAAAAAGAAAGCCTCTCCAATACATGGTGCTGGGAAAATTTGAAAGCCACATGCAAAAGAATGAAACTAGACTTATCTCACACCATACATGAAAATCAACAAAATGGATAAAAGACTTGAATGTAATGTCTGAAACCATAAAATACACTGAAGAAAATATAGGCAAAATGCTACATGACATAAACTGCAGAAACATCTTTGCAGACTCATCTCCTACAGCAAGGAAAATAAAGGATAAAATAAAAAACTAGGACTAAATCAAAGCAAAAATCTTCAAATCTGAACAGTGAAAGAGACAGTGACCAAAACAAAGAGACAATCTACTGAATGGGATATTTGCACATTATACATCTGATAAGGGATTGATCTTGAAGATCTTTAATGCAATTATACAACTCAACAGAAAGAACATAAACAACCCAAAAAGTGGGAAGAACTAAATAGCCACTTCTGCAAAGAAGACATGTACATGGCTGACAGACATATGAAAAAATGCTCATCATCACTTAACATCAAGGAAATGCAAATCTAAACCATTTTGAGAAGTCGTTTCATACCTAGGGGATTGGCCTATATCTAAAAATACCACAAACAGCTAATGGTGAGGGTGTGAAGAAAAAGGAAATCTATTACACTGTTGGTAGGGATGTAGACTGGTTTAGTCCTTAATAGAAAAAAGTGTGGAGGGCCTCCCCTGGTGGTGCAGCAGTTGAGTGCTGGGCTGCGAAGCTGCCGATAGTCTATGCAGCACTGGTTCGACCCCCCGCCACAGGCGAGGGTCCCACATGGCGCACAGACCTCTTCTGTGGTGCCCACTGCTCCCCTCAGCAGTGTATTCCATCAGTCTGCCTATTCTGCTCCCCACTCTGTCGCTGGTGAATTCTTTCACCCTCCTGCACTTCTGACTGTACCCAGTGCTTGTATAAATAAATAATCTTTTTTTAAAAAAAGAAAAAAGTGTGGAGATTTCTCAAAAGAATAAAAAATCGATTTACCATATGACCCATTAATTCCACTCCTAGGTATCTATCCAAAGAGCACAAAAATACTAATTCAAAAGGAAACTTGCACTCCTATGTTTGTAGCAGCTCCATTTACAATAGGCAATATATGAAAACAACCTAAATATCCCAGAACAGATGAATGGATCAAGAAGACGTGGTACATATACAGAGTGTATATGTACACATTGATCAAAAAGATAAACTCATCATTTGTGGTAACATGGATGAAACCTGGAAGGGATTATTCTAAATGAAGTGAGCCAGAGGGATAAATACAAATACTGGAAGATTTCACCTATATGTGGAATCTAGAGAAACCAAACAAAGGATCAGACAAAGGTAAACTGTAAGATGACCCTGGAAAGCAGATCATAGATCGGAGACACTCAGGAATGGAATGTGATAAAAAGGACAGGGAAAAAAGTAGAGAATGGAGGGTGGGGAGAAGAGAGCACAGTGGCGAGTGGTGGAAGACTGCAGATATTTGATGGTGGTAAAGCTATGGTGACCACACCTGAGTGGAAAAACCAGTACTGTGAAAAATTAAACAAGGACAATTAAAAAAAAAAAACCTCCCCATCATTTATCAGTAGGGATATACAAATCAAAAGAATAATGAGATACCATCTCACACCTGTAAGAATGGCCCATAGCAAAGAGACCAGAAACAACAAGTGTTGGTGTATATGTGGAGAAAAAGAGTACACTTGTGTACTGTTGGTGTGATCAAGTCCAGTCTCTATGGAAAACAGCAGTATGGTGGCTTCTCAAAGTATTAAAAGTAAATCTACCTTATGAACCAGCAATCCCACTGATAGATATCTACACAAATAATGCAAAAACACCAATTAAGTGTTATATGCACTCATATGTTCATAGGAGCATAATTTCAATAGCCAAGGTGTGTAAATAACCTCAGTGCTCAATAATATATGAATGGATTAAGAAGATGTGGTTTATTCACTCAATGAAATACTATGCAGGTATGAACAACATGGACTCATGCTGTTTGTAACATGGATGGAACTAGAGGAAGCTCTGCTAAGCAAAACAAATGGTTTCATATATATGTGGAATATAGGAAAACAAAACCAACCTTAGAAATTATATATGTTGCTGAATAATTTTTGAAATAGTTTCACAAATTGTCAATTTTATATTTTAGTTTCACAATTCTATAATGTGTATACAAATTAGGACATAAAATATCTTATGCATCAAATATACATGTGTGTACTACATGTACACATATTTCTATATAAATATAGACATGCATGGAGGTATATACACATCTATATGTATATATACACATGAATGCATATGTATATATGCATGTTTATCTATGCATATGCACGTGCATATATTTGATTTTGTGAATAGAATTTAATCTAGTCATATACACTAAGTGATTTAATAGATGTGCCCATGCATTGTTAAAACACCTGCAGCATAAATTTTAGCATGCCATTTCTATGAAGATATTAAAACTTTAATTGTATAGATATCACGAAGCAAAGGAAAATAAACTCCATTCCTCAATTTATTATGAAGATTAAGTTAAATCTTTATTTCCCCCTAGTATTCCTGTAACATGTTCTCTATCCAATTCAGTTCTCATATTTTGGGGAATGTTCATTACTGTATCATTGCTATGGAAAACCTATACAGTGCAAAACCTCTGGAGTTGTTCAATTCCAACACTTCATTATTCCAACAACAGCTATCTGTAAATCATGAACAAACACTGAGCTATTTTCAAACAAATGTGAATGGAACTTCACAAAAGAAATTTAGCATTGTGGAAAATAAACTTTCCTGAAATTAATAAATTTTCAGTCCATAAACAAAACACTGTTGTTAGTGTAGGCATGACTAAATGCCAATTCAGAGAAGTCACTTTTACCATGATCACTAACACTTTACCTCGGTGTAGTGCCATTGTAGCGAGGCAACCAGGTGCAGGGCAGGCAGAGAGTCCTACCAGCCTCGGGGTCCCCAGCTAATCTTTACTCTCTCTGGGCTCTCTGGCGTTCTCTCGTGGTCTCTACTGCACTCTGCCGCACGGTCCTCTCCCGCTTCCCTTCCTAGGCTGCCACCCTTATATACTCAGTCTCTCAGCTCAGATGTGCCCATTAGCCACGCCCACGCCATACTCCAGGTGCCATCAGGCATGCATGTAAGACCACAGGTGTGGATCATCAAAGCTAATGGCGGGAGGGCGGAAAAAACCTGGTAACTTCAATTTACACTCAGTCATTCAAACATATTCTAAGTAAATTATGGTTTCAGGTAATTTCCATATTTTAATCTCCCTGATTACTTTAACAAAAGTATTTCTAGTTTCTGTATTATCTATGCAAAATATCATACAGGACAAAAATGTTTTCAGTCTTTAAATTGTCTCTTAATAAATTTGGCCTCTCAGCAATCAATGTCAGCTTTTTACAATGGAAGATGATTAGTTACAGAAATGCATGGCACTCAGACTTATTTTTCTTTATGATTGGAAAAATCATCTTTTACTTAGATCTCTACTTCTTTTCTCTCCATGTTTATTTTAAATGCAGAGATTCTAATTATAAGTATCATTTGTTAGTGCTCTTATTCTAATAGCTACTCATAAAACTTTTACGTCTAATTGCAGAGATTTGTTATATACAATGTATTCACATTTCTTTTCTTTTGAGAAAGACTAAAAATATTATTCATCTAATTAAAGAAGACAGAGTGATCTATAGATAGGTCTTTCTGAACAACGCAAGCATTATACATAATAAAATGTTATTCAACAAATCTCAGTCAGGCTAAAAATAGGTTTTATTATTGTATTCATCTATTTAGTCTCCTATTTCCATAATAGTGTTCAGAGATACTATTCTTGCAAATGTTGCACAGAGAGAAATTCATACCTGAATAGTCAATTTTTTTGCTTAAAATAAAAGCCTTGCACTATCCAGGATGACTGCAGCTCTAAACAACTATAGGATGCCATAAGCGAAGTTCTGTACCTCAAAGACACTGTTCTTGCACTGATCTCTTGTAAAGACAGGAAGGACACAGTGCAGGTTTTCTGATCCAGCAGACCGGGTAAAGGGAGAGTCAGAATCCTCAGTGGCTTTTGCAGGCTTTTATTGGGATTTACTCGGTACACGGCAGGTAGGGGGGGCCGGGAGGCTGGCAAGCCTCCCAGCCCCAGCAAGTCTTCACTTTTTCCGGGCTCTCCGGCCTTCTCTAACTTTCTCTCTACTTTCCTGCTTCTGCTTCTGTTAGCATCCCCGTGACACCACCCTTAAAAGCCCAGTCTTAGCCCAGGTGAATCCCATCTACCTATGACCACACCCTACTCCAGGTGCCCGCCATCAGGCATGCATTCGGGACCACAGGGTTCTGTTATCTATCCTAATGGCGGGAGGGCAGAAAAGCCTGATACTTTTTACCTTACCCTACATCTCTATAAACTCATCTTCCCAGAATGTGATGTTCCCATTTATTAAGATAAAGAAATCAAATGGCAGAAAAGATGGAGTCAGAGAGGTGCTTTGTATTATACCTGGGTAAATAATCTGAAAATTAACCTATAACAGTGCTGTACGCAGGGGTTCCTGTGTTTTGAGGAAGAACTGAAACACGTAGTGAACATCAGAGACCAGCACATAATGTACAGAAGGTACACTAAAGAATTTCATTGTAGGGCCTCCCTGGTGATGCAAGGGGTTGGGGCACAACATATGAAGCTGTCCCAGCCACTGCAGCACGCGTTCGATCCCTGGCAGACTAGGGAGCTACGCACATGGTGCAACAGACCTCTCCTGCTTTGCCCTCTGCTCCCCTCAGCAGTGTATTTCAGTCAATCTGCCTATTCTGTTCCCCACTCTGTCTCTGGTGAATTCTCTCACACACACCCCCACACCTCTGGCCAGCGCCCCAGTTCTTGTATGCATAATAAAATAAATCTTTTTTAAAAAGTTTCATTTTTTGTTAAGCAAGCAGTAGGTGGATAGAAATAACTAGAGGTTGATGGACCAGGCAGAAGACTGCCTTATACTGCTGTGCTGCCATCCGACTGGCAGCCCTGGCAGGGTAGACCTTCGTGGTGTAAAGGCAGACATTATTGTTACAAGGCAGATACATATGGAGGTACTGTAGTGCTTCCAGCACACAGGGTCCCAAATGAAAGGAACAAGGATAGTACACTGGGCTGCTTTCTCCTTCCTTAATATTTGCATATCATATATCTGACAGAGAACTAATATCCAAGTTCTACTTAGTGTCTTCGGTCCATCTGCCTGTTCTGCTCCCCACTCTGGCTCTGGTGAATTCTCTCAACCTCCTGCACTTCTGATCTGTACCCCAGTTCTTGTATAAAATAAATAAATAAATATTAAAAAATACTTAGAACATTTCAAACTCAGCAAACAAGAAATCAAAAAATGGGCAGAAGAGCTAAATATATATTTCTCTAAAGAAGATATACAGATAGACAAGACAACAACCACATGAAAAAAAATATGCTCACATTACCAGAAATTTGGTGAGGGTGTGGAGAAAACAGGAACCCCATACATTGTTGGTGAGAATGTAGACATGGCCAGTCCCTATGGAAAACATGACGTAGGTTCCAAAAAATATTAAAAATAGATCTATCTGGGCCTCCCTGGTGGCACAAGGGGTTACGTCTCAGCACTATGAAGATATTGGTAGACACTGAAGCATGAGTTTGATCACTGGCTAGGGAGCTAACCCACATGGCACAGCAGACCTCTCCTGTTTCGCCAGCTGCTCCACTCAGCAGTGTATTTCAGTACATCTGCCTGTTCTGTTCCTCACTCTGTCTCTGGTGAATCCTCTCACACCCCACACCTCTGACCTATACCCCAAATCTTGTATGCATAAATAATATATATATATAAATTAAAAAATAAAATAGATCTATCATACAACCCAGCAATTACACTCCCAGAGATCTACCCAAATAATGTAAAAACATTAATTTAAAGGAATATGTGCACTTGATGTTCTTTGTTGCATTATTTTCAATAGTCAAATTATAGAAACAACCTAAGTGCCCAAGGACAGATGAATGGGTTTAGAAGAGGTGGTATGTACAATGGCATATGACTCAGCCAGAAAAAGATGAACTTTTGCCATTTGTGACACCTGATGGAACTGGAGGGGATTATGCTAAGCAAAATAAGCCAGAAGGAGAACGACAAATACTGAATAGTATTGCTCATTTGTGGATACTCAAAAAACACCAAACCAAAAACAAATCCTTGAAATCTCACTGTAAAACTGAGGCTACATTTGAGGAGTGGGAGGGTGGAGAATGAAATTGGGGGGACACAATGAACTATGGCGGAGGTCTATATGTGCCTTGGTGGTGGGTGTTCCATGGTAACATACATCTGAAGAGGTGGGATCCTATCTTTCTGAATCATATACAGTGCTGTAAACGAATATTACCTTTTAAAAAGTATAAAATAAAAATGAGCCAATGTAGATTGTTGCTCAGAAAGTCAGTCTATAAGGTGAAAGCTGGGAAGGCAGGAAACAAGGAGGTTATTTCTTGAAAATGCCAAAGTCACAAACCTCTCTGGGGGCTGTGATTGCTTAAATTGAGGGAGGGATCTGCAACCATAGTCAGCTCAATGCATGTTTCACAGTTTCTCCTATATGTAGCCTCAGGCTGACACTGTTCTTATGTGAGGTAGAAGATAAGTTCAGGTGAGTCTCAGGAAACTCCATGTTACTGGACATTAACTCAGTCTGAGGCCCATTATAAAGTAGAAAGTAGAAAGCAAAATTAGAAAGTAGAAAGCAATATTTTCTGTACTGAAGATGTGAGGCAAGGTCACCAACCCATACTCTGATAGTGACTGTCCCAAACTCTACGAAGGAATATGTCTCCAATGCATACTTTAGATAAAACAAAGTTTTTACCACTAACAACCCACTAGACTTATGATATGGAATTCACAAAGAAGAGGTCACAGGCCGGAGGAGATAAGTTCGAGAGGTGAAATGAACACATGGAAAGAAAGAGAAGCAAAGACTCCAGCCCTTTAATTTTGCTGGGTTAAACTGTTTAAATAGAGCTGTTAAATTGAGCTTCCACCTGTTCCTCTTGTGGGGGTGGGGAAGCAGCATATAGACCATGTCCCTCATACTGACTTCCTTATGCTGAATTGCATGAGCTTTAATAAATTCTGATTTGATACCTGAAAGATTAGAGTCTTCATTATTTCTATTTTTCGGAGAACTCAAAACCTAGAGTTTGGGAGCATTCTCTCAGCTACAGTCTAGCTTTGATCTCAACAGGTTCTGCAGTGTTTTTCCCCAGAGGTGCTAGCAATAACAGAATGGCTGAGAGGTTGTAAACAAGGTAGGAGAGGAGGTATGGGAGTTTCATTGGAACTGCAGGAATTGGATATAAGAAAGATCCAAATCAGGGCCTTCTTGGTGGCAGAAGGGGTTAAGCGTCAGCACTATGAAGCAATCTGCAGCTACTTCAGCATGAGCCGGATCACTGGCTAGGGAGGTGATCCACATGGCACAGCAGACCTCTCCTGACTCGCCCGTTGCTCTCCTCAGCACTGTATTTCAGTCAGTCTGCCTGTTCTGTTCCCTACTCTGTCTTCCCTACTCCTCTTCCCCCACCTCATACCTCTGGCCTACACCCCATCTCTTGTATGCGTAAATAAATAAATCATTAAAAAAAATCTGAAATTGCAGAAATAGGAAACTAAGTTCTTACAAAGTCAGACAGACCATGAGGCAGAAGAAAGGTTGCAACCTTATTTATTAAAAAGTAGTATGGTTTTCTCTGTTCATCAAGATCAGTTAACAACATGTGGTTATCATCTGTGAATCTTGTAGGCTCCAGAACACTCAAAAAATATTCTTTAGCTCCTAACAATTTTAAAAAAGGAAAGACTAGAATGGACTAATAATAATCACTATAATAATAGCTTATATTGTGCTATATATTTTTTAAAGATTTATTTATTTATGCATACAAGAACTGGGGTGTAAGCCAGAGGTACAGGGGGTGAGAGGATTCACCAGAGACAGCAGGGAGCAGAACAGGAAGATCCACTGAAAAACATTACTGAGAGGAGCAGCAGGCGAGGCAGGAGAGGTCTCCTGCACCATGTGGGTAGATCCCTGGCCTGCCAGGGATCGAACCCATGCTGCAGTGGCCGCCGACAGCTTCATAGTTTGAGACTGGAAGAACAGAAAGAAGTAGCTGAAGCTTTTCCTTATTCTTAGATCCTGACAAACAAATTTTAGACACATAAACGCCTGTTCCTTGTCACTGGAAACACAATGTAGCTAGTCAAAAATACCATGGTCTTAAAAAACTCCATTAATGACCACTATCATCCCCCTGAATATACATCTCACTTCTTGGACTTCATCATCTGACTCATAGGATCTTACAGTTGCTCAACCTACTTGATTTTCATGACTCCCATCTTCATTCTTTATGAACCACTAATTACAACAGTCACATATTTTACTTCATCAGTAAGAATGGAAATAATAGATGGATTAAAAAAATGGAAAAAATAAGTAGGAAACGGCAGCTAATTATATGCTGATTATTCAAGCAGTTGGATTTTTTAAAGTTAAAGATAGCTTATAGTGTTACAGGGTTAAGTACCAAATATATCATAATGTAGATAATTTTTGTGCAAAGATAATTCCTTTTTTATCTGGTACTGATAACCAGCAGAAAGTCGTTATTAAAAGTTGCAAGTAGACATTAATTCTTAAAATTCTTAAACTATTTTAGATATGTTAATTGCATAATTAGACCCATTACTGCCAGAACCAAATTCTTTGTGAATTTTCTTACTGTGAAATATAATCATTTCACTATAAATGTTCATTGTAGATGTGGTGCAATATGAATGACCAGAACTAAGTGAAATTCACTTTAAATGGAACATAATCAATGAAGTAATAGCTTATGATTATAGTAAGTATCATTTATTATATGCTAGGCACTGGACTCAAGATTATCTTATGCTATTTGATTTATTTTTTTAATATTTTGGGTTATAATTTTGTTCTTTCATATGTGCACATGTTTCATACCCTCTCAATCAAACCACCTGTGCCAATAGCTTCTCTGTCTTTCTCCTCCATCCATTCCTTCCTCCCATCTGTTCCCTCTGGTAACTATTAAATTATTTCACTAAACTCTAATTTATTATTAGAGTATATTTTACCTGTGTATATCTTTTGGTTATTTATATTTCATAGATGAGTGAAACCATCCAATACCTTTCAGATTTTGACTTATTTCATTTAACATAATCACCTAGAGGTAAATCTGTTTTGTCCCAGTTACTCATTCATCTTTTTTCACAGCTGGATAGCAATACCTCTATTAGGTATTTATCCTAAAAAGATGAAACTTCTAATACAAAAAGATTTATGTATGCCTGTATACATAGCATCACTGCCCACAATTGCCTAGCCATGGAACCAACATAAGAGAACTTCAACAGTGAATGGATAAAAGAATTGTAGAATATACACTTATACTATTTCTAACGCTCATAACAATGCTACATACGATCTGTTTGATCCCTATTCAGTATAGATAAAAAAGATTAGAGAAGTTAAATATTTTGCACAAGGCTACACAGTAGTGAGTGAGGATTAAATATCAGCTGCTTGAGATAAAAGATGAAGAGGGTTCACTATAAATACATTGTAACTCCCCTGCTAATACTAACACTTTAGTCATTTATACTTTAGAATGAATACAATTTCTAAGAACAAACATTCCTGGAAAATAGATGGAATGAATAGGGTTGTAAGGCACCATTCCTTAACATCAAAAGGGGTAAAAGCAAAAAAAAAAAAAAAAAAGTTAGTGACTTTAAATCTTGATCATATAAATTTTCTGTAGTGGTAAGCAGAATAATGACCTCCTCTCCGCCCCACCAAATATGTCCATGTCATAATTCCTGGAGCCTGTGCATGTGTTACATAATGTTGAACAGGGGAATTAATGTTGCCGATGGAATTAATAAGGTTTCTTAGCAGCCTGCCTTAAAAATGGAAGGAATATCCTAGATGTGGGCCCAGAGAAATAACATGGGTCCTTAAAAACAGAAAAGAAAGACAAAAGAGAGGTCACAGAAATGTTAAAATGAAAGAAGAGTCAGGAGAAATTCAAAGCATGAAAGGAATGCAATTAGTCATTGCTGGTTTTGAAGATGAAGGAAGGAGCCTATAAGGCAAAGAATGTAGGCAGTCTCTAGAAACTGGGAATCACACTATGCCATTCAGTAAGGAACTGAGTACCTCAGAGATGCAAGTGTAAAAAATTGAATTCCACCAACAACCTGAGTGAACAAGACAATGGAATATCCCATTCAATACATAGACTTTTGCATTCAGGCAGTGTTTATAAATAGTAATTCTTTGAACAACTGCTAATTTCCTGTGGTGAGTTTCCCTGATATAATTAATGATGTTCATTGTCTCAACATACTTGGTGGAAATTTAGCATTTCAGATTCACATATATGTGCTGACATACAATATTTGTCTTTCTCTGACTTATCTCACATGGTATAATGTCCTCAAAGTTCATCTATATTGTTTCAAATGACAGAATTTGTTCTTTTGGTGTGACTAATAGTATTTTTGTCACAAGTCTAATCCCACATTCTTTATCCATTTTCTCCATTATAGGTACTTAGGCTGTTTCCTTAACTTAGTTATAGTGAATAATGATGCAATACAAACTTCTCCCACTACTCAAAATAAAACATTCCTATTTAGTATGACTTGGTAGGTTATTTTGTGGGGGGCGGAAGCTATTATCAATAATTTATATGGACATTTTTTTAGTATTTGCAGACCCAAAAAACTAAACTACAAAATCATATCATATAGGATTTTTCTACTTACAGATGCCAGGGAAAACCTATAAATAAGGGACTGCAGCTATCTTTTTGATATCCTGTTTTTTTTTCCCAAGTAATATTACATTATAGCATTATACAGGATTCAGGTATTCATCATTGAGAATCAACATGCCTGTATACTACACTGCTTTAAGTGCTAAAAAAAAATCTGTCTTTCACCATAAGTTGTCACCTTTTCCTCAATTTACTCTCCCTCTCTCCCCTTCCTTCTGGCAACTACAAATTGGTCTTCTATTATAAAAGCTTATTTTTGTTTTATTTAGTTTATCTCTTTGTTTTTTCTATATACCACATGAATGAAATCAGACAGTACTTGTTTTCTATGTCTGAGTCAATACATCTTGTTTCATTTCCTTTGGATTTATACTTAGATGTGAGATTGCTGGATAGTAAGTGTTCTATTTTTAAGTGTTATGAAAAATATACATATTGTTTTATATAATGATTGTACCAGTTTTACATTCTCACAAGTAATGATATTTATTTTTTCTACATCCTCACCAATACTTGTTATCTTTCCTCTTCTTGATGATAGCTATTCTAACAGA
>NW_023601543.1:39922301-39956184 GCF_014898055.3 Talpa occidentalis
ATTTATAATGATATTATCTTATTATCCTTGTTAGTAATTATTGTCACACAACTTAATTTTTAATTATATGAAACAGTATTTTCATTTATTGAATGGTTTAAAACCTCAATGATTATCTTTTTTTAAAGATTTATTTATTTATGCATACAAGAGTTGGGGTGCAGCCAGGGATGCGGGGGTGAGAGGATTCACCAGAGACAGAGCAGCGAGCAGAGCAGGCAGATGTACTGAAGTACACTGCTGTGGGGAGCAGCAAGGGAAACAGGAGTGGTCCTGCTGCGCCATGTAGGTCACCTCCCTGGCCAGGGATTGAACTTGTGCTGCAGTGGCTGTGGATAGCTTTGTAGTGTTGGGTCTTAACCTCTTGGGCCACCAGGGAGGCCCTCAATGATTATCTTTTGATGCATCTTCAAATTAATTTGTTCTAACCACACCATTGAACTCATAAGGACACATACATATATATTTATAATATAAAAATCTTTTTTTCTTTGATATTTGTCTTGACTAGTATAGTTCCTTTTAATTAACTCAAAGAGACAAGAAGACCCAGTAGCAAAAAGGGTAAACCCGCTAAAGATATATTTTCAACTTCATGATTTGATAGCAAACCCATCCAATATTTCCTAACTACATGAGCTAAATAAAATAAGTTTTATATATCAGTATTTGCCAGTAATTTATCCTTTATCGTTCTAGAAAGGAAAGACCTTCCCTGAGGAACATAAAGGTCCTACTGGGGCTTTAATAATGCATAATGCTACTTTCTTAATCAAGAAAAAATAATAATGGGTAAGTGTGAAAAGTGAAAAGTTATTTCTTCTTTATTATTTGATTTTAAATGTGCTGACCTGTTAATGCAAATGATATATTTTAAGAAGGGCCCAACAGAAGTAACACTGAGAAGTTTGCTATGTTCAGTTAACTTACGTCTATCTCCCTGTCATTTGTAATTCATTTTTTTTAAAGATTTATTTATTGATTGATGCAAGCACTGGGTACAGTCAGAAGTGCGGGAGGGTGAGAGAATTCACCAGAGCCAGAGCGGGGAGCAGAGCAGGCAGAAGGACCAAAATACACTGCTGAGGGGAGCAGCGGGCGGCAGGAGAGGTCTGCGCGCCATGTGGGACCCTCGCCCGGCGGCCAGGGATCGAACCGGCGCTGCAGAGGCTATGGGCAGCCTCGCAACCCAGCTCTCAACCACTGCGCCACCGAGGAGGCCCCTGTAATTCATTTTTAATGTAGGAAAATATGTTATCTTAAATGTTAGTTCTTATAAGCTTATGATAAAAATACAGTTTACCTCTCTGGTAACATTTGACCCTATTAAAAATGCCTTCCTCAGATATGTACCATTAACTTCTAGTGATTTCCTGGCTCTTCTGATGGTCTCTTTCTAGATTTTTCTCATTCATTCTGTTATTTACCCCTCATCATTGTTTCCCTGTTTTCTTTTTTGATCAATTTGCAATAATATTGAGCCAAAACACCAGTATTATAGACCATCTCCATCATTTACTCATGACCCTCAGTTTCTTCACGTATGAATTGTGTAATAGAGTTTATGACGTTCCTGTCTTTGTTTTTTAACTACATCATTAAAAACCAAATTCTACTGTGTTTTACATGTGTGATGTTCTTATCCCTCAAAGATGTAAAAGGCAGACTAATGCACAGGATAGTATTTTATTAGATGTTTCTTACCACAAAAATTCAGGTGGCAGTATTAAGATTACTACATCAAAATCTCCAACTTGAGTTTACTGATCCATCAAAACTTCCCAGTGTGTCTACTATCATTTGGCATGATTTTGTCTTTCAAAATATATCTTCAAAACTGATTTTTTAACCTCTAACTACACAAAGCATATTTGAATTTTTTAACATTCTAATACGGAGTATGCTGAAAAACTGATTATTTTCTACCATTATTTCCTTTTCTCTAAACTTCTTAATTTTATATTTTATAACATATTTAAAACTATGCACATATATTTTATACACACACTTTCTATTTTGCATGAAATAAATTATGGTGGATATCTGTCTATTAAAGATGTGCCAGGGCCTCCCCTGGTGGCGCAGCGGTTGAGCGCTTGGCTGCAAAGCTGCCTGCAGCCTGACCAGCGTTGGTTTGATCCCCGACCGCCGGCAAGGGTCCCACATGGCGCGCAGACCTTTCCTGCCATGCCCGCTGCTCCCCTCAGCAGTGTATTTTGTCAGACTGCCTGTTCTGTTCCCCGCTCTGGCTCTGGTGAATTCTCTCACCCTCCCGCACTTCTGAATGTACCCAGTGCTTGTATAAATGAATAAATAAATCTTTTTAAAAAATGCAAAAAAAAATAAAAAATAAAAAAAAAAAAGATGTGCCAACGGGCCTCCCTGGTGGCGCAAGGGGTTAAGACACAAACTTTGAAGCTGTCCGCAGCCACTGCAGCACAAGTTCAATTCCCAGCCAGGGAGCTACCCACATGGCACAGCAGGCCTCTCCTGTCTCGCCCACTGCTCCCCTCAGCAGTGTATTTCAGTCTGCCTGTTCTGCTCCCCACTCTGTCTTTGCTGAATTTTCTCACCTCCCCACACCTCTGGCCTGCACCCCAGTTCTTGTATGCATAAATAAATAAATCTTTAAAAAAAATAAAGATGTGTCAAGGCCTGCACTGGGAAGTAATTCTATTCAGCTTGCTAGTGCCTCCCATCAGGCTGGCCACAGACTGGCACTCTCAGTGCCTTTTCCTATATCAGGGACCCTCAACTATCCCCAGGAATCTATAAAATCTCTGCCTTTTTGGCCACCAGAGGAAGGCCCTGAGCCACCTCTAAGAACTCAGAGGTGAGTTCATAAGATATTTATTATTCATATATTTTATATGAATAACCTAAGTGTTATATGTGATGAATAAGAATTATAACATTATAACTAAGCTTCTTAAGTTCAAATCCAGCCCTGGAGCATGGACCAAGATGTTGATAGAGGTGGTTCTTAATCAGAGGAGACACACCCAGATAGTCTTGTGGTCTGGGGTGAAACTTTAACACCCTTTGGAAATGAGAAATTGACATAGACAGAGACTGAAAATAGGAAACAGGCAGGAGTGTCACCATTCATTGAACAGGAGGTGGGTGGAGAGAGAAGCTCTTGGATGCCACAGTCCAGGGTGTGGGGGATATTTGTGGAATGGTTACCAGCTCAACAAGGAGCACTGGGAATTATAAAGCTAGTTCATGTTCAAGTGCATACCCTTGGCACAGAACAAATGTTTGGAGGAACTGAGCTGTTACTTGCAGGCAAGTAAAACGAACAAAGTAAAAAAAAAAAAAAAATAACAAAGACAATAAATTGAACCAAATTCCTCCTCCCCAATGTTAGGGGAATGGTAATGACATCATGCAGTGTACTAAGAGTGCAGCGACTGAGACTCTCAGATATAGAATCCCAGAGATTAGAGATATCCAGGATTATGCAAACATGTGCCAGCAGTCTCAAACATATAACATTCATACCATGTGGCTGATACCTCTGGATCCATCCCCCACCCTCTTACTCAACAAATGCAATATCACATGTCTAGGCTAAAGAAGCCAGCAAAGGCCAAAACACTAATATAAACTAAAACCACAGCACCTCCTGTTGGAAAACTAACAGTAGCTTGCATCTATTAGTTACTGCTACAGCCATATTTGTTTTAAATAGTGAAATCCAAAGCAACAAGATGGGCAGACAAAAAATCAGAAAATTTGACATTTTGAAACCTCAATGGAATATGGCATAACAAGGAGAGAACAATGTATCAGAATCCAATCACAGATACATGGAAGATTTAATCATCCTATCAGAAAGTTCAAAATTGCTATAGTAAAAATAATGAAATATATGGAAGAAAACAGAAAAGAAAATCAAAGTGATACAAGAGAACTTAGAATAGCTAATCAAAGAGATATAACAAAACTCAGAAAAACAAATGAATGAACTGAAAAAGTTCATTTGTAAGAGTTTGAGCAGAATAGGTATCAGTTTATCTTTTAATGAACAGAAAACAGAAATTGGAACTTCAAATAAGAAAATAACAGATACTTAGTATATAAATGTTTCAATATATGAGATAAGAAATTTTGTAGAGGGCCTCCCCGGTGGTGCAACGGTTAAGCGCCGGGTTGCGAAGCTGCCTACAGCCTCTGCAGCTCCGGTTCGATCCCCGGCTGCTCCCCAGCCACCGGAGGTTCCTACATGGTGCACACACCTCTCCTGCCGCCTGCTGCTCCCCTCAGCAGTGTGCTTCGGTCCTTCTGCCTGCTCTGCTCCCCGCTCTGGCTCTGGTGAATTCTCTCACTCTCCTGCGATTCTGACTGGACCCATTGCTTGTATAAATAAATAAAAATAAATCTTTAAAAAAAAAAGAAATTTTGTAGAAAATTATCGCACCAGAAAAGAAAAAGTGGAATCAATCATCTTGAATAATGAACTTCAAGCATATTTGACTCCATTTGGAAATGTAACATAAATATAATGATTATCCCAGAAGTGGAAATATGAGAGGAGAAGAAAAACTTAATCAAAGAAATATTAGAGGAAAACTCCCAAAGTAGGGGAGGGAATATAAAATTTCATGAATCTAAGACTTGCCAGACCCAGACACCCTGCTGATCAGAAACCAGCCATAAGGACATTCAGGGTGAACTTCCCAGTAACCCAAACCCAAGGCCATGCCACCTGCCCAAACCTGGATGACCTGCTCACAAGAAACAGGACACTTGGGCTGAGTTCCCAAGTGACAGACACCCATAGCCATGAGCCCAACTAGTCCTAGGTATATTGCCTACCAGAACTGAGCCCCAAGGAGCTACCAGAAAGATCCCAGCATCATGTGAGAACCCATGAGGCTCCAGCTCATGTGACCACCAACTGGTGGGGAAGAGTGGAAGAGAGGACACCTACAGCAAGATAAATTGTAGCAATAATACACTATAATGAAAGACCACTGAGGAAATCAAAGAAGAAATTTTAAAAAAGAACATTGAAACAAATGACAATGATGACACACCTTCCAGAAAGTATGGGGCACAGCAAAAGCAGTACTAAGAATGAAGTATATAGCAATACAGAGCCACATACTGAACTCTCAAAGATAAACTAATACCTATTCTGCTCAAACTCTTACAAAATATTGAGAAAAAAGAAATTAAAATTCCAAAACAAACAAACAAAAAGACAGCACAAAGAAAGAAAATGACAATCTCCCTAGTGAGCACAGATGCAAAAAATGATAAATAAAAATTTAGTAATCCAAATCCCATAACACATTAAAAGGTTTATACATCATGACCAAGTGGGATTTATTCCAGGGACACAAGGATGGCTCAGCATCTGAAAATCAATAAATGTAGTTCACCACATTAACAGAGAAGAGAGTAAAAATCATATGATCATCAAAAGATGCTGAGAAAGCATTTGATGAGATCAAGGTGCATGTATGATGAAAAATCATTGAAAAATGGGGGATAAATACAACATATCTTAACATAATAAAAGCCATATTTGACAAAGGCACAGCTAGTATCATTCTCAATTTTTAAAAATTGTGAGCCTTTCCAGTAAGATCTGGACAAGACAAAGATGTCCACTCTCACCATTACTGTTCAATATAGTATTACAAGTCTTACAAAGAACAATTAGGCAACAGAAAGTTATAAATGGAATCCAAATTTGGAAAGAATAAAGCTATCATTATTTGCAGACATTATGGTAATATTCACATAGAAACCCAAAGACTCCAAGGGAAAAACTAATTAAAACTATAAACCAGCTCAAAAAACAAAAACAAAAACAAAAACAAAAAAACTATAAACCAGTTTAGCAGATTGTCAAGATACAAAATCAAAACATAAATGTCAGTTGCCTTTCTACATGCAAATAATGAACTAGGAAAAGATTTTAAGAAAGCTATTCCAGGGCCTCCCTGGTAGCACAGTGGATTGAGCACCGTGCTGTGAAGCTGTCCGCAGCCTCTGCAGTCCTAGTTCGATTCCGGCTGGCCAGGGAGAACCCCACATGGCGAGGCAGACCTCTCCAGTCTCGCCTACTGCTCCCCTCAGCAGTGCTTTTGGTTCGTCTACCTGTTCTGCTCCCCGCTCTGTCTCTGGTGAATCCTCTCAACCTCTGGCAACTCTGGCCTGTACATCAGCTCTTGTATAAATAAAAATAAATCTTAAAAAAAAAGAAAGCATTCCATTTAAAATTTCACCAAATAAAGGAAATATCTGGCAACAAAAAAAAATAATAAAGGAGGTGAAGGCCCTATACAAGGCAAACTGTAAAACTTTTATAAAAGAAATAGAAGACATCACAGAGAAATGGAAAAATACTTCCTGCCTTTCCTGCCTGAAGGATAGGAAGAATCACCATTGTCAAAATGACCATCCTACCCAAAGCAATTGATTTAATTTTTAAAATATTCCCAATGGCATTATTCAACAAAATAGTACAAATAGTACTTAAATTCCTATGGAACTACAAAACAAATCTCTCCTGACAAAAAAAGGGAGTGTAAAATGGAGGTATCACAATGCCAGACTTCAAACTATGCAATAAAGCAATAATAACTTTATTTTTTAAAGATTTATTTATGTATGCATACAAGAACTGGGGTATAGGCCAGAGGTGTGGGAGGTGAGAGGATTCACCAGAGACAGAGCAGGGAACAGAACAGAGAGACTGAAGTACACTGCTGAAGGAGGAAGCAGGCAAGTCAGGCACAGCTGCTCCATATGGGTAGCTCCTGGATTGCGGGGATCAAACTAGGTGCTGCAGAGGCTGCAGACAGCTTCACAGTGCTGTGCTTAACCCCTTGAGCCACCAAGGAGGCCCCAATAATAACTTTAAAAAGCATAGTACTGCAACAAACCAGACACATGGACCAATGGAATAAAATTGTGAGTCCAGAAATGAAACTACCAATTTATGGACAAATAATCTATGACAAAGGAAAAAAGTATATACACTGGAAGAAGGAAAGTCTCTTCAAAAAATGGTGCTGGGAACATTAGTCTTTCACATGCAAAAGAGTGGAACTAGATCACTCTTTCACAACACACATGAAAATAAATACAAAACAGATTAAAGACAGGATGTAAGACCTAAAACCAAAAAAATACATAGGAGGAAACAGGGATAATACTCCATGACATAAATTTCAGAGACATATTTTCAGATTCATTTCCACCAGCCAGGAAAACAAAAGAGATCATAAATAACTGGGATTACATAAAACTAAGAAGCTTTTGCATAGAAAAAGAAACAGTAACCAGAATGAAGAGACACCCTACTGAATGGAGTTTGCACATCATACATCCAACAAGGGTCTGATGTCAATTATTTAAAAGTGCTCATACAACTCAACAAAAAGAAAACAAGCAACCCAATCAAAAAAAAAAAAAAAAAAAGGGCAATAGAGCTAAATAGCCAGTTCTCCAAATAGACAAATAGATACATATTTGGCAAACAGGCATATGAAAAAACATTTATCAACACTAATCAGGGAAATGCAAATCAAAAACAGCAATGACATACCACCTCACACCTGTTAGAATGGGCTGTATGAATAAATCCAAAAATAACAAGTGCTGGTAAGTTTGTGGAGAAAAAGTAGCCCTCTTACACTGTTGGTGGAATGTAGACTGGTCCAGCCCTTATGAAAAGCAGTGTGGACATTCTTCAAAATATTAAAAGTGAACCTGCCATATGACTTTCAATTCCACTCCTAGGTATCTACCTAAAGAACATAATACAAAAGGAAACTTGCACTCTTATGTTTTTATTGTGGCACTATTTACAACAGCCAACAAATAGATGCATGGATTAAGAAGATATGTTATGTATGCACAATGGGATACTACTCAGTGATCAGTAAAGATAAACTCATGCCATTTGTGGCAACATGGATAGAGCCAGATGGAGTTATGCTAATTAAAATAATCCAGAAGGTGAAACACAAATACTGATTCTTTCAGTTATAGGTGGAATATAGAGAAACCAATTAAAGGGTCAGACAAACACAAACCTTAAAACAAACCTTGAAATCTTGCCATTAATCTGAGGCATCCAGGAGGATGGGATAAGGAAGGGGAACACTGAAAAAATGGGGCAAGGGAGAGCTCAACAGACCATATATCCTTTGGTGATGGGAGAGCAAAGGGCACCACAACTGAGGAGAGAAATCCCACACTGTAAAAATTAACAATGTTTTGAGAAAATGGTACTTCATATATGTATGTATATGCCTTTACTGAATAAAAATAAAAGAACATTTTGCTACCCATATAAAATTAAACCTATACCAAGACAGACCAAAATGAATCTATCAAGAATTAAGTACAAATGAAAGACTATTGAAGTCTTCTAGGGGAAAATTGCAGGTAGACTGTAAAGATACTTTCATCACAATGACACATGACTTCTCAGAAGAAATTCAAGAGGCAAGGAAAGAATGAAAGATGTATTCAGCATACTCAAAAATTGGAATTGCCCATTATGAATACTATATTCCACAAGACACTGTCTCAGATATGAGGGAGATATAAAGGCCTTCATAGAAACAGAACTTGATGGAATGTGCCAAAACTCATGTCCACTACAATAAATTTTGGAATAAGCACTCCTATACAAATCAAAGTGACAATAATTGCAAAAAATTAAACTAGGAAATAGAACCAGAAAAAAAAAAGACAAAATGACAATAGCAAAACCTCACATGTCAAATCACCCTAAATAATAATGGACTGAAATCACCAGTCTGAAGACACAGAGAACCTGTTGGATCAAAAAACAGAATCAAAATTTCTGCTTTTCCCAGGAAAAGCTCCAGAGCTCTAAAGGTAAATAGCCATAGAGAAAAGTGTTGGAAAAAAATCCTACAATAAAATAGGAACCAAAGAAAGTCAGGGAATGTCTATTTATATTTGATAAAACAGATTTCCAACTAAGAAAGGTAAAAATCAGAGATCGAAGCAATATAATGATTAAGGGAATAACATATGTAGAAGACATAACACTACTCAATGTATATTCATCAAACAAAGGAAAATCAAAATATACGAGGCAACTATTATAAAATTCTGAAAACAGGCATGATATCAACACTATAGTAGGTGGGAAATTCAATACCCCACTTTAACCAATGTCCAGCTCAATCAGACAATGAATATACAAGGAAAAACAGTCTTAAACAAAGAATTATGCCACATGATCTTAAAAGATGTTTATAGGCACAGCAACCACAAAAAGATGAATAAACATTCTTCTCATGTGCACATGAGTTATTCTCCAGAATAGATCACAAACTGGGTCCAAAAAAATGTCCATAAATTCATGAAGACTGAAATAAAAATCAACTATCATCCCTAATCACAAATGAGAAATCAACCAAATAAAGCACAAAAAAATTAATAAGTTGGAAAAGAACACCTACCTCTGAATGGCATTTGATTTAATGGGTAATTGAAGAAAAATGTAAAACTTTCAGATAAATGAAAATGAAGACACAACATACCAGAACTCATGGGAACACAGCAAAAGCTACTGCTTTTGTTGAGTATTTAGCAGTACAGGGGTATTTAGCAGAAGTGGGTATTTAGCAGTACAGGCCCATATCAAGAAACAAGAAAATTTTCAAGTCAATAATCTTGTTTTTCCCTTAAGGAAGTAAAAATGATGAGTAAGTGAAACGAAAAGACAACAAAGAAAAGAAATAAAACAAATCACCAAAAGAAATGAAAAAGAAATAAAAAGAACAGGAAATAAGCCAGAAAGAAAAAAAAAAAAATACTGGATGGTCTCACTCATAGCAGGAATCTAGAAAACTTAAATAAGGGACCAGGAAAAAGAATAACTGTAAGAAAGTAAAAATCAAAATCAACAAACAACTATGAACCAGAGACACTCTATAGGGGGTAGGGGGCAGGGAGGGGAGGGATTGGGGTCAAAATAAGGGGGTCGCAATTGTATGGGGAATATAAAAATAAAAAAAAATTATATTAAAAAAATTAAAAAATAAACAGAAAAAAAAAATTTATTGAAACCGGGCCTCCCCTGGTGGCACAGCAGTTGAGTGCTGGGCTGCTAAGCTGCCCGCAGCATCTGCAGTGCCAGTTTGATCCCTGGCCTCAGGCGAGGGTCCCACATGGTGCACAGACCTCTCCTGCCCACGCCCGCTGTTCCCCTCAGCAGTGTATTTCATAGGTCTGCCTGTTCTGTTCCCAGCTCTGGCTCTGGTGAATTCTCTCGCCCTCCCAAGCTTCTGATTGTACCCAGTGCTTGTATAAATAAATAAATAAATAAATAAATAAATAAATAAATAAATAAATAAATGAAGTTTAATGGAACCAAAAGCTGGTTATTCAAAAAAAAAAAAAAAAGAAAAAAAAAAAAGAAAAGAAAAAGAAAAAAACTCTAGCTCAGCTTACCAAGAAGTAAAGGAGAAAACTCAAATAAATACTATCAGAAATGAAAGAGGACAAGACAAAATAGACATCTCGGAAATTCAGATGATCATAAGAAAATGCCAGTCATTAAAGTACAGGAGATGGAAAAATTCTTAGAAATATGCAACCTCCATCCTCCATCCTCCCAAAAGCAATGTACAGATTCAATGCTATTACAGTAAATATCCCAATGACATTCTTCAAAGAAATAGAACAAATACTGATGAAATTCATATGGAACCACAAAGAAAAAAAACATTGATAGCCAATGCCCTACTAAGGAAAACAAAGGAGAAAGGAGGTATCACACTTCCAAACTTCAAGCTATACTACAAAGCCATTATAATTAAAACAGTTTGGTATTGAAACAAAAACAGACACACAGACCAATGGAACTGAATAGAGAGCCCAGAAATAAAGCCGCACTTATATGAACAACTAATCTTTGACAAAGGAGCAAAGAATATGCAATGGATCACGGACAGTTTGTTCAATAAATGGTGCTGGGAAAACTGGACCTCCACATGCAAAAAAAAAAATGAAACTAGACCACTACCTCTCACCGTGCACAAAAATCAACTCAAAATGGATAAAAGAACTGGACATAAGACCTGAAACCATGAAATATATAGAAGAAAATATAGGTAAAACACCACAAGATATACATCTCAGAAACATCTTTAAAGTCTCATCACCCAAAGCAGTGATAGTGAAGGCAAAGATAAACACCTGGGATTACATCAAACTGGAATGCTTCTGCACAGCAAAAGAGACATTAACCAAAACAGAGAGACACCCCACTGATTGGGAAAAAAATCTTTGCACTCCATCCAACTGATAAGGGACTGATCACAATGATATACAGAGAACTCACAGCTCAACAAAAACAAAATAAACATTCCAGTCAAGAAATGGGCAGAAGAACTCAAAAGACATTTCTCCAAAGAGGAAATGCAAATGTCCAACAGGCATATGAAAAAATGTTCAACGTTCCTTATAATCAGGGAAATGCAAATAAAAACCACACTTAGATACCAACTTACACCAGTAAGAATGGCACATATCAAATAAAAAAAAAAACTACAACAAGCAGCAACACATGTTGGCGAGGATGTGGTGAAAAAGGAACACCCCTACACTGCTGGTGGGAGTGCAAAGTGGTCCAACCCCAATGGAAAGCTGTCTGGAGTTTCCTCAGTCTACTAAAAATGGTGCTACTATACGATCTGGCAATTCCACTACTAGGGATCTACCCAAATGACACAAAAACAGTGATTCAAAAGAACACCTGTACACCTATGTTTATTGCAGCACTATTTATAATAGGTAAAACCTGGAAACAACACAAATGCCCAAAAATAGATGACTGGATCAAGAAGATGTGGCATATATACACAATGGAATACTATTTAGCAATTAAAAAAGATAAACTCATGCCATTCGCAGCAACATGGATGGAGCTAGAAGGAATTATGCTCAGTGAAATAAGCCAGAAGGAAAAAGAAAAATATTGTATGGTTTCACTTGTAACAGGAATATAGGGGAACCAAATAAGACATCAGTGTGAAAAAAAAATAACAGTACAAAATACAACAAAGCAAAAACAGACAATTTTAAACCAGAGACATACTGCAGGGGAGGAAGAGGGAGAGGGGTGAGAGGGAGGGAGGGAGGGGCACAGGGAGGGATGGTGCATGGGTGCCTTGGGGAATGAAATTCTATGGGGATTCAATCTGAGGGGGTGGGGGGAAGCAAATATTGTCTAAAAATGTGTAAAAAATGATAAATGTTAAAATAAAAAAATTTAAAAAGAAATATACAACCATCTAAGACTGAATCAGGAAGAAACAGAAACCTGAACACATCAATAAGACACAAGATAATTGAAAGAGTAGGGCCTCCCTGATGGCACAAGGGGTTAAGCACCGCACTATGAAGCAATGCACAGCCTCTGCAGCACGAGTTCAGTCCAATCCGAGGCGGGCCAGGGAGAAACCCACATGGCTAGGCAGACCTCTCCCATCTCACCCGCTGCTCCTCTCAGGAGTGTATTTCAGTCACTCTGCCTGTTCTGTTCCCCACTCTGTCTCTGGTGAATCCTCTCACCACCCCCATACCTCTGTCCTGTACCCCAGCTCTTGTATGCATAAATAAATCTTAAAAGAAAAAGATAATTGAAAGAGTAATCAAAGTTTCCACAAAAATAAAACTCACGACCACAGAGTTTCAGTAGTGACTTCTACCAAACAAAGATGAATTAATATGTATCCTTCATAAACTCATCCAAAAAATTGAGAAAAAGTAAATAGATACATATCAATTTACCAGACCTACACCCTATTACCAAAACCAGACAAGGACATCATCAAAAAATAAAACTACACATTTCCCTAATGAACATAGATGGAAAAGTCCTGAACAAAATTCTTAGCAAAATGAATTCAACAATGCATTAAAATAATCATACAGCATAACCAATTGTGTTTTACCCAAGAACAAAATGTTGGCTCAAATTCTGAAAACCAACCAATCCATGCAATTCAATACATCAATTAAGAAAAGAGAAATAAAGGATCATATCAAGGGATCCTGAGAAAGCAGATGCCTGACAGTTTACTCATAGAAATTTTTGTTCAATACTGGGAAAAAAAAAAAACAGAAAAAGATACCAATGGAATTGAATTGAAAGCCCAAAAATAAAGCCACACTTATTTGGAAAAATCCATCTATAAAAGAGCCAAGAGTATATATTGGAGACAAGCAAGATTTTTTTTTTAAATATTTACTTCAATTTATTTTTTAAATTTAATTTAATTTAATTTTTAATATTTTGTTATATAATTTTTACATCATTTTTCATTTTTATACAATGTATGCATTTTCATTTTGGTTATATTCCCTGTACAATTCCTATCCCCCTTATTTTGGCCCTATGGAAACAACCCAAATGCCCAAAAATAGATGACTGGATCAAGAAGATGTGGTATATATACACAATGGAATATTTCTCAGCAATCAAAAAAGATAAACTCATGCAATTTGCAGCAACTTTGATGGAGCTGGAAGGGATCTTGCTCAGTGAAACAAGCCAGAAAGAAAAAGAAAAATATCAGATGGTCTCGCTCATAGCAGGAAAACCTAAATTTAGAAAACCTAAATAAGCTACCAGGAAAAAGAATAATTATAATAAAGAAAAAAAAAGAAAATCAACAAGCAACTATAAACCAGAAACACACTAACGGGGTGGGGGAGGGAAGGAGAAGAGGGATTAGAGACAAGCAGGTCTTTTCAATAAAAGTTGGTGAGAAAACTAGACAGTCATGTGCAAAAGAATGAAACTAGATCACTATCTCACAAAAGACAGACATTAGTTCCAAATAGAAAACAAGGGGCCTCCTCTGGTGGTGTAGGCGGTTGAGTGCAGAGCTGTGAGGCTGTCAGTGTGGGTTCGATCCTGGCCGGCTACTGAGATACCTGCATGGCGCTGCAGACCTCTGCTGTCTTGCCCCACTGCTCCCCTCAGCAGTGTATTTTAGTCAGTATGCCTGTTCGGCTCCCGGCTCTGTCTCTGGTGAATCTTCTCACTCTCCTGCACATCTGGCCTGTGCCCCGGTTCTTGCATTCATGCAAAAATAAATATTTAACAAAACAAAACAAAACAAAACAAAACAAAAAGATGGATGTAAGTCATGAAGCCATAAAGTACATATAAAACCACAAGAATAAAAGAGAGAACATCAACAATTGGGACTACATCAAATTAAAAACTAATGCCCAATGAAAGAAATTATTGAAAAAAGAAACTTTACTGAATAGGAGAAAATATTTGCCCACCATAAATCTGACAAGTAGCTGATAACCAAGATCTACAGAGAACTCATACAACTTAACAAAAAGAAAACTATTAATCTTTTGAGAAACCTCCCTACTGTTCTATAGGGGTTGAACTAGTTCATTTGACAGTGTAAGAAGCTTTCTTTATCTCCACATACTAGTCAACATTTGTTCTTTTTTATTTATTTTTTTTAATGTGGACTATTCTCACAGGCGTAAGGTGGTTTCTCATTTGATTTGATTAGCATTCTAATGACCATAAGTGATGATGAGCAATTTTTTTAGGTGCCCCACTGGCCATTTGAATGTCTCTTTTGAGGTCTTCTGTTCCTTTTTTAATTACATTATTTGTTTTCTTTTTTGTTGAGTTGTATATGTGTCCTGTAGATGATAGCTATCAGTCCCTTGTATGATGTATGTTGTATAAATATTTCCTCCCAAACAGTAGGATATCTTTTGGCTTTAATGTCACTTTCCTTCACTATGTAGAAGTTTTTCAGTTTGATGTGGTCCAAATTATTTATATTTCCCTTTGTTTTCCTAGCTGTTGGAGACAAATCCACAAAGACATCTCTGAAGTCTATGTCATGGTGTATTTTTTGCCTGTTTTCTTCTACTTATTTTATGGTTTCTATCCAAATATTTTATCCATTTTTAGTTTATTTATGTCTATAGTGTCAAATAGTGTTGTAGGTTCATAATTTTCTAAGTGGTTGTCCACTTTTCCCACCACCTTTATCAAACAGATTTTCTTTGCTTCACTGTTTATCCCTGGCTTTTTTGTCATAGATTAACTGTCCAAATATGTGTGGGTTTATTTATCAATTCTATTCCATTGGTATGTGTATCTGTGTCTGCTTGAGTGCCCTTCTTTTTTGATTATTATAACTTTGTAGTATAGTTTGAAATCTAGGCATGTGATGCCACCATTCCTCATATTTTTCCCCCTCATGATTGCTTTGGCTATTTGAGGTCTTTTGTGGTACTATGTTTGCTCTATTTCTTTGAAGAATGTTTGCCCTATTTCTTTGAAGAATGTATTTGAAAATTTGATAAGGTTTGTGTTGAATCTGTATATTGTTTTGGGTAACATGGCCATTTTGACAATGTTAATTCTTCAGTACCAAGAGGAGGAAATATCTCCATTTCTTGGATATTCTATTTCTTTTAGCAATATCTCATAGTTTTCTTTTGTAACTCCTCCTTTGCTAAGTTTACACTCAGGAATTTGATTCTTTTTTAATATACTGTAAACAGGTTTGTTTTCTTGATTTATTCCTCTTGTAGCATATTGGAAAGTGACTGATTTTTGTGAATTGATTTTGTAACCTGCTACCTTGCTGAACTGATTTATTGTCTCATTTAATTTTTGAGTCAAGTTTAGAGTTCTCTGTTTATTATTAAGTCATTTGCAAATGATAGCTTTATTTCTTCTTTCCCAATTTGGATTTGTTTTATTATCTTATTTGGCCTCATTGTCCTAGCTAGCACTTTCAATACTATGTTTAATAGTAGTGGTGAAAGTGGACATCCTTGTATTATACCAGATTTTAGTAGAAAAGCTTTCCATTTTTCATTATCCAGAATGATGTTTACTGTGGGTTTGTCGTATATGGCCTCTATGATGTTGAGGTACATTCCATCTATTCCTAGTTTTTTGAGGGTTTGTCATTACATAAATGTTAAATCTTTTCACATGCATTTTTGGCATCCTTTGATAGGACCATATGACTTTTTATCTATACTTTTATTGATGTGTTGAATTTTGTTGATTTATTTTCAGAATTTGAAGCACCCTTTTGTCCCTGGAATTAATCCTTCTTGGTTACTGTGTATAATCCTTTTAATGCATTGTTGAAATTGGTTTGCTAAGATTTGGTTGAAGATTTTTATATCTATATTCATCAAGTAAATTGATCTCTAGTTTTCTTTTGTGTTGTTTAGTATGGTTTTGCTTTTAATTTTATGTTGGCTTCATAAAATGTTTTTAGACTTATTTCTTCTTTTTAATTTTTAGAAGAATTTGCCAAGAATAGATATTAGCTCATATTTGAAATTTTTGTAGAACTCACTTTTGAAACTTTCATCTTGAACTTTTTGGGGTTTTTAGGGGGAGAGAAACATGATTAATGTTATATTTCCTTTCTTGTTAATGACTTGGTTTAAGTTTTCTGTTTCTTCCCTATTCAATCTCAGATGGTTGTATATTCCAAAAAATTTGCTCATCTCTTCTATGTTGTTGAGTTTACTAGAATACACATACATAGCAATCTCTTGTGACCCTCTGTATTTCTGAGATGTCTGTTGTAATTTCTTCTCTTTTGTTTCTTGTCCTAATTATGTTTTCTCCTTTATTTTCTTTGTGACCCTACCATAGAATATGTCTATTTTGTTAATTTATTCAAAGATAAAGCTTTTGGTTTCTTTACTCTTTGGGGCTATCTTTTTTATTTCTGTTTCAATTATTTCTGCTTGAATTTATTGCATTATTTCCTGTCTTCTACTGACTTTTGGTTTTGCTTGTTCTTTTTCTAATTTGTTAAAGTGAGACATAAGATAATTTACTTAAGCTCATCCTCATTTCTTGATGTCGGTCTGTATTGCTACATATTTCATTCTTAGTAATGTTTTCCTGTGCCTCATAAGTTCTGGAATATTGTGTACTGATTATTGTTTGAGTCATTAACCCAATAATCATTCAGTGTTTTGCTCAGTCTCTACCTATTAGAGATTTTCCCTGCTTTCTTTTTGTGGTTGATTTCTAGTTTGATAATATTGTGGCCAGAAAAGATGCTTGTAATGATTTCAATCTTCAAGAAGTTGTTGGTACTGGTCTTTTGACGGAATATGTGGTCAAATGCTGAGAATGCCTCATGTGGACTTGAGAAGAACATGTATTCAGCTTTTTTGGAGTTCATTACTATATGCATATCTATCAAACCTATGTGGTATAATTCTGTTTAAGCTTTATAATATTAGTGTTCTTATGTATTTTCTGTCACATTTACCTTTCCATTGACTAATGTTTGGCATTGATACCCCCAGTCACAAATGTGTTTTTCCCAAAGTCTGTTTTCAGATCCAAAAGTAATTGCTTTATAGATATTGATTATCCTTCATTTGATACATATTGATTTACATATTAATACATTTGATGCACAATTTGAGTACATATTAATGAGTGTTATGTCTTCCTGTAGTATTATTCCCTTAATCATTTTATAGTGTCCATCCCTGTTTCTTGTTACTGTTTTAGCTGGAAATCTATTTTATCTGACATAAGTATGACTGTTTCTTATTAATGTTTCATCCCATTTGCTTTTAGTATTTTTTTCCCAAACACTTTACTCTAAGACTATGCTTATCTCTGGAGCTCATGTACATTTCCTGGAGACAGCAAAGAGTAGAATTTTGTTTCCTACCCAACCTAGCATCCTGGGTCTTTTAATTTTTGAGTTAAATGTTACAGTTAGAGTGCTAGTTGTTACAAAAAAGTCTGATAGTTATTTTGTCCTTAATTTTGTGGTCCTATATGTTCAATTCTCTGTATACAATGTGCTCTTCAATATAGTGTCT
This sequence comes from Talpa occidentalis, assembly GCF_014898055.3. NCBI lineage: Eukaryota > Metazoa > Chordata > Mammalia > Eulipotyphla > Talpidae > Talpa > Talpa occidentalis. The sequence goes on from NW_023601543.1 coordinate 39,940,188, forward strand.
TTTTTCAAATTGTATACAACTTTTTTTTAAAGATTTATTTATTTATACAAGAACTGGGGTACAGGCCAGATGTGCGGGAGGGTGAGAGGATTCACCAGAGACAGAGAGGGAAACAGAACAGGCAGACTGATGAAATGCACTGCTGAGAGGAGCAGCAGGAGAGGCAGGAGAGGTCTGTTGCACCATGTGGGATTCTCACCGGCTGGCCAGGATCAAATCCACGCTGCAGAGGCTGCGGACAGCTTCACAGTGCAGCACTCAACAGCCTGAGCCACCAGGGAGGCCCCAAACTGTATATAACTTAATTAAAGATACTTTTCATAAACAAGCATAGTATTTCAGCCAGGATGTGGGCAGAAAGTCATTAACAGTATACAAAAACTTTCAAATTTCCCTCTTCAATGGATTACCCAAAGCTGAAAGCCATAATAAAACCCAATGAGTTTTTCATTTGATACTCTGAGAAAGTTTGTAGTTAGATTTGCTATTTCACACTCAACATGCTGTTTAACAACTTTTCATAAGCCAATTCTGACTTTCAGAAAATTAAAAAAATAATGGAAGTTTTATTAATCTGAAAATCTACAATTTAAATAAAAACTGCTTCTATTTTGAGGGATGTTGCAGGCAGAGAGAAGACATTGACATAAATACTTGTTTTTGTTTATCCACATCATATGGTGTCATGCCAAGGAGGCTAATGTGTGTCATCATCGAGGAATACCTCATGGTAACCAAGAGAAAGTCTCTGAAAACTAGAAGGTAATTGTTTTCTTCCCCTACATCAATCCAGCTTTGGAAACATATGCACTTCCCCAAGAACAAATAATATAGTGTTCTGTGTGATTAAAAAATAATCTTAAAAAATGAAAACAAACTGGGCCTCCCAGGTGGCACAGTGATTGAGCGCTGGGCAGCAAAGCTGCCCCCAGCCTCTGCAGTGCTGGTTCGATCCCCGACCGCCAGCGAGGGTCCCACATGGCGCACAGACCTCTCCTGCCATGCACGATGCTCCCCTCAGCAGTGTATTTCATCAGTCTGCCTGTTCTATTTCCCGCTCTGGCACTGATGAATTCTGTTACCCTCCCTCCCGCACTTCTGACTGTACCCAGTGCTTGTATAAATAAATAAATAAATCTTTTAAAAAAATGAAAACAAACTTCCTTCTTATGAAACGTGATAACAAGTAGTATTTCACACTGTACAGTCAAAAGATATACAGTCATAAAAAAAAAATGTACACACTTTACTTGACAACTCCAGAACTTTAGCTTTCTCTGCATCTTTTTTGATATCTCCATTTTATTTAGGGTTATCACTTCCCTTGCCAAGTTCAGCTTTACCCTTTTTTCTTTGTGTACCTGGTCTCCTTTGCAAGGTTCTTTGTAGGCTGGTCTTTGACTTTGGAGAAGCAAGTTTAGTAGATAACCTTGCAGATCTTCTCTGTGGTTTCAATCTTCTTTTCATGTTGGCTTTACCTCCTTTAGAATCCCTTTCAGCCATTCTCTTAGACACAATGGCAGCAGTGGCAGGATGTATATGCTCAATATACTGGTTCAGTGGTGTACAAGCTTTGGTAGTTTCAGAGGGTTTTCTTGCTCTTCTTCACACTGCTCCCTGAAGGAGAATCTTGCAGGATATAGTATTCTTGGCTGGCAGTTTTTATTGTTAAGTACATTGAAAACATCATGCCATTCTCCCATTGTTATAAGGCCTCCTTTGACAAGTCTGATATAAGCTTAATATGAGTAAATTTGTAAGTTATCTGCTTTTTTTTCATAGTTGCCTTCCATATTTTCTTGAAATCTTGCTAGATTCAGTAGTATGTGTATTTCTGTAGGTTTTATTGCATTTGGAAAACATATTGCTATTTTAGTTTCATGGAATTTTATATTTAGTCTCTTTGATCTTTCTGTATGTTTTATTGCATTTGGAAAACGTATTGCTATTTTAGTTTCATGGACTTTTATATTTAGTCTCTTCTATCCTAATGGCATTTGATAGTTCTTAAAGTGTTTCCTCTTTCTATTTCATATTGCTTTTACTTCTTCCACATGGATCTTTCATGAATCACCATCTTTGAGGACACTGACTCAATACTTGTTTTGCATATGCTCCTTCTATAACTGTCTCTGAAATCTTTTATCTTCTCTATTAAAGTTTTTACATCCTGAATCTTTTATTTTCTTAATTAAACATTCAATTTCTGTTTTCTGTTCATTAGTTTTACTTCTCAGATCATCTCTTTAACTTGATGAGTTTTCTGGATATATTTGATTAGCTTTTTTGAGTTCTCTCGTATCACTTTTACTTGCTTTACTTCCATTTTTTTTTCATTTTCTTTATTAAATTTATTAAATATTTAGCTATACAAACCAGGAAAAATGGTGTAACTCAATAACACAATAAATAAAAAGGGAAATGTTACAACTGAAATACAAAGAAAAATAACTTTATATTCCCATAAGAGGATACCATGAGCAATTATATGCTGACAAATTAGAAAATGCAGACAAAATGGATATATTCCTAGAAACCCACAACCTACAAACTTAATGGTGAAGAAATACAAAAGCTAAACAGACCAATTAATGTTAAGGGTATTTATCAGTAATTCAGGGAGAAAATAGTATCAGTGGAAAATTCCAACAAATATTTAAAGAATAATGTACATCAATATTTTTTTGATATAAGAAAAAATTCAAGAAGAAATGTTATAGTACCAGTTCTTCTAAAACCCTTCAAATTTAAATTAGGGGAACTTCCAAACTAGCTTTATGAGTTAAACATTAACATGTTATCAAGAGCAGACAAGACTACCACAAGAAATAAAATTGCAGACAGCCCTTATGAACATAGATGCAACTGCACAACAAAATATTAACAAACGGATTCCATAATGCATGAAATATTTAGGGATTTTTGTTAATTTGTTTTGTTTCTTTATAGTTCACATGAGTAAAATCACTGTGTATTGCTTCTTTTGATGTATTTTTAAAAAGATTTTATTTACTTATGCATACAAGAGCTGGGGTACAGGCCAGAGATGCAGGGAGTGAGAGGATTCACCAGAGACATAGTAGAGAACAGAACAGGCAGATCAATTGAAATGCAATGCTGAGGGGAGAAGGAGGTGAATCAGGAGAGGTCTCTGCCATGTGGGTTGCTCCCTGGCCGCCGGGGATCAAACTCATGCCACAGAGACTGCAGATTGCTTCATAGTGCAGTGCTTAACCCCTTGTGCCACCAGGGAGGCCCTGATGTATTTTTTTAAGATTTATTTATTTATTTATACAAGAACCGGGGTACAGGCCAGATGCGCAGGAGGGTGAGAGGATTCACCAGAGACAGAGTGGGGAACAGAACAGGCAGACTGATGAAATACACTGTTGAGGGGAGCAGTGGGTGAGACAGGAGAGGTCTGCCGCACCATGTGGGACCCTCGCCGGTTGGCCAGTATTGAACTGGAGCTGCAGAGGTTGCTGACAGCTTCACAGCGCAGTGCTCAACCGCCTGCACCACCAGGGGAGGCCAACCTGATGTATTTTATTTTTTGGCACAGTCTCCTCCAGTTCCATCTGTGTTGTCATACATGACAATATTTCATCTTTTTTTATATTTTTATATTTTATTTTATATAATTCTTACATCGTTTTTCATTTTTGCACAATGTATGCATTTTCATTTGGGTGTATTCCCCATACAATTCCCACCTCCATTATTTTGACCCTAATCCCTCCTCTTTTCCCTGCCCCGAGTAGTGTGTCTCTGGTTTATAGTTGCTTGTTGCTTTCGATTTTTTCTTTATTATAATTGGTCATTTTCCTGGTCCCTTATTTAGGTTTTCTAAATTCCTGCTAAGAGTGAGACCAACTGGTATTTTTCTTTTTCTTTCTGGCTTATTTCACTGAGTATGATCCCTTCCAGCTCCATCCATGTTGCTGCAAATTGCATAAGTTTATCTTTTTTGATTGCTGAGTAATATTCCATCATGTATATATACCACATCTTCTTGATCCACTCATCTATTTTTGGGCATTTGGGTTGTTTCCATAGCTTAGCTGTTGTAAATAGTGCTGCTATAAACATAGGGGTGCAGGTGCCCTTTTGAATTAATGTTTCTGTGTCCTTTTGGTAAATACCTAGGAATGGAATGCTGGATCATATGGAAGCTCTATGTTTAGTAGGTTGAGGAATCTCCACACAGCTTTCCATAGTTGTTGAACCAGTTTGCACTGCCACCAGCATTGCAGGAGAGTTCCTTTTTTTCCCACATCCTCGCCAACATTTGTTGTTGCTAGTTTTTTTAATATGTGCCATTCTCTATTTCATCTTTCTAGAAATAGCTGAGGGCATTCGTTGTGTATGTATACCACATAACCTTTTTTAAAGGTTATAATTTTAATTTATTTTATATACCTTTTTTATTGAGGTAACATTGGCTTGTAATGCTGTTAGTGTTTGAAAGGTATAGAACATCCCCTTTCAGGTGCTGTTACTACATCACACCTACCACCAAAGTAACCATGATCCACCACCATAGTCCATTGTGTTGCTTCCCCACTTCATTTTCACCCTTCTATCTCCTCTGCTGGCCACAGTTCTCTTGCTATATGGGACAACATAGATGGAGCTAGAGGGGATTATGTTAAGCAAAATAAGTCCAAAGGAGAAAGACAAATAATGGTTGAAAGACAAATAATGGGTTGTGTCACTTATATATGGAATATAAAGAAACAAAACAAAAGTCACATAAAGCCAAATTAATATATATTCTTTTTTCATTCGTCTTATATATGGCACTTAGGTTATTTCCATTACTTGATTATTTCAAAGGTAGTAATGAACACAGAATTGCATCATAGATCATTAAATTACTATTTTTATATATCCTGAATATTAACTCCTTGTCAGATATATGATATGCAAATATTTTCTCCCATTCTTTTGTTTTGATGATGGTTTATTTTTTGTGCAGAAGCCTTTTGGTTTGATGTATTCCCATTTGTTTATAATTTTGTTTACCTTGATGTATGAACCAAAGCCACAAAGACATCCCTAATGCTAATGTTGAGAAGTTTCCACTTACAAATTCTCCTGTGTATTTTACGGTGTTTTAGCTCTTACATTCAAATTTTAACCCTCTTTGAGCTAATTTTTGTGTACGGTATATGATAGTCATCTAATTTCATTCTTTTGCACATTTCTGTCTGACTTTCCCAACACCATTTATTGGCTAGTTATTTTCTTTATGATTTTTGTTTCTTCAGTTTCTATTACTGCAGTCATTTATGTTACATATTTTTGGTACTATTTTTATTGCACAAATAGTACATATTGTACTATTTGTTTCTATATATTATTTTTTTATTTTTATTTTTTTAATTATTTTATTTTATATAATTCTTACATCATTTTTCATTTTTGCACAATGTATACATTTTCATTTTGGTTATATTCCCCATACAATTCTACCCCCCTTATTTTGACCCTAATCCCTCCTCTCCTCCCCCCACCCCCAGTAGTGTGTCATTAATAGCAGGAATTTAGAAAACCTAAATAAGGGACCAGAAAAAACACTAATTATAATAAAGAAAAAATCAAAATCAACAAGCAGCTACTTTAAAAATTTTCACAAAAGTTTTCCTGGAGATTATGTTAATAAATTAACAATCTAGTTTGGAGTAATACAGACTTAATTTCAATACTAAACAAAATCTTTGTTCTTCTACATTTCCATTCCCTCACCAATTCCTTTCTATTATATAAATTATATATTAATATGTCAATGTATTATTATCAACTAAAGTCCATAGTTTACATTAGATTCATAGCTCTGTGGGTTATGATAAATCCATCTTATAATAAATCCATCATTATTGTATAATAAAAATAATACCAGCCCTGTAAAATTCTCTTGTGCTCCACTACCGATCTTTGTTTCAATCCCAGTGCACCCCTTCTAACTCCTGATCATTTTATTGTGTCTATAGTTTCCAGAATACCATATATTTGAAATTACATGAAGTATAGCCTTATCAGATTGCCTTCTTGAACTAAACAGTTTAAATTCTTACATATCATTTTTTGACAAGGTGGCTTATTAACTTTTAGTAAGTGAATATATATATATATTCCATTTTGTTGTTCTATTAGTTTGCTTATTCACCATTTAAAAGATATCTTTCTTGCTTCTAATTTGTGGTAATTATGAAAACAGCTGTTAAAAGCATTTCCATGCAGTTATTTTGTGGGTGGGAATTTTTTTTTTTTTGCTAGATTATATGGTAAAATTGTATTTGACTTTGTCATACAAAAGTGAAGATATGTTATCCAAAGTGACTGTGTAATTTTTTATTCACCACAACAATGAATAAAAGTTCCTTATGCCACATTCTAACCAACATTTTGTGTTGTCAGGTTTTTTAAATTTAACCATCCTAATTGATACACAGTGATATTTCATTGTTTTAATTGGAAATTCCATAGTTATATATGATGTTGAAAATCATTTAAAGCAATTATTTTCTATCTTTATACTCTTTTTCATGAGTTATATGGTCAGGACATTTGCTTTATTTTTACTGGGCTGGTTGTTTTCTTATTGTGTTTTAAGAATCATTCTATATTCTGGATACATTTTTTTTCAACAAATATTGTTTTGTAAATAATTTGCCCCATCTGTGGCTTGTATTTTCATTCTATAAAAATCTCTTTTGAAGATTTTTAAAATTTTAATGAAATGCAATATATTAATGTTTTCCTTCATAGATTGTGTTTTTGTTGTTGAACTAAAATGACATTGCCAAACTTAAGGATACCTAGTTTTTCTCATGTGTTGTTTTCTAGAAATTTTCATGTTTGCATTAAATTCCATGACTTTATAAAAGTTTTAATACATTTTTGTGAAAGGAGTAAGGTGTGTGTCTAGATATTTTTTGCTTGTAGATTTTCCACCACCATTTGTTGAAAGAACTCTCCATTTTTTATTGACTTGCCTTTATATTTTTTTTTCAAAGAGAAATTTACTCCATTCATGTAAATCTATTTCAGGGTTCAGTAGAATGGCCATTTTGATAATGTTAATTCTTCCAATCCATGAGCAGGGGATGTCTTTCAATTTCTTTCTGTCTTCTATTTCTTTTAACAGTGTTTTATACTTTTCTTTGTATATGTCTTTTACCTCTTTTGTTAGATTTATTCCCAAGTATTTGATTTTTTTGGTTTCAATAATAAAATGGATTTTTTTCATTTCTTCTTCTTCAGATTTATTGCTTGTGTATAGCGATATACAGATTCAATGCTATTCCAATAAAAATTTCAATGACATTCTTCAAAGAAATAGATCAATTATTGATGAAATTCATATGGAATCACCAAAAACCCCGAATAGCCAAAGCTCTCCTAAAAAAAAAAAGAAGAAGGGAATGGAGGCATCACACGCCCAGACTTCAAACTATACTACAAAGCCGTAATCATCAAAATTGCATGGTATTGGAAGAAGAACAGACACACAAACCAATGGAACCAAATAGAAAATCCAGAAATAAACCCACAGATTTATGGTTAACTAATATTTGACAAAGGAGCAAAGAATATGCACTGGAGCAAAGAAAGTTTGTTCAATAAATGGTGCTGGAAAAAGTGGGTTGCTACATGCAAAAGAATGAAGCTTGACCACTACCTCACACCATGCACAAAAACCAACTCAAAATGGATTAAAGAACTAGACATAAGACCCGAAACCATAAAATATATAGAAGGAAATATAGGCGAAACACTACATGACATGCACATCAAACACATCTTTACAGACACCTCACCCAAAGCAGTGAGAGTGAAGGCAAAGATAAACAGCTGGGACTACATCAAATTAAAGAGTTTCTGCACAGCAAAAGAGACAATAACAAAAACAAATAGAAACCCCACCGACTGGGAGACCATTTTTGCACACAACACTAATGATAAAGGACTGATCAGAAAAATCTACAAAGAGCTGATGAAACTCAACCAAAACAAAGAAAATCATCCAGTCAAAAAATGGGCAGAATAACTTAAAAGAAACTTCTCTGAAGAGGAAATACAAATGGCCAATAGGCATATGAAAAAATGTTCAACATCACTTGTAATCAGGGAAATGCAAATCAAAAGTACAATGACATACCATCTTATGCCAGTGAGAATGACACATATTAAAAAAACTAGCACCAACAAATGTTGGCGAGGTTGTGGAAAAAAAGGAACTCTCTTGCACTGCTGGTGGGTGTGCAAACTGGTCCAACCACTATGGAGAGCTGTGTGGAGATTTCTTGACCTACTAAATATAGAGCTTCCATATGATCCAGCATTCCACTCTTAGGTATTTACCCAAATGACACAGAAACAGTAATTCCAAAGGGCACCTGCATGCCTATGTTTATAACAGCATTATTTACAATAGCTAAGCTATGGAAACAACACAAATGCCCAAAAATAGATGACTGTATCAAGAAGATGTGATAAAAATACACAATGCAATATTACTCAGCAATCATAAAAGATAAACACATGCAGTTTGCAGCAACATGGATGGAGCTAGAAGGGATCATGCTCAGCGAAATAAGTCAGAAAGAAAAAGGAAAATACCAGATGATCTCACTCATAGCAGGAATTTAGAAAATGTAAATAAGGGACCAGGAAAAAGACTAATCAACACAAAGTAAAAATCAAAATCAACAAGCTACTATAAACCAGAGACATACTATGGGGGAGGGGCAGGGAAAGGAAGGACTAGAGTCAAAATAAGGGGGGGGGTGCAATTGTATGGGGAATATAACCAAAATAAAAATGCATACATTGTGCAAAGATGAAAAAAGATGTAAGAATTTTATAAAATAAAATATTTAAATGAAAAAATCTGTTTCAGGGTTCTCCATTCTGTTCCATTGAACTATTTGCCTACATTATCAATAATATCACACTATCTTAATTACTGTTTTTTTTTAAAGATATATATATATATTTATTTATTTATACAAGCACTGGGTACAGTCAGAAATTCAGGAGGGTGAGAGAATTCACCAGAGCCAGAGCAGGGAGCAGAGCAGGCAGAAGGACCAAAGTATACTGCTGAGGGGAGCAGCGGGCGGCAGGAGAGGTCTGCGCTCCATGTGGGACCCTCCTCCAGTGGCCGGGGAGCAGCTGGGGATCGAACCTGCGCTGCAGAGACTGCGGGCAGCTTCGCAATCCAGCGCTCAACCGCTGCGCCACCGGGGAAGCCCAATTACTGTTTGTTTTTTTCTTTAATTTAGTCTTGGAATTGGATAGTGTCAGTTTTCTTACATACTTTTTTCATTATTGTGTATTTTTATGGTTTTTTTCCTTGACATCTAAATTTTAGAGTTTATTAATATCTATAATTTGCTAAATTTGTATTGGAATTGCATTGACTCTAATGTTGGTAAAAACTGTCATTCTAATGATATTGAATCTTTCTATCCATGAATATGGAATAGTTCTCCATTTATGTAGATTTTGGATTTCTTTTTTTTTTTTTTTTTTTTTTTTTTTTGCTGCTGCTCCCATCAGCACTCACCAGGTCTTTGTAATAGTGTTTTTTTTTTTTTTTTTCTTTTTTTTTTCTTTATATTAATTTTATTTTTATATTCCCCCATACAATTGCAAACGCCCCATTCTGACCCCAATCCTTCCCCTCCCCCCCCCACCCCCCAAAAAGTGTCTCTGGTTCATAGTTTTTTGTTGATTTTGATTTTCACTTTCTTATATTCATTTTCCTGGTCCCTTATTTAAGTTTTCTAGATTCCTGCTATGAGTGAGACCATCCGGTATTTTTCTTTTTCTTTTTGGCTTATTTCGCTGAGCATGATCCCTTCCAGTGCCATCCATGTTGCTGCAAATTGCATGTGTTTATCTTTTTTGAATGCTGAGTAATATTCCATGGTATATATGTACCACATCTTCTTGATCCAGTCATCTATTTTTGGGCATTTGGGTTGTTTCCAAAGCTTAGCTATTGTAAACAGTGCTGCTATAAACATAGGAGTGCAGGTGCTCTTTGGAATTGATGTTTCTGTGTCCTTTGGGTAAATACCTAGGAGTGGAATTGCTGGATCATATGGAAGCTCTATGTTTAGTAGGTCCAGAAATCTCCACACAGCTCTCCATAGTGGTTGGACCAGTTTGCACTCCCACCAACAGTGCACAAGAGTTCCTTTTTCTCCACATCCTCGCCAAGATTTTGGATTTCTTTATTCAGATTTTTGTTTAGCACATATATATCTCATATATATTCATACATGTATTCACATATATATATTATATATATATATATACATATATTAGATGTATACCTAAGTAAATTTTGGCACTGTTATAGATGACATATGCTTTTAATTTAAATACTATTCCTTGTTGGCATGTAGGAAAACAATTTACTTTTGCATTTTAGTCTTGTATACTGTAAACTTGCTATAAAGAAATGAACTTGTTGATTTTCAGCTTTTCAACTTTATTTTGTTGTGAGGCTTGGAATGACTGCTTACAAGATATTCTTCTAGATATTTTTTATTTATGTAGTTATGTTTTCCAGTGTTGTTTTTTTTCTTCATGAAGATTTACATTTCTGTCTAGTTTCCTTTTATCCTAACTTAAAGGATCCTTTGTAGATGATGATGACTCACTTCTCTCTTGTCAGTTCAATATTATATTTGTTTCTTTGAAATATTAATATTATGTGTCTACATGTGGATCTCCTTGAGTTTCTCCAACTCAGAATTCATTAAACTTCTTAGATATGCAATTAATAATATTTATATGATATTATTTATTCAAATATTCTTCCTGTACCTCTCCTTTTCTTATGGGAACCCCATCATATTTATGTTGTTATGCTTAATAAGAGAAAAATTGGATGATAAAATGCTTGATGGTGGGCCATGAATCTCTGAGGCTTTGGTAGTTTTTCTTTTTGAGTTTTTTTCTTCATTAGAGAAGTAAACATCAGTGAAACATTAACTTGAGAATCTCTAAAGTAAAGTTTTTACTGAAACCATCATAAATTTTATTTTATTGCAAATGGTCACAATTTTTGTATTAGGAAAATTTAGCTTCCTCAAAAGTACAATTTAAAAGATGCTGGGCATGCCATATCACATACAGGTATATAATGATACTGAAATACTGCATTTTCATTGTCTTCATCATAAAATATTTTTCATTTAAAAATTTCTATTTAAATCATGAATATCCATGGGAAAATGGAACATCATAAAAATTATTATTTGGTCACATTGTTTCCTAATAATGCAAACTGCTCAAATGAAGGTCCTATTGTAACAGGACACAAGGAGATTTGCCACGTTAAGATTGACATTTACAGAGGCAAAGTGAAAGTCAGAAGAACATATTTCTACTACTGTTCTCAGGGCTAGATCTTCCTATTACTGTAGTGAAAGAATAAATCCTTAATATTGATATTGTGGGTTTATAACACTTCATTTAAATGATTTTAAAGTACATGTGTTCATGAATATACTCAGGTATTAGAGTATTAGACAGTATAGGTATGCCTTAATTTATCTTCCAGATTTCATAATAAACATTTTGGATATAAAGACAACTAATATAAACTGAATCCTATTTTTACAACCAGATTCCATGGGAAAAATAAAGTTGTGCTCATTTAGAAAAAATATACCTCAAGTGATTAGTGGTAAAAAATTGAGATGGGGATAGATAAGCTTCAGATACATTCAATATTGAATTAAAAACTCTATTCCATGCCTGATAGGAATTCTATTTCTTTAATATTTTCCAGTATGGGTTTTTCATTAGCTAATTATGATGAAAAATGTATCAGATATGTTCTTATTATATCTTGGAAAGAACAGTTCCTAAAGAAACAGGTGGGTCTCCATGGTGGCGCAGCGGTTGAGCACTGGGTTGCGAAGCGAAGCTGCCTGCAGCCTCTGCAGTGCCGGTTCGATCTCCGGCTGCTCCCCGGCCACCGGAGGAGGGTCCTGCATGGCGCGCAGACCTCTCCTGCCGCCCGCTGCTCCCCTCAGCAGTGTACTTTGGTCCTTCTGCCTGCTTTGCTCCCCGCTCTGGCTCTGGTGAATTCTCTCTGGTGAATTCTCTCACCCTCCCGCGCTTCTAACTGTACCCAGTGCTTGTATAAATGTATAAATGCATAAATGTATAAATAAATAAATCTAAAAAAAAAAGAAACAGGTGATTAAAAAATGATGGCTTTAGCATTAGAGACATAACCACCAAACAAAATAATCTGTTTTATGGGTCCTAATCATTTTTAAAGAATTATAGCAAACATTTTCTGCTTTCAATAATTTTGGACATAAACAAAATAGGACCTGAATAGGAACTGTATAATCCAAGTTCTAAATAAATGAAACTATCTCTAAACTAGTGACCCAAAAAAGTTGCAAATAAAGAAAATAACAGAACCAGAACAAGAACTTACATTTTAAAATATATTTTAGTATTATTTCCATTTCAACAAGTTTCCCATTTAATTTTGGAAACACTGGGTGGTTTGAATTTTTACTAAGTTATTTCAGTCATGTAGCAAAAAGTAGTTCAAGAATAGGACAGAAACTAAAACAGGTTTCTATTGGTGCTCTTTTAGATATAGCGAGTGATAAAATCAAAGTATGTCCCTTGAGTCCTATTTAAGGAAGGAAGTGTGGCATTAGGTTTTGATAATGTGTCTGGTATGCAGACCCAAGATTATGAGAGCTCAAGCTATCACACACACCCAGCAGCAACAGCTGCTACCACAGTCCCAGAAAGGTATGTTACTCAACGTGTACTAGACAGACTCTATTTATAAAAGTTGCTTGCTGATTCGTGAGGGAAAATGAAGGGACTTTCAACAGTTATTGCACTAAAGATTTTAAAGGTAACACAATGAAGTAGCCATCATTTCTAAGAGCCCATCAATATCAAGAGGCAATGAATCACACCGGTGCATACCAATTTGCATTCTAAACCCAGGACATTTTCACAAGAGATATAATGTATTTTGAAATTTTCTTTAGACATTATTTACTCTATTAGCACCCCCTCTAAAATACAATATCCAGAAGTGAACATAGTACATTGTAGAGCAGTGGAATCTTGTGCCTAATATGCTCATAATGTACAGCAATTGAGCTATTACCTCTGAAGTCAGGATCTTGCTTCTAGTGATAAAACCCAATATTTCTATGTATCTTGCTATTGAGAATGAGCGGTAAAACAGTAACTATATTTAATTTGATAGATACATGATAGTGGAAATTATCAATCAGAGCCCTCTTCAAGAATACCAGCCATGCAATGCCTGTAGAATGAAGTATTATATTTCACATTCAATGTCTTCCACAGTCTGACACCAACTTAGCTTTACAACCTTGCCACTCATAAAAATAAATCCTCCTATTCCAGACAAGCAAATTTATTTATTCACTGATCATAAACCCACAGTACTACTTATCTGCATAATTTTCATTTGTATTTTGTCTTCACCAGAATATCATTCCCCCTTCTTTCCTTGTACCTAATTATATACTTATATTTGAAATCCCAAGTATTCCAAGAAGTTACGCCTTAATAATGTAATATAAGTTTCTGTGGAAACTTCTGGTTAATACTAATCAATTGGCACTTCATACTTTCTTTTGACATTTTTCAATGCTTATTTAATTTTGTTAAATTTTTTATTTCAAGTCTTATATCCCCAATAAGATTGTAGAATTATTGAGACCAAGATGTCATAAATATATAATGGAGAAAAATCTAAAATACTGTCAGTTATTAATTAATGATTATTTTTAAAAAACAGAGTTCCAAAACAAAATGAGACATACACTAACACATATAATATGGAAATTTCCAAGAGTTCAAGACAAAGATACAATACTGAAACTTACAAATAGGAAGAAGCAGATAACACAAAAAGCTAACCCAATAGGCTAACATCATACTTCCCTGCAGAAATGCTCTGGATAAGAAGATAATGGAATTATGTAATAAAAAAACCTCAGCAAAGTAAGCCAGAAAGAAAAAGGAAAATATTGGATGATCTCACGCATAGCAGGAATTTAGAAAACCTAAGTAAGTGATCAGGAAAAAGACTAATTATAATAAAGAAAAAATCAAAATCAACAAGCAACCATAAACCAGAGATACACTAATGGGGGGGAGGGGAGAAGAGGAAGGATTAGGGCCAAAATAAGGGCGGTGGGTATTGTACAGGAAATATAACCAAAATGAAAATGCATAATTGTGCAAAAATTTAAAAATGATGTAAAAATTATATAAACAAAATTAATTAATTAATTAATTAAATAAATAAAAACCCTTAAAGGTAAAGGCTACAGTTAAGAAATCTCTATCTTGCAAGGCTCTCCTATAGATATGATGGAGAAATAAAGACCTTCCTTGCAACTGTATGACACCAGCTTGCTTTTGCCATCACCTGGTGGTCAGCAATTCAGAATGTTATCTTCCTAATGATATTCTTTTTCCTTGGAATGTAAGAAAACAATGTTGTCAAGCCTACAGGGTAAATGAGGAAAAGGGAGATCTTATCTGGTGGGATAGAGAGACAAGTCCATTCCTGTTTCTGTTGGATTAGGAGACAGAATCCAAAATGCTGCTGTCTTAAGGAAACACAACAGATCCAAAGATAGACATAGACAGAAAAATTATTGGGAAATAATTCCACAAACAAATAGGACCCAAAAGATCCAGAAACAGCAATGCATACATCAGAAAGAAATAGATTTACAGTTAAAAAGGTAGCAAAAGACAGGAAGGGACACTATACAATGATTAAGGAAAATACATCAAGAAGGTATGACACTTATCAACATACCAAAATAAAAGAGCACCAGAATACACAAAAAACTACTAATTTTTAAAAAAAATATTTATTTGTAGACCGGGCGTGCAGGGGAGCGCGTCCCGGCACCGGCATTTTGCAGCAGGGACCTTTCTTGCTGGACACTGTGTGAACCCAGCAGAAGGCTCACCGAGGAGCCAGAGGTAAGCTGGGAGGCTTGCCCATGCCGCGCGCCTTCTAGCCTGCAGTTCCAGCCCAGAGGGGAGCAGCACCCACCTCTGGGGCAGACCAGGCGTGCAGGGGAGCGAGTCCCCGGCACCAGCATTTTGCAGCAGGGACCTTTCTTGCTGGAGACTGTGTGAACCCAGCAGAAGGCTCACCGAGGAGCCAGAGGTAAGCTGGAGGCTTGCCCATGCTGGGCGCCTTCTAGCCTGCACTTCCAGGCCAGAGGGGAGCAGCACCCACCACTGGGCAGGGGACGGCGTACATGGGAGCACGTTCCCGCATCGCCATTTTGCAGCAGGGACCTTTCTTTGCTGGAGACTTGTGAACCAGCAGAAGTTCCCCAGAGGAGCCAGTGGTGAGCTGGAAGGTCGCCCAAGATGCCGGCCAGTACCAGCAACACGTGTCACAAGGAATACGGCAATTAGAAAACAGGCAGTAGGGAGTAGAAAAACCACATGCAACCCAGCAACTCCTCAGCAAAAAAGCACACCGCAAAAAGAAAACCATCTACCAGATTGCAACGACAGTAACTTGGAAGAACTTCTGAGCCTTCCAGATAGAGAATTTAAAATTGCTGTGATTAAAAAACTGACAGAAGTCATAAAGGAAAACAATGATAAGAGGGAAATAATTAATGACCAGAAGAATGAAATGAGTCCCTAAAGAGGGAAGTAAAAAGAAATGCAGGAGATGAAAGAATAATGGAGATGCTAAAGAACTCTGGGAAAAGCAATGAAAGCAGAATAGATGAAAATTGGAAGAACGAATAAGTACCTCTTGAAGACACAGAAATAAAAAGAAACTAAAACAGAAAAGGAAGGAGAAGTACGAAGGAAAAGACCGAAGAAAAGACTTCGGGAACTATCTGACTCCATGAGGAAGGAAATATAAGAGTTATAGGAATCACAGAAGGAGAGGAGAGAGATGTAG